>NC_091703.1:52145833-52492500 GCF_041296265.1 Equus caballus | reverse complement strand
ATCCTCCCCAAAAATACCCTACAGTCAAGTCCTGTTGACTGAGGAAAAGATAATTTTTAAGGAATGACAATGCTGGCAATGAAAACTTCCAGTGGAAAGAATTAAAATACTATGCCAATCCTGAAGTATAGTTTCTAAATTGTTCACACGAAGAAAATTCTCCAGGTATGTGTTGTGCAATCAAATAGGTAATACGTGTAGTCCAGGCAAAAAAGAATTTGAGACAATATCAGTAGAAGGGCAAAAATTTTGAATATACTTAATTAAAGCCCTTTCTTCATTTTATTGTCAAGTCAAAACAATTTGCTTTTGAGCTTTTCTTTTCTTTTTTTTTTTTGCTTTCATTAAGCACAAGTGCTTGTCACCAAAATCAAAGCATACAGGAGCTAGCAGTAAGGGAGCTCTAAGATCACTTGCCATTGTTTCCTCAATTTATAGGTCAAGAAACCAATGCTCAGACAATAACACCATACAGTTAATTACACTGCTCAAACCCAGTTTTCTGACTCCCAGGCAACATTTTCCCATCATCTTATTTGGTAAAAGACAATGTATTTGGGGGCCGGCCCCGTGGCCTAGTGGTTAAGTTTGCGCACTCAGCTGCAGGTAGCCCCGGGGTTTCGTCGGTTTGAGTCCTGGGTGCAGACATGGCACTGCTCATAGAGCCACGCTGAGGTGGCATCCTACATACCACAACTAGAAGGACCCACAACGAAGAATACACAACTATGTACCTGGGGGCTTTGGGGAGAAAAAGGAAAAAAATAAAATCTTTAAAAAAAAAAAGACAACGTATTTGTATTTTACATCATTATTTGAAAGTAATGTAGCTTGCATTTAATTTCAGGAACCCAGGTTTAGTCAATGCTAATATACAGACCCGTAAACAAAACAGGAGGGTTGAAGTCATAAATAATTACCCTTTAGTGTTCAAGTATAAATAGAATTTGATTCATTAATTCTCCACACAGTAAATTAAGCTCTGTAAATTAGTTCTGTTTGCCCTTCCAAGTTAGCTAGCACACAGTTAATCACTCAACTATGGAGAGTGAGTGGGGCCTGAGTTTTAATCCAGGCCTTTTTTGTGAATCAGTTATATGACCTTGGATATGTTTCTTAACATTCTAGTCTAGTTTCTATAAAAATGAAATAGTAGTGGCAGACCTATTAGAATGGTTGAAATAAAATACACTGAACCAAGTGCTGATGAAGATTGTGAGCAACTGGATCTCTCACATATTCCTGATGGGAATACAAAATGGTACAACCACTCTGGAAAACAGTTCAGCAGTTTCTTATAAAATTGAACACATCCTCGTCATGTGATTGAACAATCACACCCCTGGGTATTCACCCTAGAGAAATGAGAACTCATGTTCACACAGAAACCTGTACATGGATGTTTATGGCAGCACTATTCACAATTGCCCAACCCTGTAAAGAATGCAAATGATAAATAGACAATTACCATGTGAGACATGCACCATAACAGAAATGAACAGTATGTAGAAATAACCTCTCTGAGAATTTAACATTTAAGATGTAGAGTGGTGTAAATAGGACTGGAGGGGGAGACAGAGACCTGACCAGGCAGGAGTTTGTAGTCATCTTAAAGATTTAGGTCTTTATCCTAAAAAGCAATGAAAAGATCCTTCAAATTTAAGTAACTTTAAATATCAACTGAACGATAAGCTTCCATTTAACATTTTCTAAAGATCATTCTGGCTGCAGTGTAGATTGGAGGCTACAGAGACCAGTAAGAAGGTTGTAGCAGTGCAACAGACTAGAGATGGTGGTAGCTTGAAGAGTGTCCAATGTGATGGATAGACACAAGATCTACTCTGGTGGAAGAATGGACAGGACTTGATGCTCAATCAGATTACGTGAAAGACAGAGATAGATCAGGTGTAATGCCCAGGTTTCTGACTGGGGCCATGTAGTTAACACAGTGATGCTACTTACTGAGACATTTGTGTTTATGTTTTCTTGTCATGAGTGAGCCTTAGTTATACCTCTATCGTATAGGGAAAATTAACATAGAAAAGTCGAGATGATTGTATTCGGAAAAGATGAGGAACTTAGTTATTTTGACATATTCTTGATTATGTTTCCCTTAACAGAGCTTGCAAAATCTGTAATATGATATGCTAATTTAACTAGGCCCACTTAATTAATACCTTCTCCATGAATTCCCCTTTTCTTTAAGAAAGAAAGTGCCAGATTTTATTTTTCTGGCCATAACATCACAACTACCATTCTTAGAACACCCATCATTAATTAAAAAGGGGAGTGGATAAAAATGGACATGCCAAGCTGAAAGTCATTCCAAGTTGGTAATTCTCTATGATTTGGGCTTGGGAGAGAATAACAGGTAATTGTTTCAGAGTCTTTAAACACCTGGAGCATAGAGTTATTTATGACCATTTGAGAAAAGACAAATGACTTTCTGAGATCTCCTGCAGTGAAGGTAGATAACTTGTTCCACTGCTCTGTCCAATCGTTACTACTGGTGCTAGTAATGTCTTTTCGATGAGCAATGCTCCCTTAGACAGAAACTAGACTCGGGGGAGAGTGGTGGGTGTATGTTGCGGAGAGTTTAGGATGGGAGGGGTGGATGTGCAAAATCATTCCATTGCTAATTTAAAGGTCAGGATCAAGAAGGAACGGTACATTTTTTTCTCTTCCGTCCCTTTCATCCTCCTTCCCTTCTTCTTCCTTCTTTCTTCCTTTTTTTGCTTTCTTCCTCCTTTCCCTCTCCCCTACCCCTGCCAGTCTCCCATTCTACACTTCACTTTCTCTTCTTTTATCCTTTTCTTTTTCCTCTTCTTCCAAACTATGCTTAAGTCTGAAGTAAAATACAGTACAATTAATGAGAAAGGATAATAACAGCTAACAGTTATGGCACTGGGCATAGTACTTTTTACATATTATCTTTTGACAATCAAAGTTGCTGATCTTTGGCATACGTTGTAATCCTTTGATGTCAAACAGCTGGTGTTTCAGAAAATGCAGGGTCTTTTTAATTTTTAAGTTAATTCAGTAAAAAAATACTCTAAAAAATTTTGCAAACAAATTGAATGATTCTCTTTCTAAATGATTATTTAGATTTCAGAGATATACTCTTATGATTTTGGTTTTAGGAAACTGTGTGATCTTGTTCTACTATTTGAAGATAACATGAGTAAAATCTAGTGTTACTGGATTCCTCTCATTTCTCTGATGGAGAGAGGCTAATGTTTGAGTAATTTATAGGGATTTATGGGTAACACCTGGTTTCTGGTTTGGGCAGCCCTAATAGGAATTGCCACAAGGAATTTGTGACTTGCCTGAATTGCATTATTGGAGCGTACTTAGGATGTAAATGAAACCACTTGGAGCTTTGAGAAGATGTAGTTGTAACACTCAGAAACCAACATTCCTACCATCAGTGTCTCCTCAAATCCAGGAAAAGGATAGGAATTCTACATGTAGTGTGGAATTGAAGGCAATGACGTCTTTATCATTTTGTTTTCAAACAGTCCAGAAAAGTACAATGGCCATAGATTGGTGGGGAGTAGTACCTAGAGACGTGTTAAACAGTTGGTCACCTTAGATTGCTTCCTCCTCAAGAAACGAATACAGCTGGTGTGATTGCTAGTGGGAGAGACTTATTTAGTTCACAATCTCTAGTAATGCTCTGTCTCAGCTCTGAGCATGTATTTCTCTAAAGCTAGTGTTATAGACAGAGTCTGGCACATGGAATAAGGAATTGGATTGAAGGCATCAATTTCAGATGGTTTCCATCTAATATGATTGGGAAGCCCAAAATATATTCCCAAATGTCCAGTTAAAAGCCTTTACTTTATTTCAGGTGTGAAAAATCCCAGCTAGTCTAGGGAGCCCTCCTTTTGAAGGCACATACCATTGAAAGGTCTAAATAATACATTAACAAATAGACATGGTTAACACCACCACACACTTTGGTTTACTGGAATCCAAAAATTCTGTGACATGAGATACCATTTTCACCTTCCAAATCTTTAAATATTAATAGTGAGAATGGTGAGAGTAGAGAAAATTGAAATTCTCGTACTGTGATAGTGAAAGTACTAACAGCACAACAATTCTGAAGGGCACTTTAAGCAACATCTATCAAGGGACTTAAAAATATGATATGCTGTTGACCCAATCATCTTACATTTTATCATATAGACATAAACAAGGATACAAAACTTTATCATCAATACCTTTATTCAAGCAATATTTGAACTCATATATACACACACATATACACAGTCACACACAGGAAAAGAAACAAACTCAATCCCCAATGAGAGGATGTTGGCTAAACATATTATAACAAGCACATTTATGGGAATCTTACGTAGTTGGAAAAACATAAGTAATAACTTAGAAAAATGCTCACAATATAATATCTAACATTTACTGAACTCTAGTCAAGTAAAAGCATTGTTGTAATTCCTTTATGTGCATTGTCTCATTTCATCCTCACCATGACTGCCAGATAAATAAACATATGCATAAAGTCAAAGTAACTTGCCCAGGATAACCAAGTGGTGAAGAAATAGCATAAAACTGAACAGTTTGAGTCCACAGGCGTTGTTCTTATTCATTAAAATATTGATAATGTTTTTCTCGGGATAATAAAAAATAAAGAAGATTTGAAATTTGGTCTTTGTAGTTTCCTATTGTCTAAAATTTCTTCTCCATACATACTATTGTATAATCAGAAAATTGTCATTTAATAATTCAAATTTTGAGAAGACTTTAAAAGATCAATACTGTCCAACAGTTGCTCATCACCACTGAAAATATCATTGAAATCTATGTACGATACTTTCGCCACATGTCCCACAACTTGCCTGCACATACATTCTATTTTTCAGTTAACTAATGATTCTTCTCTGTTTGTCCCCTGAACGTTCCTGCCAATTCTTTTGCACTGATTATTTTCTTCTCCTAAAATGGCTACCCAGCAATTTCTGTAAGAGACACACTTAGTGCTCAAGAATATCCATGTTCTCCTTTAATTTCTTAACATACTGCTAGACTGCACACCCAAGACCCCTGCATCGGGGTAGCGGTGCATGACTCAGTCTCACCAACGAAATGTGAGCAGAAGTAAAACATATGATAGGTACATGATCAGAAGTCATATATGAGGTAGTTTGGGATGGGCATGCCTCTTGACACTCTCTTTTCTTATACGCCAATGAAATTCAATGGAGGACTCCCAAGACCATAGAAGATGTTGGGCACCAGATGGAAGGAGCTTGCTCTCCTGATGAATGCAATAGCAGAATCTCTCTGTTGACCTACGATGAATGGAAACTTAATCGAGAATTAACAATTAAGATTGTTAAGCCACCAACTTCATGGGGTAGCTTGTTCTGACGAATGTACCTAGCCATCTTCCAAACCTCAGATCAATTGCCTCCTCAACTATGAATAATTCCTCAATTATTTCTTCAAACTAGTTATCATACCTCCCCCATGTGAAGCACAGCACTTTTTTCCCTGTAAAGTTTTTTGAGTAGTGCTACTGAAATGGCTGAGTCCACAAACACTTCTTCCAGGCTACAGCGAAATAAGAAGCCTGCACCTTAATGGAAATAAAGGTGATGCCTTCTTCACTGATAAAATCTTGTTACTAAAGGGAGAAAAATCAGCTGATCTAAATAGCATGATTAGCAAGATGTTTGATTTACATTCTTCGTTCTTTATGGACCAGTAACAGAAACGTCATGGACTTCCGGTGATCTGGAAATCACATTTTTGAGTAGCTGTATTTTAGAGCAGGAATTGTTTTCTTTTAGCTCATCTTTGACTCATATTTTATCTGCACTGCTAGATTGTGCATCCTGAGTATCTGGAATTATGTTTTATTCATCGTGGATTCCTCTACAGTCCATAAAAAAACAGCCAATGTTCAATAAATATCTGGAGAATGAATTAACGTATATAAGTAAATTTGATGAATTTTGAAGAAATGTACGAAATGTCTTGGTGTAATGAATCTTTCAGGAATTGGTAGGAGATCACCAAATGATAAATTCTTTATGGATGATCTTCTTGCAGTTTCCTCTGGTCCATGCTTGTGAAATGGGCATTTGTCAATATTTAGAGACATTTTTGTTTGTCACAGTTGAAAGGGCTGCTATTAGCATAAGTGAGTAGAGTCAGGGGTGCTGAACACCTTATAAAGCACAAATCAGCATCTCACAATAAAGAGTTGTTGCAAATACCCCAAATTATACCAAAACATCAACAGTGCCAAGGTTGAGAAACTCTGCTCTAGGCCCATACAAGCTAAGTGCTATTTCAAGACATTCAGATGATACTAGTCCAACATTTTGTAATATCAGTCAGTGTTCAAAAATAAATAGGCCCTTAAAAGCTCTGTGAAGATATTTTTATTAAGTAAAGATGTCCAAGGAAACATGCTCATTGAAATGGAGGTGCAGTCACTCAACTGTCTAGTGAATGATGTCGTCTTTGTGCTTAGTACTGGTGTGAACTCTGTGGGACTCATAAAGGAAGTCTAGGAGACAGCCTCTGACCTTAAAAAGTAGGCAGTCTCGGGGCTGGCCCCGTGGCCGAGTGGTTAAGTTCTCGCGCTCTGCTGCAGGCGGCCCAGTGTTTCGTTGATTCGAATCCTGGGCACAGACATGGCGCTGCTCATCAAACCACACTGAGGCAGCGTCCCACATGCCACAACTAGAAGGACCCACAACGAAGAATATACAACTATGCACTGGGGGGCTTTGGGGAGAAAAACGAAAAAAAAAAATCTTTAAAAAAAAAGTAGGCAGTCTAGTTGGGGAGATAAATGATGACACAAAATATCACAGCCAAACATCTAACTGCTAACCATGTGATAACATAGGGAATTCAGAAAGGCGAGAGGTCACATATGCCTCAGTAAGGAAACCAATAACTCTGAATGCATTTTTTATTATTGACCACTTTCCATATTTTGACTGATTTACTAAGCTTCATTATTCCTGCATACTTAGAAATAGTCTTTAGGGTTACATGGAAACAGTCGAAAGGAAAAAATTTCTTTTGCAAAATCATTTTGTCCTTAGCAAGGGGAAAGAAAGGCCTGGTGGGTGAACAGGTAGCCACTCTTATCCTAAAGGGACATATCCTTTCAGACACTCTGCTCTCCTCTTGCCATCCCTTTCCATACCTGCAGGTGCCTTAATGATCAAAGCCCAGCCCACAAGAAAAAGTGGTATCTTTTCCTTTCAGGAGCTGGTGTACAATTAATCCCTTGTAAACATCTCCTCTTCATTCCACTGCAGGAACAGCATGGTGGAGTAGAGGTCACCCTATTTTTTTTTTTCTAAAACTCTTGAGTGTGGAAATAAGAGGAGATATGAGGTCCAGTGGGCCTCAGGAGATGAAAAACGAAAAGCCGCTAATTTGCCCTGTATGTTGGAAGAGAACTAGCCAATCATCTACTCAATGACTTAATTTTGCACGTGAAGAAACCGAGGCGCACAGCGGGGAAATGATTGTTCTATGTCACTCGGTATATGAGCGGTAAAGATGAGAACCCGGGGCTTTGAAACTCATGTTTTTCAATAATGCTCACAGCCTGAAAGCCTAATGATTCCACTCATTGTGGTTCTTTTTGAAGATCAGAGAGGAAACATTAAGGAGGAAAATTTAAATGGTTAAGGGGTCCCTGGCCCTCCAAATAACTCGGAAGCCTACACCTTGGGAAAGGATCCTAACCTCCTCCCATTTCCCAGCCTTTTTGTTCAGGCCTTTATGGAGTATTATTATTAAACACAATTATCAGGTACTTCAAATAGAGAATTAAATAAAAAGCATGACTCCCTCCCCCCAGTAGAAGGAGAATAGTTGGCCTTGGGCAGAAAGGAGTGGTAGTGGCAAGAGAAAGGAGGCTTCAGCCCCTTCTCTTGTATTTCTGCTTAAATTATGCCTGTACCTATCTCCATACTGGCTCTTATTAAAATAGATTTATTACAATTGTCTAGATACCTGCCTCCTAACAAGACTCACAGCTTCCTAAGAACGGGTTCTCAATCTTGGCACTATTGACATTTGGGGCTAGATAAGTCTTTGTTGTGAGATTGTCCTGTGCATTGTAGGAGGTTTAGCAGCCTCTCTGGTCTCTTCACATGAGGTGCCAGTAGCATGGCCCAACACATGCACAAGTTGCAACAATCAAAAATGTCTCCACACATGGCCAACTGTCTCCAGGGGGAGTGGGGGAGATTTTCCCTGGTTTAGAACAGCTGTTCCTAAGCATGAAGACGATGTTTTAATCATCTTTGAATCCCTAGCATATAGTTCAGCAACTGGTGCTTAACAAATATTTGACCAGTCAATTCAAGAATTAATCAAAGTATAGGAGCTTAAAGCTCAACTCTTCAAAGTAATGCATTACCTAACTTTTGTAGGCTATATATAAAGAAGCGCTTGCCTCCTCCCTCCGCAAAAAATCTGGAGGGCCTTCTATTTCTGTTATTATCTGTAAAATGGGTATTTTAATTCTGTAGCTCCTCACCAGTGGTCTTCAAAGTGCGTAAGAGTCAACTGGATTCTTATCTGGTGACACGCACTTGACAGATCTGCCAGCGAAGCTCTTGAAATACACGTATAAACCCTCCGTCCATTGTTACTGGTAGCAGTCCTATTCTGATCCTCCTCCCAGTTCATCTGGGGTGCTAAATTCCAGGTGGTGGGTGACCATCGTCACAATAATCAGTTTGCTCTCGGGAGAAAAAACAAGTGACAAAGACATTCATAGGTTGTGCAAGGGTGCGGAGAAATGAATTAAGGAACTTATCTGTCACCATTCTCCCGGCTCCTATCATCCTGCCACCCTTAAGGAGAAAGAAATGCCAAGGCCCAGCTGCACAGTCAAGTCTCCCAGGCCCCCTGCCTGCTCTATACCAGCAGCTCTCCCAGGCACAGACCAGACAGCACTGGAGAATCCAAGCCCTCAGGGCTTGGCCCTGGCAGTTGCGCTGGATTAGAAGAGAATGCAAATCTGACTCCACCAGGAAGAAAATACAAGGAACCAGGGGAGCAGGCGCCTCTCTTGTGCATTGTTGGGAGCAAGCGCTCCAGCGCGAGAAGCACAGATGCACAGCTCTTGTGAAGTTTGTTCTCCACATGCCAAGCTCCCATTGAATTTGGAAATTCAATTTATTGTCGTGCCCCTTCAGAGGCCAGCGGTGGAGCTAATGGGAGATTTGTTTTTAGTGAAAGTGGAAGTGGGGGAGCTGGGAGGGCGGAGTTGCGTGGAGAGAGGAATGAGAAAACTGCTGGAGGGCAGTGACCGCAGAGAGGGGTGCGGTGGGCCGAGCAGTTCCCTGCACTTTGCCTCCTGCTAACCTGTCTCTTTTAATGAGGTCCCCCAGTATTGCAGTGTTTCCCTACAGGGCAGAGAGGATGGAAATGTGACAACAGCTTCATTAGAGGCCAAAGAGCAAGATGAAGCCTTTGGGCCCCGGTGCCTACAGCGCCTGTCGTGCCCCTTGTGGTGGCGGTTAAGTCCCCACATCTCCCCCTCGGAGAAGGGCATTTTGAAAGGACCGTTCTGAGTTCCATATATGGCTTCCAGAAACCAAAGACTGGAGGCCTGTGAACTTTCCTCCCACCCTGCCTTCCGCCACTAATTCTCTATGACCTTAGGCAAATCATTTAACCTCTCTGGGTCTCAATTTTCTCTTTGGTTAAATAAGGATAAGAACAATGCTCAGCCCTGCTCCCCTCACAGGACTTTGAGCATGAGGTGAGCTGGGCAATGGGCTTAGATAATACCTCGCTCCTAGATTTCCAGGGAATGGCGAGGGTGCGTACAGAGGACCCCGACAAACTCTCAGGCTCCTGACTGTGAAGCTCTCAAAGAGGCCGAGACTAAGTCCCCTTCGTCTCTGAAACCTCAGCATTAGCCTGGTGGTTGGAATAATAAGAGCTGTCCTTGCTTGAATTCTGTATTGTGTCCCATGCTTTGTTCTTAGCACTTTATGAACACTAGGTCATATAAACCTGAAAAAGTCATATGAGGAAGGTATAATTATTATCTTCACATAAGGAAACTGTGTAAGTTTTTTAACACAGCTGCAAGAGATGGATCTAGGTCCCTGCTCTGGGATCTAGAAGCAGCTGTGACTGCTTCAACCCACAGAATACAGCAGAAGTCAGGGTGATGACCCTGAGGATGGGTTATAGAAAGCAATGCAACTTCTAGCCTGTCTTCTGGACCGTTCATGCATAGAGCCTGAGCAGCAATAGAAGGAGTATGACCAGCCTGAAGCCGCCATGATGAGACAAGGCCAAGCCACATGGAGAGGCCACATGTAGGTGCTCTGGTCAACAGTTCCAGTCTTCTGGTCAGCTCAGCCCAGGCCAGGCAGTTCCAGCTTTCAGAGGATTCTGAAAGTCTCCAGCCACCAAGCCACCCTCAGGCTTAAAGTCTTCCCCTCTGAGGCCACAGCCACCGTGGAACAGAGACAGCCATCCCTGCTGTGCCTTGTCTGAATTCCTGATCCTCAGAATCCATGAGCAGAATAAAGCGGTTGGTTTAAGCCACTCCATTTTGGGGTACTTTGTTACACAGCAATAGTAACTGAAACAGACAGCAAAGAGAGTTTTAGTTGTAAGGCCTTAAGACTCACAGATTGAGAAGCCAGGATTCCCAGGCATGTAGCTCCAGCCTTCATGCTCTTAATCACCAGGTGTTTCTGCTTCCTAAGAGTAGTTGAATGAATATACATCCACTGAATGGATGGAAAGGAACTCCAATTAATAATGATTACTGTTAATAACAACTATTTTTATTGATTTTTGTAAACATACAGTTATTGAAATTGCAAATCATTTAAATGTGTACTTTCCACAAATCAAGCAAAAAGAATTATTTATTGCAGCTGTTCTCTTATAACGCCTCATAGGTAATAACTCTGCTTCTAGAAATTAAACAGTGATCAAATGCATGAACTCTCCACAATAAACCCCCTCCAGATGGACAAAAGGATTCATATATTAGTGTGCCAAGGTCAGTCCAGTGTCTAAACCCAATTATCTGACTTTTCTCAGATAGTTAGTGGTCTTTCTTCTAGAATAAAATTCAGCAGGAATCTTTTCCCCTTTTTAAAAAAAATATATCCTGGAATCCTTAACCTGCCGTCCACTGCAGTACCAAGCACCACAGTGCAAACCAGCCAACCATATTAAATGGTCCTGGGGTCAGAAGTAAGGCCCATACTCACATGAGTCAATATTATTATTGAGGATGATAGGAGGGAGTCTGATCCTCCCCACACTCCGGTTCAGCAGAAAATAACGATAGCTTCCCACAATCTAAAGAGGAAAAGTGCTCCCTCACTTCCCATCACTTCCCCAGCCCGCTGAGATTCATGGTGTTTTAACTTCCCATTAACAAGTGGGAGAATCCATATCACAGTATTGGCGCTGGTTTCCCTGAACGTCAGAGAGAATGCTGAGTGTATGTGTCACATGTCATTGTTGTCATAGACATCCTTCTTCCTGCATAAACTACAAGCCGTGTGAGGAACAGAGAGCCATCTGAGATTTTTCAGTATCACCGGGGGTTGTGAGGTTGCTACAAGTCCATTATTTGGTAATGAACAGAGAGTACGTGAGAAAAGCCACTGTGGTGAGGTAGGAAGAGGATCAGGTGGAAAGACAGAAAGCCAGATAGATAATCCTGGCTCTGTCATAGTTGATGGACTGTGGCCGAGTCATTTCTTGCGTTGAGAACTCAGTTTCCTTTTCTATAAAAACCTTGGCTTGAGCAAGAGGCCTCTGAGTCCCTTTGAGCCGTAGGCTGAGGTCTGCTGGTAAGGATGCGACAGGAAGAGAAACTATTTCTCTGCTTTAGGATTGTGTGATTATCAAAGTATACTTTGACACGTGATATCAAAGAGAGGTAAATTGTGCTATCTCAATGACCTATCACAACGTGAGTAAACTTGTTGTTGGCTTGCAGCCTAATCTGTGGCAGGAGCTCGGCTCTTCTCCACACAGCCAATCAGGGGCCCAGACAGGTGGGGTCTCTTTCAGACTCAAGGTTGCTCCCTCAGCACAGACATCAGGAGAGGAGAGAGAGGGTCTGGCATGGAAATAAGGTTGCCAGATAAAATACGGGATATCCAGTTATATTTGATTTTCAGATAAAATAATGAATCGTTTTTAGTATAGGTATGTGGCATGTAATTATCTGAGAATTCAAATTTCTTGGGCGTCCCATGTTTTCTTTTGCTAAATCTGGCAACTCTGCTGGGAATTTTGATGAGTCAAGCCTTAAAGTGGTGCTCCTCATTGCCACTAACCTTCCATTCATCAGAGCTCAGTCACATGATTGCACCTAGATGCAAGGGATGCTGGGAAGTGTAGTCCCAGCTGGGCAGCTGCTTCCCAGCAAAAGTTCCACACCTACTGTTTTATGTTGTTCTAGAGGGCAGCTAGCCATCTGTGCCACTGCACAGTATTACTATCAACCTGGTTGACTCAGAGGGAAAATAAATAGCATTTCAAGGTACTTTTTTCTAATGATTTCAAAGACTTGTCCTTAAATATGAATGGGCTGAGACTGGAATTGAGGGAAATAGGCATTTTAGCCCATTCTGAAGTCAAGAAAATGGAGCTTTACTATATCAAGACGGTTTACTTCTCAAATGGAGAAAAAAATCAGGATCAATATTCAGGTCTTCTTCTTTTTCATTTCCTTTAATTAAATCAAATTAAATGTTAAATCACACGTATTGCCTCTATTTACATACTATATTCTCATTCAAAAGACTCTAGAATGTCATTCTGATTCAATGAAACTGGTTGCTCTCTATGTTAGTTCTAGTATGCTAACTTCCTTTTTCCTTCCATATAATTTGGATTGACTGCTGGGTGTGATACTAAAAAATACGACGAACTCTTATTTTGCTATTCAAAAGTCAAAATTACCTGCTGCTGTATAAACTGCCCAGTTTTCTTCTTTGCTCTGAAGGCTATACCAAGACTAAGCCATTACAATGTGAAAACATCTGAGCTACCGTGCCTAGCCTCCAAGAAATAGAAAAGGCTATAATGTCTGAAAGCTAATATGGAGTCGGGGATGGATGGGCCTGACTGCAAGATGAATGGGAAGCAGTGTGGTCTGTAGAGTGTTCGAATTTTTTTCAAAAGGAATTTTTTACCCCAGGCCAGAAGCCTTTGTGTCAGGGAGACTGTCTCCTTTCTCTGCTCAAAGGCTGTCAGAGATGACTGAGATTTGAGAGCAGTTTCTGATGTTGACGAGGTCAAGGGAGGCAGCACTGTGAACCATCAGTCACTGCGTCAGCGGTGAGCCGAGGAGACACGTGAAACCTGGAAAGCTATTTTCTCCAGAGGAACGGAGGAGAAGGGGGAGGTGCAGATGAGAGAAAGGAAGAAAAGACACAGGTCAAATGGTCACCATGAAGTTTACCACATTAGTATTCAGCTGGAATCAGAGAAACTTTCTCAGTCCCAACTGGGAGTGTTCTGAAGAAAGAAGTTGACTAGAGGCAAAAATCGTATTAATATTACCGTGCTTAATCAATATATAAAACCCTCCAATGTGCTTTTGCAAGGCTACTGCCTAAATTTAGGACCTGCAGCGAATCTGATTCCACCTGATTGTGTCTGCAAACAACACAGGTCAGGGACACCCAGCTTGGACCGCGGGAATGTGGTACTGGCGATATACTCCCTGCCTCAGGGATCTGCTGGGTTTGCAGAAAGTGGGTCAGGCTACAGCTCAGTCACCCTTCTTTGCAAAATCAGGCACTAGCTGAGTGGAAGTAAGTCTCAGTGGTCAGGGCAACATTCTGCTCAGGATGGAGCAATAGAAGCCACCATGTGTCATCTCTGTAGGTCAATCCCCTAAGATGGGCAGCCCAAGGCCAGAAGTTGGAAGCCTTAAAGCCATGAGTGTATCCTTAAGTCTTCAGTGAAAATGTGAGAGTTGTCCAGATTTCAATGCCTGTTTTGGATCAAACGAAAAGAGCGTGTCAAACCCAGTGACTTGCCAAATATCTTAACATCCTGTCTGAAACTTCAAAGGCCATATAGAGTCTACATAGGCTCGTATATGACCAACAGGCTATATAGAGTCTCTGTAGAGACACAGGGAAAACGTATCTTTTTATTAGAAATCCATAGAAACATTTGCCAATTTGGAAGATGTTTCTCCAATTCCACTTACCTAGTTCAGTGGTTCTCAATTGGAGGGGGACATTCGACAATGCCTGGAGGTATTTTTGGTTGTCACAAGTCGGGTGGGGTTTGCTACTGGCATCGAGTGGGTAGAAGCCAGAAATGCTGCCAAACATCCTACAATGCTCGGGTCACACATGCCCCCTTCCAAAACAAAGAATCCTACGCCTCAAAATGATAATAGTGTTGAGGTTGAAAAATTCTGGCTAATTAAATTTATGGTACTCTGGCTATCAGATATGGAAAAAAGCCCCTCAGATCATTTCATTCACTATCCTAAAATCATGATCTAGGACTCAGACATTCATAATCCTCTGCACTTCTTTCCTTTATTTTGTCACTTTTTCCTGCTCCTCACTTCTTTCCATCTGTAAGTATCAAAATTAAATTATTCTTATTTTTATTCAATCTTGAGAGTGTAAAGTTCCACGCACCTGTCGCAATGAAGGGATCTGTCTTTTTTACCTTCATAAAAATGTTAGCCAATTCTGAGTTGATCAGCGGGACAATTTTATAAATGTGAGTTTGTCAGACCCTTTGGAGTTTGGCTGGCCTGACATCAAAGAGATTGGACAAGTTTGTATCTTCTCAAAGCCTAATATTTAGAATGAAGAACCTGTAAAAAGCCAGCTGACCTCTCCTTACCCTCACTCTGGGGAGGAATAAAGGGGCTGGAGGGAGATTCAGGCAGTTTTCCATTTCTCTCCACTCTCTTGCATTCTAAGACTCCACGTTCTGTGGTACCTGGGGAACTTTGAGCTTCTGGGAGCCCATAGTAGCTTTTTAGAGTGTCACATTAAATTTAAGTTTAAGTTCTCTTTTTTTGAATAACCTCCTGGACTTTCTTTTCAGCCTTACTGCTTCCAGTGTTTCATCTGTGTTTCCTCTTGTAGATCTTCCAAGTGGAAATTCATCTTCTCTTTGCCCGCCCATTGGTTTCATTTCTCTGTTCTCCCTTATATTTGCAATTCCTCTGAATTTGGTAGCATCTGTACATTTCATGACTGTATCCCTAGTTCCGTTAACCGGATCATAAATAAAAATGTTAAACAGCACTGAACCCAGCTCCACCTTTCCCCTGTGGCTCTCCACCAGACCCATTGCCCAACTGAGTACACTGTCATTTATCTTGACTTTGCCTCCAGTTTCTTGGCTGATGTCCTTAATTACTTAGAAGGTAATGTAGTTTCTCTAAGTGGTGGTCATCCTCTTTAAAATTAACTATATTTCTAGACACTTCTATTTTCTTTTCTTGGTGGCCAAAACCTCAGCAGTCGCTCAAACCATGCAATATTCTCTCCTCCAGCACTCAAAATAAGTTTCAAGTGGTCTCTAGGGTGAATCTTGAAATACCATATTTTTTAAAAACTTAATTCAGAGATAATTAAATTGTCATGCATCCTGTTTGATTCATCTGCCATCAGAGAAAGTGACTGTTTGGCTTGTAGGAAAAATTTAACTCTATTTCTAATACCATCCCCTTTCTTCCACCTTGCTGTCAAACTCCAAATCCAAATCTTGTCTAATCTTTCTTCAGAGAATCATTGAGACCCATCTGAGGTGCGCATCACAAAGAGCCTCTCCATGGAGCCTCTCTTGTCCTGGATGCACACTTCTCAGAGATCCCCCTTTTGGTTTTGAAAACTGGTTTCTCCCAATCCAGCATCAGAGAGGCAGTTTATTTTAAGATGACAATTATTGCGATGAAGTTCCGAGATCTTTGACGATGCAAGCCTTGAGATGTGGACCATTAATGCATTTCCTGCGAAATAGAACACTGCCGTGTAAATGCACATCTACTTTTCTGCATTTCAGATTAGATCATTCATTCAGCAAGTATTCATTCCAGGCCCACACATATCCTGGGTGTTGAAGATTGAGTGCTGAACAAGAGGAAAATTTCCTGCTTCCATGAAGCCTAAAATTAAAGTGGGACAAGATAAACTGATCAAGAAGGAAATGCTGGAATGGTGTCAGGTAGTGCTAAGTGCTACATTAAGAAAAAGAAAGCAATGTGAGGAATAGAGAGTGATGTGTGAGGGAATAAAGTGGCTATTTTAGGTAGGATGACAAAGGAAGGCCTCTCTGAGGGGCAGCATTTAACAGGGATCTCAATGAAAAGAGGAAGCCAGTTAGGTGGAGATCTGGACGAAATGCCTTCTAGAGGTGAAGTTCAGAGGCCTGAGATAGCAATCAATCTATCACGGCCAAAGAACAGCAAGAAAGTCAGTGCACCTGGAGCAGAGAACGAGAGAAACCAGGTCCGAGACGTGGACGGAGGCTGGATCAAGTAGACCCTGTGGAAAGAACTTCGCAGGCGTATACATTAGTTTCTTGTGGCTGTCTTAATAAATTATCACAAACTAGGTGGCTGGAAACAACAGAATAATTTTCTCTTACAGTTCTGGAGGCCGGAAATCTGAAACCTAGGTGTCATCGTGATTGGTTCCCTCTGTAAGCTCTGGGGGAGAACGTTTCATGCCTCTCTCCTCGTTCTGCTGGCAATCCTTGGCGTTCCTTGGCTTGTAGACACAATGCAGATCTCTGCCCTTGTCTTCACATCATCTTCTACTCTACATCTGTAGGTCCCAAATTCCCCTTCACCTTTCTCTTACAAGGACCCCGTGATAGGACTTTGGGCTCACCCTAAATCCAAGGTGATCTCATCTTCAGGTCCTTAATTTAATTACATCCACAAAGACCCTTTTTCTAAATAGTCGTATTCAGGGGTTCCAGGAGTCAGGACATGGACATATCTTTGAAGAGGGAATGACCATTCAACCCACATGGGGGGCCAGCAGACGATTCACACAGGGATTCTACTTGACCTGCTATGTTTTAAAGGATCCCTCTGTCTGCCATGTAGCATAGTCTGGCAGCCACAAGGCTGAAAGCTCAGAGATGACGCACACATTCCCGTGGATTCCACTGCTTTCCATTTGATAACTGAGGACGTGAATAATGGCTATATCAGGACAATGATGCTGTTCTAATTTTATGCATGTGGAAAATTTCCAACGTTAAAGTTAGAAAAACAACTTAGGATGTACGAAATATATACAAAATATAAAACAAATGCGACACCTGCTCACTGTAAAAATCTGAAGTATTAAAATAATTTTACAAAATTGGTCATAATGCTGCCCCATTAGGATTCCCTGTCAGATCGAGCATCAAGTGCTCCAGAGGCTGGCTGCCTGCCTTTCGGGACCGTGTTCTAATGTAGAACGAAGAGCTTCTGTGAAGTTGGAAGGAGCTGATGTTTGAAAACATTTTTCCTTAGGTCTTTGCATGTTCCCATATCTCCAGGTCAAAACAGAAGCACTATGCAAGAAACACCTTCCCCTCGTGTGTAAGTGAACTTCAGTGAGCAGCTGCAGAGCGCAAATCTGGGTCTAGGTTTGCAAACCAAATGTTTCAGTGCGAGACGAGCTTCCACACGAACACCCAGATGGAAGCGTTAGGGCGTTCATTGTAGGGCCCTTGCTTCACTGAGCTCTTCTTCCCTCGGCCCCCTACACCTCTAGGGACACTCTAATACCATAATTAAGCGTCTCTTCTACTGACTTGGAGTTTACCCTTTTCTGGAGAATATATGAACCAAATAATACATTGAGAGGGGTACACAGAACCTCATGACAGTCACTGCCGTTTAGAATTCTTATCCCAAATGGGTTGGGAAAGTCAGCTGCAGTGATGGGCGAGCTCTGCAAACTTTCATGCGGCAAGTGCCATCTCTTCCCTCAGTGAAAGCCCGTCACCATGAGCTCACGAAGGCATCCTGGTCTCCTTCCTGTGGCAAGTCTTTCCGGCTGCTGCCTCTGCCTCAGACAGCGCTGGCCCTTGTCGCTGAGACTCTTAAGACAATTTCCCCATTCTAACAAGATTTTCTTCTTGAGTAAAATAATTTTTCTCAGTATAGCTCTAGACTTTTTTTTAACATCTATAATCAGTTTTCAATGAAAAGTGGATTTTTTTCCACGTTCAGAAGTGATTTATATTAGGCATTTAAAGACAAACAAGGACATTTTTATTATTTTTTTTTCTATTTCTTTAAGCAAGCAAGCAAGAGAAATCCAACCACAACTTGGAGTAGATTTCCAGTTAGCTCTTCCACTCTCTCTCCCGCCCTGGAGCCTGATGGGACTTGAGTGTCCTTGGAGGAATGGCAGAGGGAAATGCTAGGGGCCAATTGCTGATTTTATCATTCAAACACAAAATTTGTTACACCACTTTATCGGTCACAGGGAAAGCAATTATATTGTGGTTCAATTTTCCACTCAATGGCTGTACTGGGGATCAAAGTCAGTTTTTATGATGGGAAAAAAATGTTTTGCTATTTTATTTGTTACTTAAAATAAAGAAGTGCTGTTATTATAATGCTTTCTGAGGTCTTCCTTCCCCCAACCCCTATTCCTTCATGAGATACAGTGGATTATTTTGACTTTTTCCCTTCCTTTGATTAAATAATCAGTTCTCTTCCCGTCCTCTGAGGCGTATTTCACTGTAGAAATGAAATTGGCACGGTTTAAGGCAACACAGCATTAGGACTCTAATCACAGCCACAAAGGGCAAAGCCTGCCCTACGCTAGTTATTCTTTCTTAGACTGGTAGTTTTTCAAAAGAATCAGGCATAGTAACGGTTTCTGTGTTCATGTGTGTATTTTTATGTGTTACTGTGTGCACAAGTTTACTGTCAGTCATCTCCACGGGAAATAATTCGCATATCTTCCAGTTGTATTTATTTATAACTCCCTTTTTGCTAGAGAGCAAAATAGTTAAGTGAGATTGGGTGTGGAGGAGGATTGGTATACGATTATAAGTAAAAATCATACATTTTAATTCAAAGATAAAATATTTTGTCTTCAACTCTAATCTTTTTCTCTTATTGCATACTCATTTCATTGAGGAAATTAAAGGAAGTAAAGTTTAAACTATCAAAACCAAGAAAAAGTTACTATTATTTTTCTAGAGATCTAACTTGACGACTAGTTGGTTACCAACCCCTTTTGTTCAAAAATTCAAATTTTAATTTAAACCCAATAACGGAAACCTCAACAATTGTGCTACGGGTCTACAGTTTGTAATCGGACTAAATAGCTAAGTGAAAACTAAGACTTTTTATTGTACACCATTCATATTTGTTTTAAGAAAACAGAGCCAAGTGACAGATGCTCCCCTCTTCCAAACTGTATCAAGTCTATCCTCACATTTCTAGCTGGTTTCAGCTTTTACAACTTGATTGCCGTCATCTTCATGTTTTCTGGTCCCCTGCTAATTGACTCCAGGCTCAAAGAGTCCTACAACATATCCCCTGAATCCAGGCGAGGAGAATTCTGGAATCTACTGTGGGTGAATAATTATGGCAGTAGTTGAGTGATGGTCTAGCTATCATGGGACACTTTTGTCCACCTGGGAGCTTCAGGCGATGGCAAGAGAAATGAGTGTGAGGCCGCGGAAAGTTCTACATGGAGACAGGCAAGTGCGCCCTGAGGGGAGCAGCGCCACAGGCTGGCTGGTGTCTGCCCCTCCCTCCATTTCTGCCCATCCTTGGTGCTTGTTTCTGGGTTTTGAGGAGGATTAGTGTGACCGCTGACTTTCAGAGCAGGAGAGATTCCCTCTCTGCAGCTTTCCTACAGGCTCCGCCCTCTAATGTGGATGGAAAGTGCTTTTATGTAATGATGACTTTTACGACTTGGGGCAAGAAGCTGGGCCTCAGAAAAAGGCGAAGATGTGCACCTGAGAAAGATATTTCTTATAACTCCTGCTACCGTTTATTGAGAGTTTATTATGTGCTGGGCTCTGTGTACTACATATTATACATTATATCCTTGGAGCAACCTTGCAAGGCACAAATTATTATTCTGATGTTTTAAGATGAGAAAACTTAGATGCTAAAATTTATTTAAACTGCTCTTTAAACTACTCACAAAACTCCTAGAACATTTGCTTACCATACAGCAAAGAATATATTGATAACAATATTAACCAGTCCAAATATAACAAAACTGTATTCCTCATCTCATCTTAAGCATTGTCTTCCAAAACTTTAAGTTGACTTTTTTACCTCTAATTACTCCAAATGCTCTTAATCACAAAGGTCTCTAATTAAACAATTTCACCAGAAATTTACCTTATTTTGGCAAAGTAGACTAAAGGAAATTTAACTTTTCCATAGAGGTCTTACTGCTTAAATAGTCTTCTGAACCTGTGAAAATATCACTTATCATATCTTAAGAAATGTATTGAAAGCTGTTTTGGCACTTAGTTTGCTATTATTTTGGCCTGGACTGGCCAGAAATTACAGTTTTATTTTATGAAACAAAATGCAACTTTTCAATTTAGTGACCAACAAATGACTGAGCATTGTTCATTAAAATATTATTTTGATTTAGATGCTTCAATGTCAAAGTAACTAGACCAATTGTTTTTCCTTCCTATTAGTTTTAATGAACTTGATGCCCAGTCCTATTCATCTTGTGATAATCCAGTCAATCAATTAATAATTTACCTACAACTGGTCAGCTCCAGCCAGAGGCAAAACAACCTGATTTTGGTCAGAACATTGCAAAAAGTAATTGGAATGGGAATAGCTGTCTTAAATATCTAGCTGTAAAAATGGGATTATCTAAATGGAATACAGTGAACGTAATCCTAAATATTGCCCCATGTTCCCCATGGGTTGTCTCTTACGTATAGATTAGTTGGTTGTCATGACAACAAACTCCTAATTTAATGCAATATAAGATTGTAAATGAGACTAGTTCTCTGTAATATGATGCTATGATGCATTTTAAATAGCATTTTTAATCTTTCTTTAAATTGTGAACCAAATTTTTAAGTGGTCTATTTAAGATGGTCCTTCCCGTTTTATATAACTTCACATTAACTCTGACATGTGAAAACTCCAGTTCTAATAAGTACACAGAACTGAATACCTTCTAACCTATTTAATTGCCCTCCCCCTTTAAGAAAATCAAATATGTAAATATCCAAATTTAGAAAGTAGATAGGGGACTCATCATGATTCTCTTTCTTTGGAATTGCTCACTTTACCTACAGGATAATGGATTTTTTAAATTCCAAATTGTCCTTGCTCATTTATTTGGGCACTTATTACATTTGCATTTTTATTATCTGTTTACCTGCTTTCCTTCCTTACCATGCCATGCCCTTCTGAAGGGCAGGATGTCTGACTTTCTTATTTTTTCTTACTTAAGTGCTAGACACATATAAGGAACTCAAATATTGTTGTATTAATAAGTAATTAATACACTAAACATAATTTGAAACTTCCCAGAAAAATATATATTGTTATTCTTTTCTTTGTCTTAATTCTTACACCTCTCAGATGCACCAAGATCTGTTTATAAATTAGTTCTATCTTTTTCTGAGAGTCTTTTTTAGTTCTTATAGAAAACATATAGGGTAATTTTTCATAAAGAAAAATTGGAGCTATATATATGGAGCTAGGTTCTTCCCCTCTGAGAAAATTTCCATAGAATTAGAGAAAGAATGAACTGAGCCAAACACTTTCTCCTGTAGTTTCAGAGCAAATACGTTGTTCTGTCCTCTTTCCTTTGGCAGCACAAAGAGGGAACTGAAAATAAATAAATAATTAAAATATTTTACCCCCAATGCTTTCAGTCCTACAATCACAAACTTCTATTTACAAACACTGGATTTCAAATGGCATCCTTGGTAAATAAGGCTCCCATTTCAAGCTTAAAAGCATAGCCGATGAGAGACATGAGGATTGCTTAAAATATCCTAAGGGTATGAAAGCTAAAGTGGAGAAAGAATTATTTAGGCATAACTAAAGCATAACTAAAAGGAGATATAACTGGATGGAGAAATGCTAAGTTAAAAAAAAAAGAATTTCAGGGAAAGAACGAGTATATAAAAAATCCCTCAAACTTTCTTAACACTCTATTGGGCTGTGGAATTGGTTCTAATGGAAAATAGTAGGAAAAAGCCACGAGTGCTTAAAACTAGACCCAAAACTACCAAGGACGAAGCAAAGAAGAGGACAACCTCAGAGAGGCAAGAATGTGAAAAAATGATGAAATGAAGTCTCTCCTATTTTTAAGCATCTTGATTTCAAGAAATGTAATCCTAATGTTTCTCCTACTTTGATTTTGCGAAAAAATGTGGTAAGCAGAGCACCTGCGAGTAATTTCTAACAGCCTTTTTTGAAAGATGAAAATCCTACTTTTCATCCACAAAGTTAATGTTTACACACACACACACACACACTTTTTAAAGTTGATATTCTATTTTATCTTAAAGCATATACTCTGTTCTAAATAACTAAATAAGTAAAAGTCATGCTCTTTGAATTTTTTCCCAAATCTATTTCCTGCCATATATAACCCTACTTAGAGTAGCAGAAAAATAATGATCCATTGTTTTTCCTCCCCAGCCATAAAAGCGCCAAGATTCTTCAGCCTGACAAATTTACATGAGTTGAGGGCATCTCCCACATGGGAATCTGTAGTGCTGGCTCATGGTCAGAGATAAATTTTTCAGTAAACCTGCACCTGGAGTGAAGAAAGAAAACCTCCCTGATTTTTTCCCTTCCTTTATCTCTTATTTCAATGGCAGAATAGATAAGCAAGAATTTTCTCTCTTTTTCTTCTGAATTTCCAAAAGACAGTGATTTCAGATAAAACCAAGGAGATTCTATATGGTCCAGAAATTTCTGAATATAAGCAAACAATTGTTATTCTGCCATATGCCAACTGGATTGGCTCCCTGATTGTAATGACATCCATTTGTGATGGAAAGACCTAGTGAGGGCGATCCATGAAATTGCTCGGTTAACACTGGGCCATTTCCTCCCCTGGTTCCTCCCTCCTGTTGCTTTGGATGATGACGGGCTGCAGCTACGTTTGCCACTGTTTGTTCCTCTGCTATTGGGGTTTTGCTGCCCTTAAACTTCTTCCTAGTGTCATTACACATTTACCCTCGCTCCATTTTTTGCTGAACAACAATGGATTTCAAGTGAGTAAATAATTCAAAACAAAGGTTGAGGGTGTATCTTGAGGCAAAATCAGCTTATTTATTTCGATTGACCTGACAAATCATGAATTCAGTGGAGTGTTTGACTAAGTCAATTAGTACTCAGTTGAAGCTGTGATATGAATGGTGGATGTAAAGCCAAACCTCAATATAGTCGGGGTGGCATTTAAACTGCTCAAAGGAATCCTAGGCTTGAGATTAAGTCTAAACTGAAAATTTTGAGAATAAATTTTGCCTATTCAATTTATTATCTATGCAATTTTGGGCAAGTTATTTAACCTTACTAATCCTCAGTTCCTTCATCCATAGGGTGCATGTGAATGGTGAGAGTGTGCATTCAAATGGGAAAGGAGACCTTATAATATGTACTTCCTAAGAATTTTGTGAGCACTGGATAAAATATGTGTCTGGACACGGTATTTGCTCAAGGGATGATATTGTACTGTATGTGTACTTATGTGTATGTGCCTTAGGCAGGGCACTTGACTTCTCTGTGCTTCATTTTCCTCATACACAAAATGAGTGTAATAAGCCCTACATCATGGGGTTGTTACAAGGATTAAATGAGTGAAAATATGCAAAGTGCTAAGAAAACTGCCTGGTATTTATTAATCACTATATTACTGTTTGCCATTATTATTTCTGCTGTCAACTCAAATAATACTCTTGATTATAGAGTTAAACCTATGATTTAACATACTCATGGATATTGTAGTACCCATGAGCCAACCAGAAGATATTATTGAGTGTGTAAGGAGGCCAGAGTCATCATGGGCTCAACTATCTTTCTCATTCCAGAACTACAGATTTCATTCCTTGTTCTGGAAAATCCATTCAGAAATGCCTATCTTTGATATAGAGGAGGACCAGTTAACAAAAGCTGAATTTATTCCAAAAATGTTTTGTGATGGTCAATTATGTGCCAGGAACAGTGAGCAGTGCAACGGTGGCGTGGATGCTCTACAGGAGGCGGTCCTGTTAGGGAAACCCTCAGGGGTGTCTGGAATGAGAGCTTAGAGTGGAAGGAGTAAAGACAGTCCTGACCAAGCTAAAGGGCTTGAGCTGCTCTGAAGACAGAGAAGAATCACTCAAATCTGGGGCTGCAGAAAGGCATGGTCAGGACCAGGCTTTACAACGACTTTGGCTGTAAGCATGGAAGACAGAATAGGGGACCAAAGCGGAGGTGAGGGGGTTAACTGGGAGACTATTAATGCATTGCAAGAGAGGGATTATGGTTTGAACTCAGGGGTAAGAGTGCAAATAAGGAGGATGGTGTGCTGATGAGAAGTGTGTGTGTGTGCGCGTGCGCGCCATGTGCATTGTGTATTTATGTTGTAGTGGGAAACAGAGTTTTAGAGCTGGAAACTACATTATAAATCATCTCATCTTTCCCTCCCTCCCCTCATCAGCTTTATAGATTGAAAAACGAAGTGAAGTGTCTTGCAAAAGTCTCAAAGAGACAGAAAGGGTTACGGAAAAGAAAAAAGAAGCTTAAGCATTTGACCTGGTTTCTAATCCTGCCTCTCTCCCTCACTTCTCTAACATTCAGCTACTTATTTTCTGAAATGTAGATGAAGCTACCTGTTCCGCCTGCCTCACAGAATTGTTGAAGCAATCTGCTTAATGAGATAATGTATTTGTAACCTGTAAAACAAGCATAGAAATTATTCTAATTTCTAGGTCCTCTGATGCATTTTCCATTCTTTGCATTGTGAGAAGAGGAAATGGCACTAGGAAAAGCAGGAGAGAGGGGACCTCCCCATATTTTGATGGACACAACTGTCACTCTCCCAGAGCAAAGGAACAGGGCTGGTTTCCGGGACCTGAGAAAAGTGAGATGACAATGGGCTGCCGTGTTCAGGGATGTTTGTGCTTCCTACTCTGCTGAAGTTGAGAGATGATGTCTCACAGTGTTTGCTCATGGCCAAGGGTAAGGAGAAGTAATCTTATCTTAGACAAAAATGAGTGAAACATCAGGGCATTGAGTGTCCCCCAGCACATAAACAAAGTTTGTAACAAATACCTAGAAGTATTTGTATACGTCACATAGGGAAACAATTCACATCAAAAGTGGTACACTGGGGACTGGCCCGGTGTTCATGAGTTCAGATCCTGGGCACAGACCTACACACCACTCATCAAGCCATGCTATGGCAGAGTCCAATACAGAAAGTAGAGGAAGATTGCCAACAGATGTTGCTCAGGGCCAATCTTCCTCACCAAAAATAAATAAATAAATAAAACATAGCACATTGGTCCCAGTCCACTACAAGATCAGTAGTCAGAAACTTTTTATGTTACATTATATGTTAAACATCTTTGTTTCTCTCCTATGGAATGTTATATGGCAAAGCATTACCATTTTACGTAATAAGTTGAGCCCTGGGTTAACTTAATGAATATAAATAGAAATTACCTTTTTTTGAGGAAGAGTTCAAAAACCAAACTCTGATTGCTACCAATCTGGGAAAATGAATTCCTTGGCAAGAAGCAAAACAAAACTTGTGTTCTCATATTTATGTAAGATTTGAAAGTTCAGATTGACTCTACCTCTCTACTCCGTTAAATTTCCCTGAATCAACTACAGTCCTGTAGAAAAATATAGCACTCTGCAAAACCATGCATTAAAAATACAAAGTTTATAAGAAAGACTTGAGATTGGGACAGACTAGCCAAATCTACAGAATTTTGTAATACAGCCCAAACAACAACAACAAAATAAGAATCTGAATAACAATACACAAGGGAAAAAAGCACAAGGAAAAATACATAACATACAGTAATAATCCGTAGATCTTGAAAAAGCTTTTGACAAAATTCATCCTTCATTCTCAATAAAAAACACAAGAGGAAAAAATTATGCTTACATATGCATACACCACACACCCCAGTCCTAAAGCCAGCATTTTAATGGGGAAATAGTAGAGGCATTTCCCCAGATTAGGAACAAGGCAAGGATGCCCACCATCTACACTACTGTTTAACGTACAGGCAGCATTTGTCAATGGGTTGAAACAAGAAAACTCAACTAGAGACATACAAATTGGAGTTGGGGAGAATGTCACTTTTTGAGGATGATATGGTGGTAACTGGAAAAGCCTGGAGTATCAAATGGTAAAAACTACTCAGACAGTGAAATAATTCAAGAAGGCAGCAAAATATAAAGTTAACATACAGAAATTAACAGCCTGCATGTACAATAAGAAAGAGGACACGTTGGCAGAGAAAAACACATTTTGGATTACTTAGGACTATACTTAACAAGTGCATAAAACCTATATGATGAAAACATTAAACTATTCCTGAAAGTCATAAAAGTAGCCTGAACAACTGGAGTGACCTTTTTTTTTTTTGAGGAAGATTAGCCCTGTGCTAACTGCTGCCAATCCTCCTCTTTTTGCTGAGGAAGACTGGCCCTGAACTAACATCCGTGCCCATCTTCCTCTGCTTTATACGTGGGACGCCTAACACAGCATGGCTTGCTAAGCAGTGCCATGACTGCACCCGGGATCTGAACCAGCGAACCCTGCACCAGCCCCATATACCATGCTATCTTTTGAGATAGTTTAACTTAGTAAAATTGAAGTCGTCTTTGAACTCCCTAAGCCAGACACCTCTGCACTCAGGGACGGCACCTCTGCAGGATTTTCATTGTTTTTTCTCACATCATATATGGCTAATGCATTCTCTTTAATTATGAGAAAGTGTGCCCCTAATTGCTACAAACTATGAACATAGTGGGGAAAATCACGTAAGAACCGACATGATTTCCTCAGTATATTGATATTATTCCCTTTTACCAATAGCGTGTGAACTAAAACAAAAAGATGCATTGCAGCAGAGCAGAGTGTATGGCTAATAATTAGCACTATTTCGAGGAAGTATGTTCCCCTGGGTCCAGTGAAGTGAATTAGAAGCCCAGCTTTGTCACTTGCTAGTTGTGTGGCCATGAGCTCATAATTTAATTTCTCTGAGCCTAATTTTTTATCTGTAAAACTAAGATAGTAACAAGTCTTACTTCATATGGTTGCTGTGAAGATTAAATGAGATATCGCAAGTGAATGCCTAGGACACACTTAATCAAAGTACCTGTTAGTACTGTCTTCCTTAGCATCGTACCCTTTCTTTGCTTTTGCCACAGCACTGAGCTCTGTGTACATGTCACACAGACACACATGAACATAGGTACAAACAACTATGCCCAAACACTATCCAGTCTTGTATTTTATGGCTTCCTCTCCTTTTTTCCAGCTTGATAACCTTCATGTGCTTTGTATATCAAATGTTTATTCTGATCATGGGCACTTTGCTCAGAAAGTTCCTTCCACCTAGAATGTCCTCCTTTCCGTTTTCCAAATCCTGTCTCAAGTCCCTAAACATCCACCCCGCCTTCACAACACTACTCAGAACCCACTGAGCTTTCATAGTTCATTGGTGCATAGCAGGCTTGAGTGTATCGACTTGTAACGTTCTTCAGTTATTTTCTGTGTTTACATCATTACAGCAAAAAGATTTTAAGCTCTTTGAGAGCAGGAGCCACCTTGTATTCCTCTAATGCACCCACACAGCACCCAGCAGTGTGTGTCCTGTATTGCTGATTATCTACAAACCGTCAGCAATTGAATTGATTTGAAATGCGTCTCACTATATTTTGTAAATATGTTTCAAGCATAAGTGATCAAGTATTACAACGGTGCAGTAAAACTGACTACATATTTATAAAATCCCACCCCTGAGACTTTACGACAAGGAATTTATGAATTATATTACACAAATTATGCCATCATTGAATTTCGTCTATTAACCTCAAGGGGATGTTATCAGTTGTGGAAATTTTTTGACAGGTTGTCATATTTCAATCCAAGTTATAACAGATTCTGATAGCATAAAAATTTTGATTTAATATGCCAGAAAGAGACAGTGACTGTCACTGATGGTCCTGTCTGTTCCAAACTAAATTCACTCCTCAGGGTTATGGCATCACATCTCAGAAATGAGATTTCACTCCTGGTTCTGATCCAGGTCACTGAATAAGATATCACGCACCCAGTCTTTACATGGAAATAATAAATGGATTGGGGTTTGCTTCTCTGGTTGTCGGGTTCTTTTTCACCTCCACCTCCCAATACTTTAGGAAAAAACAACTGCAAAATTCTAGACAGAACTGGGAAAAGATAATTTCTTAATCAAAATCGAATTCCTTTTAGAAGTCAGGAATAAACTTAAGGTGTAAACAAAACAACAATAAAATCATGAGCTGTGTCATTTGGTTTTGGTTATATCAATATAAACTGAAAAGCAAGTAGTCGTTTGGAGCATTTCTACTCAAAATAAACTGTACTTTATGTTGTAGGCAGAATTAACGGCCCCCAAAGATGTCCACGGCTTAATCTCCAGAAGCTGTGAATTTGCAGAGATAATTAATTTAAGGACCTTGAGACAGGAAGATTATCCTGAATTATTTAGGTGGGCTCAACAAAATTAAAAAAGGGGAGGAGGGAGGCAGAAGAATCAAAGAGAGATGGAACTACGGAAGACTGCTCAGAGAGATGCTACCTTTGAAGACGGACAAGTGGGGCCATGAGCCAAGGAATGTAGGCAGCCTCTTGGAAGCTGGAAAAAGCAAGGGAAGTGACTCTCCCGCAGAGCTCCAGAAAGCAAAGCAGCTCTGCTTCCGTCTTGATTTTAGCCAAGTGAGACATATGTTGGACTCTAACATACAGAACTGCAAGACAATAAATTTGTATTGTTTTAAGCAATAAAGTTGGCAATTTGTTACAGCAGCAATAGAAAACTATACATTTTACCTGCAGTATGATGTAATCTCTGTGATGGTATGACCTTTGATCTGTGTGATGCTTGTTTCCAAAGCCTAGAACAGTGCTTGATCCATAATACACACAATGCATATCCTTTGAATGAATCCTTTTCTATTTTACCAAAACAGTCCTGGTATATTATCTACACCCACTTTCCCAACAATCTTGTTCCTTTTATTTAAGCATCATCAGCATCTCTTGAATTTTATCGATAGGGAAATATTTAGCGATTTCTTCAAGATGATCTGTTTAGAGTTATGGTTAAGGTTTGAGACAAAGTCATTTGACTTCAATCCAGTGACCTTTGCACTACATGACTGCATAAATGCCCAATGGCTATTTCTAAAAGAAGAAAATGGATTCACCAATAGAATCTTCAACCTGCCCCTCTAGAAGAGTTTTAGCTCACTCTTTTACAAGGAGCTGGTCTCTAAAACACCCTCTTTCTAATTTCATTTGACTTTGAAGATAATTCAAATTAGGAAGAAAATGACAAGATCACACCTTAAAAGAAACGTCTTGCCATTCTACTTAGAAATCTCATCACTCAAAGGGAGAAGGTGCCCCAGGTTCTTTCTCCAGTCGTAGAGAGCATAAGTGTTATCTACGGTGGTCGCTCCTAGAGTCAGGCTGTGTACATAGGGGAAAAGCAGCCATAGCTCTGCTGAAGAAAAACCATAGAAGCCAAAAGTCAAACACCAGAGGCAAACAGCTCTTTTGAATCAGGCCTCCACAGTCACTTCCTGGACAGGAATCCTACTTGGGTCTTCTTTGATTCTATCTTGGGCTTCTTTGGTGGCTGTATTAGTCTATGGCAGCATAAAATATCTCCCTAAAACTTAGTGTTCTAAAACAACAATATTCAGTTAGCATTTCTCATGGTTTCTGTAGGTCATGCATTCAGAAAGCACACAGTGGGGACTGCTTGTCTCTGCTCTACAGCATCTGGGGCCTCAGCTGGACAACTCAAGAGATTGGGAACTGCAGTCATCTGAAGGCTTGACTGGGACTGGAGGATACACTTCCAGTGTGGTTCACTCATGTCGCCAGCAAGTCAGCTTTGGATATTGGAAGAAGCCTCAGTTTCTTTCTACATGGGCCTCTCCACGAGATTCCTCAGTGTCTTCATGGGATGGCATCTGGCTTCTTCTAAAGTAAACAACCTAAGAGACCAACGTAGAAGTTGCAGTATATTTTATCACCTGAAGTCACCTACCATCTTTTCCCCAATATTCCATTGGCCACATATGTCAGCCCTGATTCAGTGTGGAAGAAGACTACACACATAATGAGTACCAGGAAGCAAGGATTTTGGGGGCTTTCTTAGAGGCTGGTTATCACATTAACAGAATCAGAGCACTTGGCTCTTAGGAAACATTTTAACAAGTCCTAGAAGCAACAATACTGCCTACTCTGCAAAAGCAGAATGATCAAAATTATGTGCCTTGTGAACCTTAAGTTTCCAAGGGCAACAGTCCTTTCCCATTCCCCGGTTCTATTGCTCATGCCCTCTATAGGGAGTGCTTTCCCTTCTGTAAGGAGAATGCAGAACATTAATTAGTTAAAATAGGCTAAAAAGGAGAGAGATTGACTGTAACAAATAAAACTCCAGATTTTAATGATTTAATATGATAAAAGTTTTTCTTCTTTTAATTAATATTGCATAATGCAATGAAGGTCAGTGGTTCTTCTGGGAGTCTCTTAAATGGTAAATCAGGAATTCACCCTCTGTGCATGATCACCACTGTCATTGTGGAAAAGAAAACAAGAGTGTGGAGGATTGTCCAGAGTGATTTATAGTCAGATCTGGAAGGAGCGTACATCACTTTTACTGGAGCTCAATCACATGGACCCAACATAACTGCATGGAAAGTTGGAGAATGTCATCCTTCTTTGTGCCCAGGAGGAGGAAATGGGCTTAGTGGGAATCCAGACAGCTTAGTAGATTTCCGTGCCACGCCGAGCTACCCAAGTCGATCTGCTACCTTGACGTCAGAGAGATCTTTTAAAAATATATCTTAATTGATCGTATTAATTCTCTGTTTTCAAACCATTACTCAGGATAAAGACTAAGATCCATAGCAAGGCACCCAAGGCCCTTGACCACTGGCCCTGACTACTTCTCTGGCCACTCTTAGCCGTCCCCCTCCCCTCTTCACGGTTTAACTCTTCGGTTCCCTCTTGGCCAGCGCTTCACACGAGCATTAGGTTCCAATCCCGGCTCTTAGTTGTATACCGACTTTAAGCAAGCACTTTACCTTTCTAAGCTTCAGTTTCATCATTTATAAAATGCAGAATAATCATATCCACCTCAGAGTTGTTGTGAAGATTAATTGAGAAAATATATATAAAGTATAGCACCTGGAGCATAGAAGTAACTCAACAAGTTCTGGCTGTTTAGTTAATTACTCTCCTTCCGTTTTGCTATATGGTCAAACCAATGTGCTTGAAGAATAATAATATACCACATTAACTATTGTTACTAGTACAAGTTTCTTAGGATTTGGAGAGGGAGTTTGACAGAGTGATTGAAAGCTCGGACTCCGGCTCTGTCATGCTTCTTAGATTTAATCCCAGGCTTTACCAATTTCTTATTTTGTGAGCTTGGAAAAGTTATTTAATGTTTTGGAAATCTCAGTTTCCAGACCTGTTAAGTCTGTTAAGTAAACATAATAATTATGATCATTTCACAGTATTTTTGTGAGGTTCAATTGAGATAATAAATGTAAAATACTTTTTGGCTTCTGGTTCATAGTTAATGCTTAATAAATAATAGCTAGTATTACTTTCATTACTACATTTAATGACTTCTTACCATGGGCTAAGTACTATGCTACACATTTGATCCTTAAAATAGCACCTTTTTTAAAGAAAAAAAATGCAAGGCTACCAAAAGTTAAGTAATTTTCCCAAGATCACGCTGCTATTACTTTTAAGTTGAGGCCTAAAGACAAGACAGTCTGATGCTGGCATCTGTGTACATTCCATTATATCATGCTATCTCCCAAATTCAATGTACATTTCTCCAAAAGTATATGCTCTCACTGGGAGTATTTAAACATAAGGAAGGCACATATCCCTGCTATGACTTTAGCAGAACTGGAACCTTCATTTCTACGATGAGAGTGAGTCTAACGGTAGAACACAAACATACTCCACTGTAGAATGACTTGCAAGGGACCCACCCTGACGTCTCCCTGGGGATACTGTCCATTGATGCCAGGCCAGCTTGTCAGCCATCCCATAAAGAAGCCAAGGGGCATCCTGGGCCCTTTCCAGTGTGATTGGTATTAGAACTGTTTTATAAAGGAATCCAGTTCCCTCTAAACTTGTTATTCAAAGAAACAATACATGCCCCTGCCACAGGCTTTGTTTTCTCAGGGCCTGTACCCCGAAATGTTTCAAGTAAGGCCTACTGTGCTGCCAACAACCTCACATGCAAGCTTTACCATCAGTGGTTCCAGCTAGTGAATAATTTATGTATTTAAGGCATCATGTGTTCCTGAGTATTCATTTTATGTTGCTTTGTTTACTAGGTGCTTTGGTCTGAATTGGTCAAAATAGATGCAAGATGTAAAACTCTTCCAAAGGATAGTCTATGACAGGCCCAAGGATTTACCATTCTGATAATGACCAGTTGTTGGGGGTCAATTGATAGGTAAAAGTTTACCTAGCCATCCTTCCCATCCAACTTCAAGTATAACTCCTTCCTTGAGGTCTTCTCTGGCAATTCCAAGTGCAAGGTGCCTACCTGTGGGCTAGCACTGCTCGCTCCATGCTTAGTTACAGGGTGGCTTTTGATGTTCTTCATTCAATCAATATTTATTGAACACTTACTCTATGCCAGACAGTGTTCCAGATGCTGAGGATACGTCAATAAGTAAGACAAAATTCCTACCTTCCTGGAACTTACACTCAAATGGAAAAAGCAGACACATTTATGAATATTTATAAATATCCGGAGAAAAAGAAAACAGGGTAAAGGGACAAAGACTTATGGAAAGAAAGCATCATTTTAGTAGGGTGATCAGGAAGGCCTCTGTACCAGAGTACCTTTTGAGCCAAGACCTAAATAAAGTTAAGTTGTGTGAATATCTGGGTGAAGAGTGTTCAAAGCAGAAACATGTTTACATGCACAGTGTGCTCAAGAAACATCAAGGAAGCCAGTGTGGCTGAAGCCACTGGAAAGATGGGTAGGAAATAAAGTTATAAAAATAGGCTTAGGTAAAAGCAGGTAAGACTATTGGATTTTACTCTAGAAGCGAAGGTAACCTGGCGGAGGGTTGAAAGCAAGGAAGGGCAATGATGTAATATACATTTCTGAAGCATCACTCCGGCTGTTGTGTGAAGAAAAGACTGAAGTCAAAGGACATTGGCAATCTTGGAAGCTGGAAGACAGTTTAGGAGGTATTGCAGTGGTTAGGAGAGAAGATAGAGGTTTAACCTAAGATTGTCCAACACCGGTTCTTTGACTCCAATGTAGCTTATAATGGTTCATGTGTTTTTATTTCCAAGTAAGAGTGTAAGTAATCACCAGCAGAGGTGAGGAAGCAGAGTTGAGAGGGAGATGGGCGTGCGTAAGGACAAAAGGTGGGAATTGGAATAGTTGCTCCAAATGATATTTCTTAGTAGTCCCCAGAGCATTTGGAACAAAGCTGTGCTGTGCAAAAGACAGACTTAAATATGTACTTGTTGAAAAAAATGACGTTCAACTTTTTAACTAGCACATTGGAAGGTGGGTTAACATAACTTTGGGTAGAATCTTGTCACTGCAAGTTAAGTTCTCAGGGCATGAAACATCCTTCAGAGGCATTATGGGAGCCTGCTAAGATTGGGACAAATGTACAATCCATGGTCTGGCTGGACCTGCATGCACCAAAGAATGCTGGTGCAGTAAGGAGTAGGGGTTCCAGAAAGTCAGTATAGGACTGACCTAGGGAAAGAAATATGATTGGAAATAGAGATCAGAAAGCTATATTTTCTAAATGAAAAGCAATTTTCTTTGTTCCAATGTCAATATAATATAGTTTTATTTATATTCTTAAATGGCATCATATAACACCTGATGGTTGCTTTTTTTTTTTCAGGCTTGCTTATTTCTTTCTTATGCTTTGCCCCTTTCTCTGGTCCTTCTCCTCACTTCTTCCATCCACATTATTCCCATCTCTGCACTAAAGTCCCAGCCAGGTACCTGCGCCTGTGTTAAAATCACAATTTGTTGGGGCCAGCCCCATGCCCAAGTGGTTAAGTTGGCGCGCTCCGCTTTGGCAGCCCAGGGTTTCGCTGGTTCAGATCCTGGGCACCGCTTGTCAGGCCATGCCAAAGCAGCGTAAGCAGAGTCCCACATGGCACAACCAGAGGTACTCACAACTAGAATATACAACTATGTACTGTGGGGCTTTGGGAGAATAAGAAAAAAAAAGGAAGATTGGCAACAGAAGTTAGCTCAGGTGTCAATCTTTAAAACGAAAAAAAAAATCACAATTTGTTTCTTCCCACATTTTTCACCAAGGCCTTATTATTACTTATAGACATATATACTTACATGTTTTTATGTATATGTATGTGTGTGTTTATGTTTTGTCTATATGGCATAATATTATATGCACTATCATTTGCTTTATTATTTACCAATTACTCATAAAAATCCTTCCAAGGATTTAAAATTGCACAGAACAGATGTAGCATAATTTAGTTTGCCATAGTCCTATTTAAAACTAATCTAGCCTCGTTTGAAAATTTTCCCCTTCCTCCTGATTGGAGATGAAGTCCTCTATAATTTTCTTCTAAAATACTTATTTCACTTAGAAAAATATTTAAAGCTTTTAATTTATGTGAATGTTAATTTCAAATACCCAGATTGGTAGCCTTTTGTTCCATCACTAATTATTAAGTAACTTATCTTTTTTCTCTGAAGAGATTATAGGTCTTTTAATGGATTAACTGTTCATATGATAATAATATCTTCATTATTTCTATTCTTTTCGACTGACCTATTTGGCTAGTGTTATGCTGTTACCATATCTGTCTGATTTCTCTGACCAAAAACTACACTGTGATGTTGGCTAAGGCAAGTCTTCCCTCACTATTCTGCTCTTCATACCATTCTTGACTATTGTCAAGCATTTACTCTTCATTTAGATTATTTTATACAACTTTCTCCCAAAGCCTGGGTTCTAATTGTAATTACATTAAATGCACACACTTTAGAATTTTTCTATGATACTGGCTTCTCATTCAAGACTATAGGTATATTTTTCCATTTGTCCAATCTCATCCTTCAGTGGGATTTTACACTTTCATTTGCACAATTCTGAGCTTTTCTTACTTAGGTTATCCTTAAGTGTTTCATGGTTTGATCTCTGAGATCTTGTCTTGAAGTTGCTTTTGCTCAAGGAGCATACCCCGTTCTTACATATACTAGTTGGAGTAACTTAGGGGGAGTGCTGATGGCGATCATATAGGTGGGGATAAATTCTTCCAAGGCAGCCCTTGGCACTTCATTTACTTTAGTCTCTCCCAAGATTTTGGGTTTCTAGCACAAAAGGGAAAATCAAGCAGTGTTCTCTGTCTTGAGTATCTGCTCTGCTTGACTTTGATCATAGTCATTTTAACTTTCTAATGATTGTCATTTCAAGTGCATGTACCCTGGGTGGCCTTTGTGTTTTCACACGTGTTTCTCAGGTAATTATCCCAAATGGGGCTTTGGGGATTTTTCTTTAAAGAGTTATTGTCCGGCAGAGAAGGAGTAGGAACACACATACCAATATTAACAATATTTCCATTGTAGGGAAATTGAGATAGTCACCATAAGAATTTCTTACATATATAGACTAACTTTAACAGCAAAAATAAAAATTAACTCATTAACTATGACTTTAAATTCCTGTGTATAAATATGCTTTGTTTTTTGTTAGGCACCTGTGCTAATAAAATCCTTGGATTCTGAGTTTGATAGCAGTCTTAATAAAAGTAAGATTATAGAAGCGGTAATAAAACCTATCATGCATGATTAAGTGCAGAGGGCAAATTAATTTGGCACTGCTTTGACAGAAAATTTCCCTTTGTTGTGCTTATATGCCTGTATTTTGTATCAATGGTTTTTATGATTCGGGGGTAGTTATGCCTTTAAGGTGATGAGCTATACGCTGATGATAGAATATAAGAGTAGAGATGTTTACCCAGGAAATGCATAGAGGTCATAGCAGGTGCAGAGTCCCATGCTGCCTATGTCATTTGTACAAAAAGGAAGGCCTAATATTTTGCAAAATATTGCGTCACTCTGTGTTTGAGACAGTTTTTAAGGAAAAACTCTAATTTTAGTACTTTAATAGCAGAAGATGATATATTTTTACATCTTAAAATTGGAATTGAGAAAGTAAAGTCTACTAAGGATTAAGGAAAATTGATAGGAAACGATCCATCCCATGATTTCCCCCAAATATTCACCCACTCTTCCCTGAATGGATTTTGAAGTGCATGGAAAGTTGGAGACAAAGAGAAGGCAGTCTTCTATGAGAGAGATTAAGGAATTCAGAACAAGGGTAGAATTTAACATCTCTCTTTTTGAGATGATTAAGAATCTGTGCTTATGAGCAACGTGAAATGTGCCATTTAATCATTTTGGGAAGACAATAATTTTCCAAGTTTATACCCATCAGGATACAATTATGATAAATGTAATTGATGAGAGAAAGACAGAAATTTATGTTGATACATTATGTATAAGGCAGTTACCTAAAGAAGAACTGATACAACTACTAGCTACCTGCTTTGACGCTTTGGCAGTTATGCTGTATTCTACTGGGAAATAAACAATGTCCATATAGAATTTTGTTTTATCTAAATATGGTTTTTCTACTTCCTTTCTTATATGCACTGATCAAAAAAATCTTAGTCAATGTCAGCTCTCAGAAAATGTAAGATCCTATCTAGGTTAATGGATGGCCAGTTTCAGCCCAATTTATTTGTGGGAAGATGACAGATCACTTTCTTTGCATTTACACCTGCAATAATACTTTAAATTCATTCTGATTTACTTTCATTTGAATTGCATCAATGATACAAGATTTTCCTGGATTTCATGAAAGACTTCACTCTCATGAATGGTGTATATCCCATATAAATCATTGCATAATTGAGAAAGGATGACTAATATCTCAGAATAGGAAACCATTATTGATTCAATAGGTCTAACTGACTTGAAGTTCCCATCCAACTCAGTCTTGTTTCTAATGAATTGCTTGTCCTGGGGAAGGAGTATGTGCATTTTAATGTGGGGGAAAAAGCCAAAAAATGAATGTCTAAGTGTGGGATTACAGGTATTAATAAAGATTATAGCAGGCATCAATAAAATTTTCTACATGGCCAGAACATTCCACCTAAAAAATAATAATAAAACAAAATGCTAAATTCTATGGAGCAGTCCAGAACTGATGACTGACCATTTGGTTCACATGGATGTTGTCCAGAACCAGAAATGTCTTTTAAAAATGGAAGTATTCCTAGGAAAGTTCTTCTGACTCAAAACCTTAACAAGAACAATAGTTAGAATTGCCATATAGTTTGTTATCCAGACCACAACACTTTTGAGAGTAAAAGAGGGAATATTTACAATTATGCCAGAACATCAGGCAAAATCAGAAGTGCCCTAGGCAAACCAGCCCTATCAATAATGCTTGTATTATCAACAGTGAAACTTTGCCCTGAGTGGAACCGTTCTTACCAATTTGCCCTGGATATTACACTGGCACAAGAAATCTTTCTTTTAAATCATAAACATAGTGATCACTATGCCTCTAAATAATAATGGATAATATTTATTTAGTATTTACTCTGTGTTCTTAGCACACATACATTTTAACACTGGGCTAAGAATTTTTACATTCATTATCTCATTTGATCCTCACTGCTTATTTTTATCCTTATTTTACCGTTGAGAAAACTGAAGCACAGAGAAATTAAGTAAAATTAGATGGCAAAGCCCAGATCTGAATACAGTTTAGCTCTGTAATCTGCACTCTTAAATAATAAATTTTATTCTTTCACTGTAGTTCCCTCTAAACATTGGAATCACAGTTGTGCATAATTTCTCTTTCCTGTGCTCACAACAGACACTGCTAATCTATCTGTAGTCCTTTCTGTTGAGCCCAGGATTGGCCACAGAATGCTTCTTGACACAATGCTCTAGGAAGCAACATCAGTGTTAAGATCTTTCTACAGACCGTGAACTAGTCCAGATCCCTATTTTACAAATGGGAAAACTGAAGCCCATTGTTCTTGGTGAGGCAGATATTGCCCACCCAACATCTGTACCTGCCTCTTTTTTATTGCCACCAAAACCTCAGTTTTGTTCACTTGTAGGTGGGCTCACATAACAGAAGAGGCTCGGCTTTCTCTAGGCCCAAGGCATAAATCTGCAGTAGTGCAAGGTAATCATGATATCAGCATTCCCTTTACCAATGGCCAGGTCAGGAATGAATATGAGATACTCTGGCCTATGAGATGAGAGATTATTAGCTATTACTAGCTAGAGAGAGGAAACTCTGGAAAACTCTGTTCTTGAAGAAGAAACACAAGAGAAGATCCAGTGCATCCTCTTCTTCCTGCCATGGGACACTATATTCCTTGGGGAAGGGTACAGTTTAGGATGTTGTTAACCATAAAACACAAGTTTGAAGATATCAATTCCTATATCATGTGAATAATCAAAACATGTTATATCAGTTTTCTATTGCTATATAACAAATTCCTTCAAACTTAGCAGCTTAAAACAACACACATTTATTATCGGTCTCCATGGGTCAGGATTATAGGGATGGCTTAGCTGCATCTTCTGCTTAGGGTGTCACAAGACTGTAATTAAGATGTCAGTCAGGATGCATTTTCATCTGGAGGCTCAACCGGGGAAGAACCCATTTCCAAGCTCATTCAGGCTGTTGGCAGAATTCATTTGCTTGCAGTTGTCTTACTGAGTTGTATGATCAATTTTTTTCTGGCTGTTGACTGGAGACCACCCTCAGGTTTTATAGGTTGCCCACAGTTTCTAGAGGCCATCTGAAATTCCTTGCTCTGTCGTCTTCTCCAACAAGGACACTTACTTCATTAAGATCTTGAGCAGTTTTCTGGAGTTATCTGTGGGAAAGAAGAGGAAAAAACTGATTTTCCACAAGTGAAAACAAACTTAAGAGCCTAGCTTCAAAAGTGGCTGGGTGGTTTCTCAGTGGTAGACAAGCCACCTTGGACAAACTGGGTAACGGGTGCAGGTAGGATTTTCTCTTCTCTTCTGTGGTCACTTGTAAAGATTAGAAAGGGAGAATAGGATCCAGAGAAGGTATAGCGTAAACATTCATGCATGTATTTGCTTGTGCTTTCACTCATTCCTACATTTATCCAACAGACATTCAGAGAGCACAAAATATAGGCTAGGAGCTCTGGCAGATGCAAAGATGAATCATACACGTATACATCTAATGGGAGCAAGGAGAAGCAAAAAATACAATTAAGTACAAAATAACACAGAAACTATTAAGGACCTTAAAAGAGAAACGTGCCGTGGCAAGGACCCTAAATACTAAGCTTGCCTAGAGGATAAAGAACGTTTGTTCAGCAAGAACCCAAAGGTAAATCAGAACATTCAAAGTCAGGGAGGGCGAGCACTCCAGGTAGAGGAACAGATAAACAATGAGCAGAAGAAGGAAAGTGTTAAGTCTGTGAGGAGATGAACAGGGGAGAGCTTATGGTACAACGTGACAGGAGAATAGCACAAGAAACTCACAGGATCAAAATGAGAACTGCAAAGGTAGGCGAACAGAAAAAGAATTCATTACATTCATATTAGACTTGTTTCCTGAGACCTTAATAAACTTATGCCAACTCAAGATGATTTACAAGAATTAGGTCAACTAGTAGATGGAGAAGTTTCTGCGTCTAGTATGAGTTTAAACAAAAAGAATAGATGATTGGAGTTTGCATTATCATAATTACCAAAGAATAAACGAAATATTAAAGTTATTCACAAGAAACCATCTTGAATGTCGTGAGGTGATATATAATATTTGCTCATGGCAAAATAAAGCTACCCCCATAAATCGAATCTTTTTCCTCTTTCTCCTGTCCCTGTACTTCCCTCCTACTTTAGTCATCTGACAAACTCATGAACACCTTTCAGTCCTTCAAAATCTTCTCTTAGGAGCATCTCATCCAGTAAAAGACAAAGGCCTCGTGGTAATTTTCTTTTAAAGAGATAAAATCGTAAAACATAAGTAAAACTATAATTGAGGTAATTCTGAACATAAACCAGGAACCAAAGCTTCATTCCATTAGGGCACTAAGTTTGGCTCACAGAGTGTCCTCTAAGATCAGGATCCTGAACCGCCCTGGTGGCGTCCAGCAGGGTGTCAGTGCTTCATACGTGCAACTTGCTTGGCAGTTAATATGCGTTCACATGGCTCTACCTAGCCCCTCCCTCAAGTTTACTCAACAGTCACAATCTCAGAGCTTGTGGCCTTCTGAGGATTTTCAACTGGAAGAGCTTTGAAGGTATCTGCACATGCGTGTGTGCATGTGTCCTCCTGTGCAACATTGTTGTAGTCAAACAAGCTGTGTGGGAGGCGTGTGAGTCAACAGACTTTTAGAAAAGCAAATCACTGGATTTGTGAGCATGTACATGGTTGCCTGGCATAGTTTCTTAAGTGCGTGCTTTTTGGATGAAATTTTTTTCTGGCCTTTGTTTCTTCCTGAAAACTCATTCTCAAGCTCTTGTGGACTCCTGTTCTAGAACAGAATACAGTCCTCATGGAGAGTATCATTAATGTTTGAGATAGCAATAAACATTATTCCACTGAGACCCTCTGTGGAGCCGATTAATGAAGAAAGAAATGAGTTTTATTCTCATATCATTCTTAAAATATAGATAGTCTCATGCTAGGCCAAATAAACAAGCAAATATTTTGCAGCTCTAATTTTAGCCTCTAGCATGGGAGATGCAAGGTGGGAGTGTTGAGCGTATACAGTTTGGCAAATGGTAGGGAACAAATGAGTGAATGAGGTTATTTGTTTTATGCCTTATCATGGTTGATATCTTCAAGCATATCATCAGGATACTAATGAAGTCTTAAATGGGCAAAATATGCTGCTAGTTCCATTTTGAACCATTCTAAACACAACTGCCAATCCTCACCTTCAATCCCAAGGCAATCGATCAGCCAGCCAACACATTTAATGAATACAGCTCTGTGCCAGGCACTGTTTGGGAACTGAAAATACAGAGCTGGATAAAACATTGCAAGTCTGTGCCCTTAAAGACAGTTTGTGCGTGAGACAGTGGGGGACAGAAGGTGATAAATGGTGGAGTGTACAACACATATGTCGAACACTCAAAAAGACAGACCAACTCTCAGAATCATTTGTTATTAGGGGAAGAAGGACGGCAGCAACAGAGATACCATTGCATATATATTAGAATGGCTAAATTTTTTTTTAAATGACAATACCACTTGCGGGTGAGGGTGTGGAGCAACAGAGATTCTCATTCATTGCTGGTAGGAATGCAAAACAGTACAGTCATTTTGGACAATAGTTTGGCAGTTTCTTAAGGAGCTAACTAGTCTTATCCGGCAACTGAGCTCCTAGATATTTATGGCAACTTGTTTCAAAACGTAGGTCTACACGAAACCTACACGTGAATGTTTATAACAGTTTATTCATAATTGCCAAACTCTGGAAGCAACTGAGATGTCCTCCAGCAGGTGAATGGTAAGCAAATGGTGGTACAGTCACACAATGCAGCATTCACTGATAAAAAGAACGAGCTAACAAGCCAGGCAAAAACATGGATTCATATCACTAAGTGAAAGAAGCCAGTCTGAGAAAACAACATTCTGTATGATTCTATTTATACGACGTTCTGGAAGAGGCAAAACTACAGAGATGATAAACAGATCAACGGCTCTATAAATCCAAGACTATTCTTAAATAAAAAAGTTTATAGACAAAAGACAACCCATAAAGAAGGAAAGGATTAGTTTGGGGAAAAGATAATAGTTCGTTTTTAGACATGTTATATTTGAGGTGTCTATGAAACATCTAGGTGGAGAGATGTATTTGTTCACTTGTTAAGCATATAGTTATTGAATGTCTACTATGTGCCAGACACTGTTCAATGCGTTATTCAAAACAAAATCCCTGTTTTCCTCAAACCTATAATGAAGACGACAAATGAATAGTAAATAATTATAAAATAGGCATACTATTACTTGTCAATAAATGCTACGAAGGATGGTGATATGGAAAGTTATTAAAGGTTTGTGGGTCTAGAATTGAGGACAGGTGTCTAATAAGGAGACAGAGGTCATTCTGGAGCCTAACAAAAGCCCATACAACTCTGGTTGCTCTATATGGCCCCATTACAAGGGGATCTGAACTAGTCAGTGTGTCATAAAACAGATTGGAATCCATTTCCTCTTTGGAGGGAATGAAGGTCCAAATCCCTTGGCTCTGAAGTGACCCTGGATGTTGGCGATCAAGGCTGAGTATTTAGAACTCTAAATGAAAACAGAGGGAGAGGCTATTGAGAAAGATGCCATGATTTGAGGTAGTATATTCTAAATGGTTATGAACAAAATGATTTGGAGAGCGTATAAAAATACATGGTCCCTCCACTGGGCCTCACTGCCAAAGATTCAGATGAAGCAGATGTGGGCTGAATTTCTTCCAGATGATCTGAGGTCTAATTTTGGGTTAAGGTTGAGAGGATGAGGATACCAGGCAAGGGTAATGCAATTAGCAAATGCGATCTGGAAGCACACCAGGGTCACAAGAGTGAAAGACGAGATATGAAATGTAGCATTAATGGACACAAAATAATTGATGACATAAAGACAGAGGAAATGGGAGGTGCTGGGCATAGCTGAGAGAATTAGAATGGGAGAAACCTAGGAAGAGAGGCCAGGATGTTATTCTAAGGTAGACAAGGATGGGAATGTAGAGTATCGGAGATGCTGCTAGGCATCAAGAGGAAAAAGTCAGCAGTTTTCAGGGCATTGGGAAGTTCTTTGGGTAGTCCTCCTAAGGATATAGGGGAGGCAACAAACCATATCATAGTTAGCCCATCAGGAATTCTGAGGGGCTTGAAACTTTCTCAAGCCTGAGATTTGGAGGTGGGAGTATATTAATAAGAGTGTTTTGTTAGAAGTACCAGAAACCAATTCTGATAATTTAAGTGGAAAATAACTGCACTAAAAGGATGGTGAGTAGCTCTCATGGAAATGGAGAATGATACAACAGGAGAGCTTCCCATATGCCCAGAGACCACTGGACCCCCAGTAATTACATGAAGAGGCTGGTGCTACACTTGGGTTTTCTCTACTTTCTGAAAGAGTTGCTTGATGTAGGAAGGAACAGGCCAGTGGATAAAAGTATCATGGTCAGTCAGAGCAGTCTAGACCTTGAGTGACTTGACACTGTTTGCATGAGAACTGCCTCCAGAACTCAGGCTGGGCTAAGCCTGCAGGTAGCACTGTGATTGCCTCACCTTCTCCCACAAAGGGAGAGAGGAAATGTGGAGTTTGAGAATGTTTTGGGACCTGATCAAGCTAGAGCAAGGGTTTCAAAGTTAGGGTGTCAATTTCAAAAAGATCATCATAAGTAGAATTCAAGAACTTTAAAAAGCTGCTATTGAGCCAATCCAGGCCATAACTTTGTGAAGACTTTTGCTACCATCTTGATTAAATATTTCCACTCAGAATACTTGGTGAGTAATGACTTAAACTACAAAATGACATAGGGCATCTCTTTAAGTTCACTTTACTTCGGTTTTCTCACTTTATGCCTTGTTTTACCATCTACCCAATACTTCCCTGAAAGCGAAAACTACTGAATCTTGCCAGCGTATGCCTCCATCTCCCAGTACCTCACAAAATACCAAATCTATAGTGGGGGCCCAATAATTTTTGTGAAAATGATAGATGGATGTTTGGCTAGATGGATAGATAGATGGAGCTGGATGGATAGGCAGAAGGATGAGTGGATGAATAGACAGATAAATATAGTCCATAGAACCCCTGCATTTCTTTATAAGGGACAGTAGGGTCAATTTGAAAGACAATTAGGAACGATCATTTCATGTAGTTAGAGTCCACATGAATTTGCAGACCCTGTTATGAAGAACAGATCAAACTTCTCCAACACATTTGAAATCCACATCCCTAAAGGTGGGTCAAATGGAAAACAGATTGTGGATTGTGGTTGTTCTTAGTTGAATTGTGTCCCCCCAAAAAGATATGTTGCAGTCCTAGCCCCTAGTACCTCAGAACGCGACCTTATTTGGAAATAGGATCTTTACAGAGATAATCAAGTTAACATGGGGTCATGAGGGTGAGCTCTAATTCAATATGATTGGTGTTCTTATAAAAAAGGGAAATTTGGATGCAGGCATATGAAAAGACACAGGGAGAAAGCAGCCATCTACCAGACAAGAAACATCTGAGGCTACCAGAAGTTAGGAGAGAGGCCTGGGACAGGTCCTTCCGCAACACCTTCAGAGGGAACATGGCTCTGTGAACACCTGGATTTTGGACTTCGAGCCTCCAGAACTGTGAGACAATTCATTTCTGCCTCTAAACAATCCAACTTGTGGTACTCCGCAAACTAATACAGTCGTAAACAAGATATTTCTGGTAGGGGAAAGGAATGTCTGAACATACGTGTGCCTATTTCCTTAGTAGGAAAAAGACTTTTGATCATTTTGTTTCTTTTTTTCTAATAGAAAACTAATGACAATAATCTTAGAAGCTTTTTGACAAAGTCATAAAGCATAGAACTCACCAGCTCTGAGCAATTTGAGACACCAAGTAGATAAGGCTTTCAAGGCATTTTGCTGTCAAGGGGAGAAAAAGGGCGGTAGACGCAAGTTAAAATGGAGTCATGAGACAACTTTTTACTTGATTGGGAAAACTAAGAGTACCCTTGTCTGCTGATAAGGATATCCAGTAGACAAGGAAAACAAGGGAATAGCATGAGCGACATCTTTCCGGAAGTGAGATGGAATAGGACCCAGCAGGGGTGGTACTGTGTACCTATAGTAATAGTTTTCTTTCTCTTTCTTCTCCATACTTTCTGAAACACTATTTTTAAAAACTACAAAAATCCTATATTAAAACTTTACCTTGCCAAAGAGAGGAATTAAGGGGTGATTAATCTTATTATAAAAGAACCTTTTAAATAGCCAGCTCCCCTAGTGCATTTAAAGGATTTTTAATACTGAATTTGCACTCGACTTTTGAAGGAGAAGTCTATTGCACAACACTGGGTACATCTGTATACAATTACACAGTACAGAGGTAAAGAGACATGTGGCTGCACCGTTATGCCTACAGTTTAGTAATTTAAAGTATAATGTAGGGCATTCCCCTAAAGACTTAGACTTTAATTATTTGGGGAGATTGTTTTGTTTAATTTTATCCTGGTAGGATTATGGGGCGGAGGTTGCTGACATGTTAGCATATTTTTCACTTGACTGGATGTTGCAGCTGAGAATATTTTGTTTTTTTCATAAATTAATAAGCTCAAATGTAATTTTTGGTCTCCTTCACTGCCTCTGTGCTTTTATATATTCTGCCCAAGTCCCTCAATGTTCCATTCTATTTTAACTATAAAATATAATAATGCACTAAAGGGAGGTGGTAACGTTTATCATAAAGTTATAGTTTTTCCACTTTGCTTTCCAAATCCATTTAAGTTAGCAGCACAAAGCATAGCTGCTTTATAATGCTTATGTTCACAGCAAAAGCATATAAATATTCCACCCACCAAACTGGTTCATAAAGAGAACATTATGGGAAGGGATATTTTAGGTAACATCAGTACATATGTGTAAACCCCATATAATTTAGGCCATAAATTCACAGCATCTCAAACTCTTTGTGCTGAGAAGTTCACACGAACTTCTTAATGAGATCAGAACAGAAGCACCTGCTGGCAAGTCCGCCCTTGTAATTATTATGCTGGAGGAGTTCCTGCTTTACCTATGCGAAAATGAAGTTTAATCAAACTACAGCTCTATGTGATACCAAGAAAAAGTTAAATGTGAAAAGTTTAGCCAGTCGTCTGAATCTTTACTATCCAATATGGTAGCCGTAATCTAAATGTGGCTATTGAACACTTGAAATGTGGCTACTCTTAATTGAGATGTGATTTAAGTGTAAAATAGATACACCACTTCCAAGAGATAGGATGCAAAATATTTCATTACTACTTTTTTACGCTGAGTATGTGTTGTAATAATATTTTGGATATACTGGATTAAATAATACATGTTACTGAAATTAATTTCATCTGTTTCTTTTTGCTCTTTTAAATGGGGGTGCAAGAAAATTTAAAATTACATATGTGGCTTGCAATTATATTTATAGGATAATACTCCTCTACTTGTTTCCAAATGTTACATGCTTTGTAATCCATAGGGGAAAATAGCTGGTTGTCTATCTGCCATATTTGGTTTGCATGCTATTTTGATTAAGATCACAGATTATGAAATTAAGCGCCTGTCTCCACATTTTGACTCTGCTTCTTAACAGCAACTTACTTCTTTGCTAAGACTTAGTTTTCTCAGCAGGAAAATGAGGATGATAGAAACACCTACTTCATATAATTTATTATGAGCAGTTAATGAGATAATTTGCATTATGATTTTAGCAGAGTGCCAGGCTTATGTAACATTCAAGAGCTGACAGACATCTTTTGTTTAGCCAAACATTTAGTTTAGTGCAGCAATTTTTAAAACTTTGAATTTGACTGCCTGTAGGTGAGGTCCATATTCTCTAGTTTAGCCACAGGCCCTGTAAGTATCTATTGTCTGTACACAATTTGAATTGTCCTTGTCCTGAGGACATTTGAACCTGTGAAAAGGCCACAGAATTGCTCAAAACAACCCATTTTATCACCAGATCAGAGGAACTTCAGGCTAATTAGAGATTCTAACCAATCAAAAATGCATTTGGTTCAGTTAACTATTTTATTTATTTATTAAATTCAAAAGGTGCCTCTTTTACTGAGGTCCCCAGGCACAGCACAGTGATGTAAATTGCTAGCATTAAATTATATTATGATAGCCCAAAGATATCTGAAGTGTTCCCAGCAAACACAGCAACAGCGGGTCTTACAGCAGGCCTGAGATGTAAACTAACTGGAAGTTCTTCCAGGCCAAAAGAAGGAGGGAGGAAGCCAGCATGCTGAGCTATTACATCTATACCGCTAACTTAGACGACTAGGGTCTATTTATGCCCAGTTGATAACTGAGGCAATCACGCAGTTAATTAAAATATCCAGAGAGTTGACAGAGATCTGACAAAACTATCACCTCACCTTTCCTTTCCATTCCTTTATCCTTATCAGGAACACTTGGGAATGCAAACTGTCATGCAGATTATGTCCCTTTAGACACAATCCTTAATCTCCTGGAATGCTGAAGTCCACTAAAAATCACCTTCAAGGCCCTAAATGGCCTGCCCCACCCCTTGTCTCTTACTACCTCTCAGGTTCAATCTCAGGGTGCTACAGCCACTCAGCTTTCCCACCTGCTCCTCCAAGAGTCCAAGTCAGCTCCCACCGCAGGGCCTTTGCACATACAGTTCCCTCTACCTCCCATGCTCTTTCCCTAGATATGCACCTGATTCCCTGGCCTGCCCTTGGCCTTCGGCCATCTTCTCTAGACTGCAATCATCACTGCAATCCTCACACAGTCCTTTCTCCCAACTTCTGTTTTCACATAGTATTTCTTACTATCATTCTATACATTTTAAGTATTTTTCTTTGTTTCTAATTATCTATATTTATATTTCCTGCTAGAATGTAGGCTCCATGAAAGCAAACATTTTTGTTTATTGATTATTCTTAGGACTTAGAAAAATAAAAAATATAATAAATAATGATAATTGTTAAGAGGTAAAATAACGTAGGAAAGGGAGAAAGGAGGTGTATGTGAGGACTAAGGAGTGTGGCCAGGGAAAGCCTCACAGAGAAGAGCATTGGAAGACAAATCTGAAGGAGGCCAGGGAGTGTTGAGGGCCAAGCACCGAGAGGAAAGGCTTCAAAGATGCTGCATGGCAGCAGGCCTGACGTGGTATATCCCATGCCCAGCACACTGTAGTTGCTCAATAAATATTTTTTGAATGAACAAATAATTTTTCTTTAAAAAGCACATCACAAAAAAACAGCCCATGTTCATGAATCAGAAGACTTAACATTGTTAAAATGGTAACATTCCTCAAACTGATCTGTAGATTCAACACAATCTCCATCAGAATCTCATCCGCTTTCTTTGTAGAAATTAACAAGCTGATTTTAAAATTCATTTGAAATTCCAAGTGGCCCAGAGTAGTTAAAACAATTGTGAAAAACGAAATAGGAGGACTCATACTTTCTGATTTCAGAACTTACTACAAAGCAACAATAATCAAACCAGTATACTACTGGCATGAGGATAGACATAGGAATCAATGGAATTGAATTGAAAGTCCAGAAATAAATCCATATATCCATGGTTAACTGTTTTTCAACAAAGATTCCAGGATCGTGTAATGGGGACACAACAGCCTTTTCAGCAAATGGTGCTGGGACACCTGAACAGCCACGTGCAGAATTCGCTTGGACTCTTACTTCACACAATATACAAAAACTAACTCAAAATGGATCAAAGACTTAAAATGAGAGTTAAAACTATAAAATCTTAGAAGAAAATATAAAGGTAAACCTTCATGACCTTTGATTTGGCAAAAGATTCTTAGATATGACATCAAAGGCATGAGCAGCAAAAGAAAAAATAGGTAAATTGGACATCATCAAAACTGAAAACTTTCCTGTTTCAAAAAGCACCCTCAAGAAAGTGAAAAAGAAAATTCACAGAATGGGAGAAAACATTTACAAATCTGATAAGGGGCTTGTATCCAGAATATGTAAAGAACTTTTAAAACTCAATAATAAAAAGACAACCCATTTACAAAATAGACAGAGGATATAAATTGACATTTCTCCAAGGAAGATATACGTATGGCTGATAAGCACATGAAATGATGCTTGAAATCATCAGCCTTCAGGCAAAAGCAAATCAAAACTACAATGACATACCACTTCATAGCCACTAGGTTGAGTAGAATCAAAAAGCCGGATAACAACAACTGTTGGGGAGGATGTGGAGAAGCCAGAACCCTCACACACTGCTGGTAGGAATGGAAAATGGTGAAGCCACTTTGGAAAGCAGTCTGGCAGTTCCTCAAAAGATTAAACATAGAGTTACCATATGACCCAGCAATTCTACTCCTGGATATATATCTAAAGAGAAAGTATGACATGTGTCCACATAGAAACTTACACGCAAATTTGTATAGTAGCATTATCCATAACAGTCCACAGGCAGAAACAACCCAAATGTCCATCAACTGATGAAAGGATAAACAACTATGGCATACCCATACAGTGGAATATTATTTGGCCATAAAAAATAAAGTCCTGATACACGCTACAACACAGATGAACATTGTGAAACATTATTGCAAACATTGTGTTAAGTGAAAGAAGCTAGTCATAAAAGATCACATTTTATATGATTCCATCATAGGAAATGTCCAGAACAGGGAAAGCTATGCAGACAGAAAGTAAGTTAGTGTTTGCCTAGGGCTGGGAAGAGGAGGTTGGGAGTACAGGGGTGATAGCTAAAGCGTATGGGCTTTCTTTTGACAGCGATTAAAATTGACTGTGGTGATGGTTGCACATATCTGCGAATACACTAAAAACCACTGAATTGTACACTTTCAATGAGTGAATTGTACGTATATGAACTATTTCTCAATAAAGCTGTTTTTAAAAGTACATCACAAGTTGATTCATCAAAAACCCTTAAAATAATAGAAATGTATTTCTATGTGAAAGATCCATCTTCGATCTAACTCCACATTTTAAGTCTGTAGCCTGATTATATAAAACACATTTCCAATTCTAATCTGATACTCTTTGGACCCTCTTCTAGCTTTCCCTAACATCTTACAATGATGATGATCTATAAAAGTCGTGTGTGATCTATAAAAGTCTTCCTGCTAAAGCTCTCTCAGTGCTAGAGCCCAAGGGTTCAGATTTCTTGGTGAGTGGCAGTTTCACACTAAATATATGTTGAAAAAAATCTAGGTTAATTTCCTATATTTTTATTAGAGGTGCTGTGCATAGGAGAGTGAACGCTTACACACGGAAAAATCAAGTCTGGAGTCAAAAGGAGGCAGAATGATTTTATTTTAATGCTTATAGTTAGAATTATTCACTTAAAAATAATGAAAAATGCTTCTGGGGTGAAAAAATGATAAACATAGCCCACATTGAATGAAATGATTAATGATGTTCTTTCAAATAGGAACACAGAAGTTGCCACAAAGATGAACTTCCAAGATACATTTATCCTGTAAAAATGTACAAAGGTAGCATTTTTAGGTTTGTTTAGTATGAACATTCAGTTGGATTGACATTGCCCAACTGATCAATTTGTTAACCAGAAGCTCAGTTTAAGAGGGCAGTGCCAACATGCTGTCTCTTCGAAGATTCCTTTTGGTTTCTCTGTCTGTACGGATGTCGCTGCCAATCATATACAGCAGCCAGGCGTTCTTGTGTAATTCCAAATGGGGATGCTCGTCAGAACTGGAGATTCATGGTGTCTCATGTCTAAACCCAGTGACGTCCAGTTCTAGGTCATCATTAGGTTTCTGGTAATTTATGGCATAAGCTCAATTCCACAGATAAGTCTAGAAAGCTGGGCATGCAAACTTCTCTTGGTATAGGGAAGGGAAGGGAAGACATTTCCTTCTCTTACATCACTGTATGAGAAAAAGAAACATTGTTCAATAAGCTCAGCTGTAGACTTCTTTACATGTGATTTTGAAAAACTACACACTTTGCAAAGCTATCCCAGGATGATTCATCCATGTTGGGGTGGAGTTGAGGTCTGAGAGAGGGTGATTATGGTGAGGCTTGATGTCTGTTGGTCACAGGTTGTGACAATTGAGTCTGTTCTATAGAAAAATACGTTCACTTTCATTGACTACAACTACGCAGACTAGCACATGAGCTGGAATCCTGACCCCTTAACTTGGTAGCTGTGTAATACTAAGCAAATGACACAACCTCTCTGAGCTCAGGGCACCCCTTGGTAAAACGAGAATAGTAGTTGTGCCAACTTCTTTGGGACATCATGGAGATTAAATGGATTAATTCATATAAAGCAACTTGTGTGCGTATACTCACACAAATTCTGAACGCAACTTAAATTCAAATAGAGAGGAGAGAAAGCCAGACATAATTATAAACTCAAACCAGAATCTTATGAATCTATAGACCCTAAGTTACAATTGATTTAAACTTTTCCTTAGAAGACAAAACATCAAATTCATAAAAGCAAAGATAAAATAATTCAACTATCAAAAATAAATAAAATTTTGCATGGCAAAACTTCCACAAGGAAAGCCAAAAGAAAAAAATTTCTAACTGGGGGAAATACTTGTAACACATACTACTCTAAAACATAACAGGCTTATATAAATAAATAATAAAATACCAACCATGCAATAGAAAAAAATGGGCAAATGCATTAACGGAGAATTCACCAAAAAAAAAAAAAAGAAAGAAAGAAAGAAAGAAATGCAAATGGCTCTTAAACATATGAAACTATGCTCAAATCCATTCCTAACCAGAGAAATGCAAATTCAAACCACACAGATACCATGTTTCATCTATCAAGGAGGTGATGAGTTTCTGTGAAACAACACTTTTGCACACTGTTGGTAAGAGCATAACTTAGTACAACTTCTTTGGAGGGAAGTTTGGCAATATCTAAAAAAATTACAAATGAACTTGCCATGAGACCCAGCAATTTCACTCTGGGGAATATATGCGGCAGATACACTTCATATGTCTAGAATAATCAACATGAAAAGTTACTCATTGTAGCATTCCTTGCAACAGCAAAATACTAGGGGAAAATCCTAAACACAATATGGCTAAATATATTAAGGAACAGCCATACAGTGCAATGTTATATAGGTATAAAAAATGAGGGACCTCTTTATGTGCTAAAATGCAAAAGATCTACAAGATCAAAAAATAATAACAGCAATAACAGTAACAGTAGCTAGCAACATTGGATGATTCCGTTGTGACGGAAACTGCACTGAGCGCTCTATGCACATTGACTTAACCACAACAACCCCATGAGGTAAATACGATTACATTTCCCACTTTACAGGAGAAGAAACTGAGGCACAGAGAGGTTAACAAAGTTGTCTGAGATAACTTAGCTAATATTTGCCATAGCCCAAAGTTTGAACTCAGGCAGTCTAGCTCCAGTCTGCTTTTTTTGGGGGGGAAGATTAGCCCTGAGCTAACATCTGCTGCCAATCCTCCTCTTTTTGCTGAGGAAGACTGGCCCTGAGCTAACATCTGTGCCCATCTTCCTCTACTTTATACATGGGATGCCTTCCACAGCATGCTGTGCCAAGTGGTGCCATGTCCGCACCCGGGATCCGAACCAGCAAATCCAGGGCCGCCGAAGTGGAAAGTGCCCACTTAACCACTGTGCCACTGGCCAGCCCCTCCAGTCTGATTTAAAAGAAATATACTATACTGCCTTTCTAGCAAAAAGAAAAGCAAGATGTAGAATAATATAATCTTCTACCATTTATATATTTTAAATGCATGGAAATGACACTATATGTGCACATACATCATACATATCTCATGTACATATCATCTTATGTACAAACTATTTCCGGAAGATGCATGAGAAACTGATATTACTGATTACCTGGGGAGGGAAACTAGGCATTTAGAGGACAGGAGTGAGGGGCAGACTTTTCGCTGAATATCCTTTCATGCCATTTGAATTTTGAAACATGTTGAGAAAATAATACAACTTAAAAGAGACAGTTTGCCTTTTACTTATCTCTATTTCAATAGAGAAGATAATAAACTGACTAATAAGTAAGGAATAAACGTCAGGTAAGTATAAATGCCATGAAGAAAAATAAAGCAGTGGGATTAGGTAGTCAGGAAGGGGAGTGGGGGTGGGGGGACACTATTTTGGGCTGAGTGGTCAGAGAAAGCCTCCCTGACGGAAGACATTCGAGGAGATGCCTGAGTGAAGGGGAGGAGGGAGGCGTTCCAGGCAAAGGGAACAGCACGTACAAGGGCCCTGAAGTGGGAATCAGTTTGATGGGCTCAAGTGCCAGCAAGAAGGCATATAGGTGCAGTGTGGAGGCCAAGATGAGTTAGGAGAGGAAGGCAGGGAGCAGATTTTGAAGGACTTGCGATGCCAAACATTCCAGTATGATAAGAAGTCACTGAAGGTTTTGAGCAGCAAATTTACTTTTATTTCTGAAAATCGTTCTGATAAGAGGCTACAAGCTGGCAAAGCAGGAAGCAGAAGATCTATTAGGAGGCTTATTCCAGTAGCTGAGACAAGAAAGGATGATGGCCTGGACCGAGGCGAGAGCAGACGTTGACGTCAACACTGAGATCTGGGATATATCTCAAAGGCAGACTTGCTCAGGACTGTGTGATGAGGTGTGAGGGAAGACTGGGAATCAAAAGTGACTGCTAGGTTTTTGACCGGAGCACCAGAATGAATAGTCATACCCTGTACTGAGACTGGGGAGTTTAGGTGGGGAGCAGGCCAGGAGAGCGGAGCTGGAATAGAGTTCCATGTTGGCTATGTGAAGGTTGAGATGCTGACTAAACCTGAAGGTAGAGTAATTAAACAGGCAGTCAAACAGAAAACTCTGGAGCTTAGGGGCAGCGAGGGCTCGGGAGGTAAATTTTGGCTTATATGTTGATTGCATTGCCTCTAGTGAAGGAATAAAGATACATAAAATCAGCATGTCCCTTGGGAGATCTAAGAAGGTACATTGCAGCTCAACCAATCAGACAGTAAGCATCTGGAGGCCGGAAGTGGGGACACGCACAACTTTTGGTTACAGAGAATTTTGTTAATGAATAACTAAAATCACCTGGGCTAAGAGCACAGCCTCTGAAGTAAGACTGGTCAGGATCAAATCTCAGCTCCACCACTTATGAGCTATGGGGATTTACTATTCAAAATCGATACGCCTCATTTTTCATTTATAAACCTAATGTGCGCCAATGTAAATGACCTCTTATCTAGGCCAGTTCCTGTGCCAGACTCAGAGGCAAATAGTGGAGAACAAAATAAATATGATCCTTGCCTCAAAGAGCTTACAGTCTAAGGGACTGAAATGAAAAAATAGAGCTTTCTCCCTGGGTTTAGTGAGGATTAGATGAAATGGTGTGTTTAAAAGCTTAGCTGTGCTGGCACTTAGTATGTGCTTCATAAATGTTAGCTTTGTGGGTGTAGTTAGTTATTATTATGGATAAAACATAAGTAATAACTGGCCTTTGTGTTGAGAATTAGCAACAAATAGAAGTACTTTGAATTTAGTAAGACAATGAAAGTTTTAAATGAAAAAATATTCAGCTAAATCAATAATTAGAGGAATACAAATTGAAAAGTAAATGAAATACATCTTTGTCTCACCAGTGCTTCCTTTTGGGGGCATCCTCTGTGGAGAAGAAATAGTCACTTTCATCCACTGGTGGTTGGTATTTGCACTGGTACAATTTTTCAAGAGGGCAGTATGGGTGCTTATTTTTAAATATATAATTCATGTGTGTATGATTTGAAATATGCATTCTTTTTGATGGAGTAATTCCATTTCTAAGACAATTTCCTTAAAACTAATGAAAATACATCCTGAGGATAAATATGGGTGATCATATACCCCACATCCTGTAAGCTCCATGTGGGGAAAGACTATGTCTGATCTCTCCGTGATTGCATCTCCAGCATCTAGCACAGCAGCTGGTACAGAGTAGGCACTCAATAATATTTATTTAGTGAATGAATGAGTGAATGAACAAGTATGCAAAGGTTTATACACAAGGATGTTCACTTCAGTGTTTTTATAATTGTCCTCCAAGGAAATCCTCAATGTCCACCTGAGGAAGATTGTTTAAAGCTGTCCATTCCACTTAGAATAGAAGCCACACTCTTTCCCATCATCTATAAAACTTGTATGATCTGACCTGAAGGCCATGCTCAGTTCTCATCTCCCACCCATTTCCCTCTCATGTATTCCATTCCTAACACAGTTTTCCTTGCTATTTCTTAAACAAGCCATGCATGATCTCACCTCAAAGCCTCTGAACTTGCTGTTTCTTCTGCCTGGACACTCTTCCCCTTGACATGCACACGGCTTTCCATGACAGCTCAGTATCAGCTGCTCAAGAAGCCTGGCCGCCCCATCTAAAACAGCAATCCCAACACCTTCACTCTGCCCCCTTATCTTGCTAGATTTTTTTTCTTTAATCCTAGAGCAATACCTGGTAAGACTCATTGAAACCGTTGAAAGACTTACATAATTTATTTAAAAAAAATCAGCGTTTTCTATTCATAATATGGACATGCATAAAATGCCAGGGTAGCATCTTATCTCTGGTAGTGAGGCTGGTAACTTGTTTCTCAATGTAAACTCACCTGGGAATAGAGACAGGCCTACCACGTCTGAAAAAAAATGGCTAGGACCTACTGACAAGTGGTAATTGGCCTGCAGAAGCACTGAGTTCTGCATCTTTTTTTAGCTACAGACATGGGAAGATAAATGATAGAGCCTTCCTTTTTTTATCCTGAAAGATGGCTCTGTAGATAAACACACAGAGTCCCACATATAAATAACTCATATATTTTAAAATAAAATAAATGCATATTAACTAAATGCAGTAGAAACAATGAAAAATAATGAGGAAATTATTTGATAGGAAACAGGATATGATCAAGCCACCTTTGGTTTCATATTTTCCAGAGAAGCACCAGGAAGACCTCAAGCGGTGGGCTTCGTTTACACTATTTACCTTTTTCTTCAATTAAGATGAGAGAAGTGATCTAAAATACGAATCCTGGCAATCCTTTTCCTCATAAATATTAAAATGCCAGCAATGTTGAAATAATTAAGGCTGAACTGAAACACAAATGGTTTTCACGTTGCAGTCCCTCCACTTGCAAAATCCTGATGTTCCCTTTCCAGGTCGGATGAGCATCCTTGCAGAAACTGGGTTCAAATTACTACAGTAATAGCTGCAGTGTTAACAGAGAATCAAGTTCATACCCGACCATCAGTGGTCACCCTCTTAAAGATATGCCTGCTCCTGTAAGCTCTGAGCTTGCAAGTAATCATATAACTGATACTAAACACAAGTCTTCAAGGGGAGTAATTATATGGGTAAGCTTTTCTTTTTTTCCTGATAGCTTATACCTTAGAATTGAATGAAAATCCTGCTTGGGAGCTCCAGCCAAAACTTTCCACCGTGAAGGCTTTTTAAAAGAACTCAAAAGAGACCTTGAGTCATAGTCGCATTCCCCACCATGGACAAGCTCCTGCTGGGGTCAGAGGAGGAGACCTGCAGGGTCCCCACCTGCACTGCCCTCAGCTGTCAGAGGATGGACCCTAAGTAACGCTGCATGGTCAATACCGCACAGGCTCCCACATACGCACACGCACACACAGGCAATTCTCGAAAGCCACCCGACGAACCTTTCTCTGCTCCTTTGAAGTAAAGACTATTTTAGGTTTTTGCAGAGAGGATCACAGCCTTCCCATGAGTATGAGAAAGTACTGGAACGCTTGGAAGACCAGAATGAGAGACTTCCAGACCCAAGCCCCGACTAAGGAACAGGAAAAGGATTGGGATTAATGGGAACTGGGGTGGTTCCGTTAATAATATATATTGCTTTCATTGTGATAATAAAACATTCCAGGAAGGAAGTTGCGAGGGAGAGAAAAGGAAAAGAGACTCTCTCTCCCCCTCTCTCTTCTGAAGGAAGCAGCAGCGTCTCCTTGCAGAACGACAACCCTGAGGATACAGCAGTTGTCTTCAAATCTGTGACCATAAAAAATCATTATCTCTGTGAAATACAGCAATTTGGGAGATAATCAAACGGTGACCAGGGGGCAGAGCTGCCAATCTGAAGGATTATGCTCCCGCACGCCCGCCTGCGCCTGACCTTCCTGGGAGCCAGCTGTCGGCGCGGCGAAGACGCCCCATCCACTCCGGGCACATTCATTAGGCTGCCGTCGGTGCAGGAGCCATTTGCATAACACCTCGGCTTTCTTAATTAGTACTTCATTTCTCCCTTGACTTATTTTGTGGCTAAGTTCACTGTCCCCCCTTCCCGATTCTCTCTTCCCTTGCTGAAATACACGAAGGGGTAGAGGAGGTGGGCCGGAAGGGTGAGAAGGAAAAACGAATAGGACGTGCAAATTAAGGCACTGGTAATTAGTCTATTAATATTTTCAAGTTTGAGGTTTCTTTGTGGAAAAACTAGGAAGAGAGGCTGCTTGCGGAGTAATTTATCTATCCTTGCAACTTCTAATTCCACTACAGACGCCAATAGGCTGTGGGAGGGATGGGCTGTCAAGTACATTTACCTCCCTCTCTGCCCCTTACTTAGAATACGCCCTATCAGGGGTTGATGAGTCTTTGGCTTTAGATTTTCAGAATTAACATTAATTCCATCAGAGGGAGGGATCACATCTATCCACTAATCAGTTGAACTGGTCTCAAATTCTCATGGGGAGATGGGGGAATCTTTTCCTGGCAGTTCCATACATTTCCAATTTCTTACTCCAACCTCCCTCTTGCTGGATTATTCTATACAAGCGAAATGAAAACTGGAGCAAATATATTCAAGATGTGATTATTACAGCTCTCCATTAAGGATAATTCAGATCCAAACAAAATCAAATTACACATTTCTTAAAGCTATGATTTATTTTACCTAATCTGAGGAGTAAGAAATGGCTCGATTTCCCCACCATCAGGTTATAGGCTATAGCCTGTGAGATTAGTGAATCCTGAATTCTGCTCATGAAGAGAAGGCAGGTCTGTTATGTGGGCCCAGGAGACATCTGACGGCTTCTAGAAGAAAATAGAAAGTGACCATAATTAAAAGCCATAATAAGTGATGCTTAACTTAGTCCTGAGATGTATGATTCACATCAATAGAAATCAAAAATTATGTTTCAAAAGTCTCACTTACTTCAACGTCTACTGCATTCCTTTCATTTCCTTAAATATTTTAACTCTATAAAGTAAATCATTCTATTTATACTACAATACTCACAGGAATTTTTTTCAACTAAATATCTAATAAACCTTGATCCTTATCGAAAGTATAATGTTGGGCAGAGTGGACTCGGAAGGTAATAGGAAAATATAAATCCTCATGAAGTTGCAATTTAGTTAAGGAGAAAAGACATGTGCATAAGCAGGAGAATAACTATTCTGTGGCAAAAAATAGGTTCCCATGATGAATGAAGGTGTCTTGTCCAGGGGCTTTGTACACTTACTAGAGATGGGAGGTCATCTGTTGGTTGCTATTGTAATGTGACTCCCAGGGTCTTTAAGTAGAATATATTTATAACCACAGCCCATCTCTGCACATACATGTAGCAAAATATTTCCTTTCTGTGTCTCAGTTTCCACATCAACATACACATGAACCCAATCTACTACCACCAGTAGTTGTTAGAGGATTTTCCTGATACTTCTCAATACCACAAATAGATTAATTGGTGAACATCACACGATACAAATTACCCAAAATTTTATTCTTTATTTCCACGGTTGAGAAAGCTCCAAATGAAAAGCCACAACCTAAACACAAGAACCTTTAAGTACAGCTGCCTAAAGGAAAAAAGACTTTAAGGCAGACTTTTTAATTGTTTCTGACATTCCAAAGAAATAACAATAATAACCAACTACATTTCTACTGCATTTGTGCTAACGATGTTATTTTAAGTCATGACCACTTTGAAAATTCTTAACCTATTTACTATAGATATGGCTTAATTTTCCTCCTTCAGTGGGCTCTGTAACTAAGCCAAACATCAAGTCTACAGCTTCAATGCAAATAGTATCTTGACAATAAAGAGGGAGGCAGTGCTTTTTAAAAAAATCTCTTGTAACTCAAAACCTGCTAAATTTTGCTGTAGCTATTAAGCACTTACACACACATACATACAAATAGAAAGAAAGAAATAAAATAAAAAGAGACTTTGGACACTAATTCATGAAAGGAAACATTTTGATTCCAAGCCATTATTTTGGAGAATGCTGTATGCAGCCCAAAGAAACAATTTTGAAAGGAACTTACACGTTTCAAAAACCACTAGGACACGTTCAGAATTTCCTTTCCACACCATTTTTCTTAAAATGTAAAATTTATAAATTACAATTATGTGGACAATATATATTTTTCATAATATATGCATATACATTTGTATTTAGAATACACACACATACATGGAATGATATGCAAATGATAACTTTTTATGACTAACAGATTCTCTTTAATATGTAATCAGGCACACATGCATAATTTATAAGTAACATATACCTATTCACATTTCCAAATACATTTTCTTTTTATTATTTTTTATTCACTCTTTATTTTCAACTGAAATAAAATCTTTCTTTCACCAGGGACATTTTCCTCTCTCTTAAAAAAACGTGAATGCAGTCATTGAATTCCTACAATTAAAACTCTGTAAGAATTTCCTCTGAAAAGTTAAAAACATACAGGGCAAAGGAGAGGCCAAGAAGTTATGTTGGCAGCGATAAATATTACTCATGAGCAATAAGAGGGGCTAAGATAGTATGTGAAGCGATCATTTGAAATTTTAAGCTTTGAAATATTTGCCCATAATGTTATTTTAACATAGCTGGTTGCACTGAAGGGATGTGGGTCTCTGTCCCAAGTGATGCTTCTGTGAACATAAAGTGTCTGCAGGTGTTTGCCTCCAGGTAGGGCACTGAAAGACAATGCAAATGAGGACAATTTCCCCCGTAGCAGCAACTATAGAAATTAACAAGCAGAAACCTGGTAGACACTGGCATCGTTCTCTACAGCAAGATAAGTTCCGGGGCATTTTAGAACTTGCCCTCCATTAACTCCTGGATTACCCCATCCCTCATGTGTGCCACCAGGTCATAAGCATTGAAAGTGAATGTAAGAAATTCTCAATTATCCACTTATCTAATACACACTTTATATTTTATCCAGGGCGTATTTGATATCCTTACACTGGCTCCTGGCCACTGGCTACCAACAGCTGTGTGTTTGCTCCTGCAGCATACGCCTCTCTATCAACTGGCCAGCACTTTGGCAAATAATTTTAACACAAGCCTAAAGCAGGCAAACTCTGCCCCAACCCATAAAAGTCATATAATACATTTCTAGTTAAAAAAAAAATAATCTTTTTGTAGCAAATCTTATTTTAGACTATTGCTACACATACTAGTTCACTCTGACCATTTTGTCAGTACAGATAATTAAGACGTGAAAGAGAGAAAGAAAATAATTAACATAATGAGTCAGGCTTTTTTATTTGTGTTACTCACATAACTCTCTTGAAGTTTCCATGAGATAGGTATTAATGTACCCATTTCACAGATGAAGAAACGAAGACATACATGGATTGAAGAATTTCCTGACTATTACATGGCTAGAAAACAAAGGATTTGATGCCAGTACTTGATGCCAGATCTCTTTCACACTAACACGCTTGGTTTTTTCCACAATAAAACGTTGCCCTGGCCTTGTATGCATATGCAAAGTTTGCAAATGGTTTGGGTAATTGCAAAATGAAAGGCATCTACAAAAAGGAAACATTCACAGTGCAGTGGAACTCATCTAATGAAACAGCTCGCAGATGTATATACAGCAATACAAAGTACATAATAAAATCACTCAGATTTAACAACCACCTAGAATGAAGTGCCATGTTCACTTCTGGCAGACCTGCTAGTCAAGTCCAGGCGATGCAGAGAGAATCGAGGAGTTGCTCTCCTGAACATGTTTCTAGTATTCTGACCGCGCTTTTTCATACGTTTCCTCACAACATATGCCATCGCCAGTCATAAAATAGGAACTTGAAATCGACAGCACTGAGGCAGTGAAATGTCCTGCTCTGGGACTGCATAGCAACCAGATGTCCACAATGGGAAAGACAATTAAATACAGTACTTTCCCTCCAGGGCAGTATTGATCAAAGGAGTAACACATATACATGTTTCATCATTCAAATGCTAATGAATCTATAAACCTCATTATTTCTTACCTATCTTTGAGTTTCCACAGCAGTTTTTAGTGACATACCATATTTATGCCAATAATGTTTGCACTTTTTTATCTGAGCCCAAATTCAGACAGGAAAACATTAGTCAAGAAAAAACATTATATATGAATATCATCCCAGAGCCTGCATTATCTGCAGATTGAGAATGGATACAAACTTTTCGACTCTCTGCTGGAAGTGTAACTTGCGTCAAACAAGAATTATAACCAGGTAGAACAACAAAAACTATGAACCAAATAAGGTACCAGAAAACAGTTACTGTGTGAATTTCGCAATGCTCCAAAGATAGATACTATGCAGACGTTATGATGTGTTTTCACACATATTGCACAGTTCTACTGACAAGGACCAGAGGGCTCAGCCAGGACAACTAACTAGCTGAGATATCCATGCAGAGACAAAATCCTCCTCTTTCTCTTTCTTCTTGGATAACGTTTTCTTTCTTTGTCACTCCTTTTAATGGACTTTACTGTTGTCATTGTCATTTGTTTTTAGAGAGGCAGTGTGATATGGTGGAAAGACCAGGGCATCTGAAATCAGAAAGGTCTGGGTTCAAATCTGTTCTGCTGCTTATCAGCGAGATGACTTGGAGCAAATGAATTAATGTCTGTGAGCCTCACCATTTTCACCTGTAAAATGAGGAAAATAATTATTATTGCTAGCTGTGTGACCTAATATAATTTACTCAATATTTCTGAGAGATTTGGGTTTCTTCTATGTAAAATGAAATTAACAACTGCTTTATAGGGTGTGCCAAGGAGTAAATGTAATCATAGCTACACGCACCTAGCTCAGTACGGAGGTCCCAGTAGGTTCTGAGTAAACTGATGATCAGTTAGTAATTTATGTCTGAGTAAATTGGCTGTCAGCTAGAAAAGTATGCTCATGACAGAATATTTGTAAACTAATCTCAATAGTCAGAGATAATTTTTGAATATTTTGGTGTGCTATTTTCCAGCCTTCTTTCTATGTATACACTTTTATATGTAGTTGAGATTATATTATCTATTGTTTCGTAGTTGCTGTGTTATCATATAATTAACATTTCCCTCATCAATTATAAATTCTTTATAATCCTTATTTCAATAGTAGCATAATATCATTTTGAGGGGTATAAAACAATTTCTTCAATTAACTTGTTTAATTTTCCTATTATAAATGTTATATCATTAGCCACATTTCTGACTATTTTTGTTTAGTTCTATTTTCTAAAACTGTTTATGTGTAGCCCTCTGCCAAGAGATACATTGAGTTGGGGAGTTTGGAGAAAGAAATAGAAAAAAGGGTCAATTTCCCCAGCAGCAATGAAAGAAAGTCAAAGAAAAACACGATATTGTTATGATAAAGTATAAAGAAGGAGAAAGGAACTAGAAAACCCACCATGGAAACTTCATTTTCAAAGCCCCTATAGGTTGACAAATTTATAATAAAAAAAGTGCTGACTAGAGAAAGACTAATGTCCCGCAGAGTTTCTACATATTAAGAAAAAACTCCTTAGGACAGATGTGTAAGCCATCACATCAGTAACTCAGATGCTGGAATTCTGTACATTCAAGGAGGCTATAGAGAATGTTAGATGTTTCTAACATTCTAGATCTGAACATCAGGCATGGCCCTGAAGTCTTCCAGAAGTGCAGGAGAGACATTTCATTGATGTCCCCACTTTCTTTTCCTTTTGTATAATTCTACCCTAAAACCACTAACAAGATTTTCTTACAGAACTAGTAGTTTAAAAATGCCAAATTGTATTTTTTCCAGTAGTGACATAAATTAGCTAGATTCCCCTATACAAATATCTACATTTGTTAAAATACAAAACAAAAAAGCATTGAAGATACATTTAGGAGAATGTGAATGACAATAGCCAACCACCATACTTATGTTCCCTTTGATAAAAGACGGCTCTTCTAAACACAAATTTGAACTACATAGTTCAAAAAGAAAACAAAGAAAAGGCAAAGTAAAAGAAAATAAGAAGTAGAGGCCAAGGAGCTTGGATCACAAGTTGTGAACCTTTTATTTAAATCATCCTCTGAGTAGAAATGCATTTCTACTAACTCAGATTTGGTGACCAGGGTTGGTCTAATGGACCATGTTCGGGGCTAGGCAATATACTGCATCCATTTTCTTGGATACTGTGGGAGAAAGGAGTTTGAAAGAACCTGTGTATTCGAAGGGAAATGCAATCTTTCTCATTCCTTCCCACTTAGTCCACAAAACATGCTTAGGAGAGATTTTCCATGTTCAACAAGTTTGTTTTGCTGTTAGAAGAAACCAAGTAAATTTTCCTTCTCCTCCAGTCGTGCCCTCTCATACATCCCTCCTTACTGGCCCCAGGGTTTCGTCAAAACAAAATTACCATGGAGCCTGGGGTAGGACTCGATTTTTTATTCTATTGATCTTTATATCTGGTAGTTGCAGTTGTAGCAGTAAATTTCTATTTATTGGAAGTCCCCTGGGCTTGTGGCTTGATACCAGACACCTGGGGAGGGGAGTGGAGAGATACCTCCTACTGAGACCACATGCTCTCAGAGCTTCCGATCTGACACAGCCCATGTACAACAGGATGCCCAAAGGAAAGAGCAAAACAAAAGGAATGGAAATGTTTCATTTCTATCCATATCTGGAGAGATAGCTATAGCTTTGAAGATATGGTCACAATAGAGATGGTATATGTATTGTATCAGAAGTGACAGAGTATGACTGAATCAAATAGATCCATGTGAAAATTTGTTATAAAACTATTTTCTTTTCTATTTATAAACAGCTTACCCCTAGCTATCCAAAACCCTTGACTTACAGGATGTCACACAATCAGAAGTGATTACAAACGCTAGCTCAACTAGACAATTAGTCTGTACTTGGACCATATTTTTTAAAGCTCTAAGTTTCCCAGTTCTGGTTATCTTGACAACGGTGCCTTCAACTGTCAATTGCCTGACAATTGTTTCTGTCAATTCAGAAACTCACAATCCTGTTCTATGGCCAAATTTGAAACCCTCATTGACGTAGAAAAATTACCTTACATCTGAGAATATATTTGATCTAGTCTAAAACGAAGTCTACTTGCTTCATGCATTAAATTCCTCTAGAGTGAAACATCTACTGTATCTTTTGACAGAACATCCCTCTTTTGCCTACACACCTTTTGCCATTGTGTCATTTCAGCGTTTTTCACAATAACCCCCACTCATTACATCCTCTCTGTCCCTGTTTACTAATGTGACTATCATGAACTATTTTTGTTATAAATTATCTTCTAAAACTAAACTGGGGCAACCATTCTCATTTTCCACAAAAGACCTCAGGCTGGGCAAAGAGTACAGTCCCAGAAGTGAAATAACAGGGTTTTATTTTCTATGGTCTTCAGTCTAGTCAGCGGTTTTTATTGGCATTGAAATGACATTTGGGCAAGTTTATATTGCAAATTTTTAAAATATAACTGTTTAAAGGCTCACAATTAAATAGCTACTATTAACAACATCAATATAAATGAATATTGGACACACTAATACCACTAATTTCCACAATTCAGAGAAGAATAGGCATAGAAATTTTTTGTAAGGGAAAAAAAAGAAAACTTTCTCAGAACGTGTAGAATTGCAATGTAACAGCAAAAGAATTATTTAGATATATGTTCTGTTCAACTTTAGAGATAAGAATGAATGGAAAAGAAGGAGGAGCAGGGAGGAGAAAGCAGAGGGAGAGAGGAAGGGAAAGATAGGAAAGACTGAGCATATGAAGAAAGGTTTTGGGGCCAGCCCCGGGGCCGAGTGGTTAAGTTCTTGAGCTCTGCTGCGGTGGCCCAGGGTTTTGCTGGTTCAGATCCTGGGTGCAGACATGGCACTGCTCGTCAGGCCATGTTGAGGCGGCATCCCACATGCCACAACTAGAAGGACCCACAACTAAAATATACATCTATGTACTGGGGGGTTTGGGGAGAAAAAGCAGAAAAAAAATAAAAGCAAATAATTTTTTTAAAAAAAGAAAGATTTTGTTCTTTTCAAATATGAGTGACTTTTATGTGACACTTCTCAATGATAAATATCAAACTTAGTGGTCAATTTTCAGGACTAACACATTTTAAGAATATCTATAAATTAATAAATTTACATAGATTGTTCTTTTACGATTTTCTCTGTCTGGCCCCTCCATTAGGAGGGCTATTTCCTTTATGCATTCAGCATTCTGTTCTGCTGAGCCCTATGAGGAGACGGTCCAATCTCGAGTGTCTTTAGGAGGACCGGCTGACTCAATGGCCTTCATTTCAATAAGGCACTCATTCACTGGCCTTATCTTGTTACAGATTTACTTTGAGCACATTCTAAATGATTAAATCATTTTAAACTTACTGGTTTCTATGAAATAACATTATTTCTCTCCAAGAATTTGAAATCATCATTCATTTAAAAAGAAATGCTGATTATCAAGACAAACCAGAACAGAAGTTAAAAAGCAAACATTAAACAACCGTGGACGTTCACCAATGATTTCCAGAATACAAATGATCACGTAAGATATAGTTTATTGTACTAAGCCACTTTTACCCAAATTTATCGTGTTCTTTTTAATGACTTTCATTGCCTTACTGCCACCATTTACTTTTAAAGGCAAATCTTATTTTGTGATTCTATGAAAGATCTTATATAGAACCGGGGGAAATTACTATACAAATGCCATTACCTAGAAATTTGAAATCCTAAGACTACAAAAGGGTTAATTAATTACATTATCTGTAGCTTTACCCGGGCTACATTCTGCCTGGAAGGCATATGGATCCACTCAGCTGCTGAATTTGTAAGAGCTGTGTCCTTTTCAGGCAGAGGAAAAATCATCCACATAACCCTCTTCCACTCCCACAGTAAGCACAAGATGTTTCTTTTTCAACTGATTATTGTGTTCTCAGTGAAATAATTAGAAGAACCAATATTAAATAAGTACCAAAATATTTCATACCATCCTAAAAATCTGAGTACTGCATAATATATTTCCATCAGTGCCTACTTACTAAGCTTCTATTATGTTCTAGACAAAGTGCTAGACACTGGGGTGGGCTGAGGAGATTCAAAGATGAACGAGACACGGTGCTTGCCTGCCAGGAACTCATATCAGAGCAAGTTCATAAGAGATTAAGCAAAAAAGAACATTGCAAAAGCATTCCAAGATTTGATTTGCTGAGAAAGCGGCGGTGGTGTGTAAAGCACTCGCTTAGCTATTTACGCAGTCCAAATTAACTGCACAATTGTTCAGCTCGTTTTAGATTTTCTTTTCTCTTCTCTCTCTTCTTCTCCTAATATTCCTCCTTCTGTAGTTCCCTTATTTCTTTCATATTTTTTTCTCTGTTTTGCTTTGTTTTGCCAAAAAAACTGAGGTCTCTAAAAAAATGCACATAATATCATAGGAAAAATATGCCAAAAGGCAAAGGGAAATTGAGGATAGACAAGTAAATTGAAATGTGATAAAATTATACAACAAAGTGAACACTAGAAACTTATGTATAAGGAAGGATGGCAAATGGGCTCCGAGTTCCCTGGTGGCCAAAGACAAATGAGGCATAATTCAAAGTTTCCAAAACATTGGCAGCATTTCAGCCGCTGCTAAGAAGCAGAACAATTTCTCCCAGTGTTAAGTTGGAGAGAACATTCTTTTTGAGTCCACAAGAAGGGGACATTGTATGGAGTAACAGACAGCATTCTCTACAACATCCAACTACCTGGCAGAGTGCAGTTTTTTAGTATGAAATGCCAGATTTCGTTGGGGTAATATGGTTATAGAGGGATAGAAAAACTCTGAAACTTAAATCATATACATCATGAGATTTCTCTCTCCCGCTCTGTATGCACGTGTGTGTGTCTGTGTGTGTACACCCACTCAAATATATATGTAAAACTAACATTTTGAATGAGATAATATTGCACTGATTTAGAAAGTGTTCTCTAACTCCATAATTCTTTTCCTTTTTTCTTCTCCCCAACCCCCTCCAGCCATAGTTGTATATTCTAGTGGTAGGTCCTTCTAGTTCTGTTATGTGGGACGCCACCTCAGCATGGCTTGATGAGCGGTGCTAGGTCCACGCCAAGGATCCGAACCAGCGAAACCCTGGACTGCCAAAGGGGAGCCCATGAACTTAACCACTCAGCCGAGAGGTCAGTCCCTAACTCCATAATTCTTAAGAGGAAGAAGAAAAAGAGAATCAACAAAGAACAGCTTCTACTGTATGAGCAACTCTTACTCCAGCTCAGACTTCCCCCAAAATAATGAACATGTCTACGGAAATTGATATAAGTAACAGAGCCTTAGAAGAAGATAAACACTAAAGCTGAAGACAAAGCTCAAGATAGACTCAAGAAGACAACTGAAGGCTTCAGTTGAAAATAAAATTAAAGCACACTATCAAAAAAAAAAAAGGGAGTCTGGCTCAGTGGCACAGTGGTTAAATTCGTGTGCTCCGCTTCAGTGACACCTCTTGGGTGTGGATGTATGCACTGCTTATCAAGCCATGCTATGGTGGCATCCCACATAAAAAATAGAGGAAGATGGGCAAAGATGTTAACTCAGGGTCAATCCTTTTTTTTTTTTTTTTTGAGGAAGATTAGCCCTGAGCTAACATCTGTTGCCAATCCTCCTCTTTTTACTGAGGAAGACTGGCCCTGAGCTAACATCTGTGCCCACCTTCCTCTATTTTATATGTGGGACACCTGCCACAGCATGGCTTGCCAAGCGGTGCCATGTCCGCACCCAGGATCCGAACCGGCGAACCCCAGGCTGCCAAAGTGGAACGTGCGCAGTTAACCACTGCGCCACAGGCCCAGCCCAACGAAGACTACTGCCTTTACTCTTCCTTCTCAAAAACAACTTGTTCAGAAAATTCTCATGGAAGAATAAGACACAAGATTATTTGAAGTTTGAGTATTTGCATTTAGTTTATTACTAATGTATTATAACTTGTGTAGAGTCTGAAAAACTGCTTCTACAGATGGAAAATTTTTCCCAAAAATACTCGTAACTTAATGATAAGATCAGTAATATTGTTTTTTAGGACTGCAATATTTCATTAAAAAGATCAAGTGTTATTTTATTTTCCATTTTCAAGATAAATGTTTTTTATTTTGAATTTATTGTTACATAATGGTTTATTTTATTAGTTTTAGTAACTAATATTTTATCAAAATGATTATAGGTTTAGCATTCAAATTTTTACAAATTTCTGCTTTTACTTGACATTCTATAATAGGTTTATACATTTTAAAATTTTGATTTGCCTTGAGAATTTAGCATCACTGATTCTTTTATGAATCTTTAATATTTTAAAAATATCATACCATGATTATTACAAATATTTCTGTATTATACTATAAATATTACAATGTTGTTCTTGTCCTTTTGTCCCAGTGTTGCAATCAGCACACACACTGAGATCTGTTCAGTTGCTCCCATTATCAGCTCTAACTCTGTCTCAACCAAACACGTCAATTTCACCAACCATCTGAGCAAAGATTAGAAACTGCCCAAACTATGACAAAAACAAAACACACAACTTTATCTTGTGAATTTACTACAACCTGTTCTGCTCGCTGGTCCACCCAGGATGGAACGAATGCCTATTATGTGATTATGTGACACGGTCAAAGACTCAGAGTTCCATGAGCATTTAGCTCAGATAGAAAGATAAAAATTTAATGATGTCAAGACTTTTGTTGCAGAACATGGAATTCAACTTAAAAAAAAAAAACTCACTAAATTGTATTCTTTGTTCCCTTGCAAATTTACGTTTGATCTTAGGCAAGTGACCACAATTTTTTGTGTCTTAATTTTCTCATTTTGCATATGGATCCATTGAAATAACCCTTTGTGATGCCCTGTAGAATAACACATTCATGATGAGTGACTATGAAATGTAAATTCCTTGTTTCCAGGAAGCCATATCTTTTTAAATCTCCATTTGTTTCTGGTAGCACAGTAAGAGGATCTAGTCCCTGGTTCGGATGAATTAGGTTAAAGTAACATAGGCTAAGTAGCTGGTTACACAGTGCTAAAACACCTAGATTTGGTCAAAATTGGTCATTTTCCAGATCTTTGGTCTGTGTGAGACGCAGTAACTAGCTGCACTGCATATTTGATTGCACTGATGAGACCTTTGGTTATCATGAAATTGCAGCCCATACATCATAGCAAGGATTCAGGCATTCTGCACACAGCCGGGTACCCAAATCCTGCACAAACTATCATTGCAAAACTGAAAAACTCAGCCAGTTTGGTGGAAAGTTCTGTCAACCAGCTTGATGCTTTATAGATAACACAATTTGCCAAAGGACTGAATTTTTTCTCTATGTTTCAGGCATCTATTTTGGCTCCAAACAAGGAGTCCGAGAGAAAGGAGGCTTGGCGAGACACGTGCTTTGAGCCTAAGCCAATAAATAAATCTGAGCGAACGCATTTTGGGTCAGCATGGGTTATTTTCTGTACTCTCGAGTTGTGTGACCTAGAGATGAATTACTTTATCACCTCTTAGGAAAACTTCTCAGGTCCGGTATTTCTTAATTTATAAAATGAAAAGGCTGCTTGGAGGAATTATGGCCTGTCATCCAGAAAGCGTTTTGAGCTCCCTCACAGTCAGTAGGCAGCATTTATTGAGCGCCCACTGTGTGCTTAGCACTGTGCAAATACAAGGTGTCAGGTTAACAAATCACAACCCTTCTGGCTGCAAAATAATTTTTAAAAACCCTTGGCTCCATTAATATTCCATGCCATATGGTGGGGAAAGGTCTAAATTCTATTGCTTTGCTTTTACAGATAATTTATGAAAAAAAAAATGAAATATTAACTAGGAATGTGGTAGAACGGCTTTCTGTTTCACGAGGAGATGACAAATGAAGCCACATAGGCACACATTTGAATAAGGAATTATCAATCAACCTCAAACTTGACCCACAGCTGCCATCTCTATAAATTAATGTTTACCGTTTTTAAGTATGTGCAGGACATCTGGAAACACACAGGCTGTGGCTGGCGAGAAATTTCCAAGAAATAGTATATCAAAAGCTAATTATAGCAGCAGCAAGCCCAAGTGTCATTTTGTTATGGTGAATTATAGACGGGGAGCTCTGTCACCGCAAACTGTTATTCATAACTAAATCATAATGCTTTTAAGTTTTAATTAATCTGCTTAGCTTTAGTTGCAAGGGAGAAGCTTGCTTAACTGCTAAGCCACAGAGGCTTTCTCAGGCTATCCTGGAACTGCATCTGAGCACCTGAGGGAGCAAGAGCACATTATCAGGCTGACATTGTGTCTATTAAAGAGAATTTCTTTTAATATGCCAGAGACTGAATATTTCTTTCTATTTCATTATCCAAAAACCAATTAATTTTCCATAAGAGCACCAAATTAATTACAAAATACTATGGAAATCAGAGATGTCTCTCCTTCCCCACCATTATGGAAATGCCAAGCCCCTTGGCAGCAAAGTCTTTCGAAGGTACTGGTTTTTCTCCTTAGTTAACATTTTCTGATGTCAGGAAAACCCTTAAGAGCTGGCACTTTTATTTCTCTTTCACATGACTTATTTCCTCCCATTGCTTACCCAATCCACACTCTTTCTATTTAATCCTTACTTCATGAAAGTTAGCTGGAGAAGGGAACTTTTTCCACAAAGAAACTCCCTCTTATGCGTTGTGACTTCTTGGGTTTGCATCTTGTCTGCCCAACTTGACTGTAAACTCTTCAATAGGCAGGGCCATGTTTTAAACTTATTTTATATGCACACCTTCTCCTATCTGCCGTTGACATGAACTTCTATTCTGAATCCCTACTAAGAATTTAGTAAATTCTTGTCAGTTGAAAGAAATCTTTTTTTTTTTTTTGAGGAAGATTAGCCCCGAGCTAACCACTGTCAACCCTCCTCCTTTTGCTGAGGAAGACAGGCCCTGAGCTAACATCCGTGCCCATCTTCCTCTGCTTTATACGTGGGACACCTGCCACAGCATGGCTTTTGCCAAGCGGTGCCATGTCCGCACGTGGGATCTGAACCAGTGAACCTCAGGCCTCCAAGAAGTGGACCGTGCACACTTAACTGCTGCGCCACTCGGCTGGCCCCGAAAGAAATCTAATTTTAATTCACAAAGAGAAATGTAAATTTACTGGACTTGCAAGCCAGAATAAATCCAAAAAATAGAGACAGTAACAGAAACCTATATGGTTTCTTCGTCAAGCAACCAACAGGAAACCAATGGTCATAACTTGTGGCTATTTAAAATTCTGTTAAGCAAACAAATTTTTTCCTTCTGAGGAGTTTATGATGACCTTCCATAAAAGGGGTACAGTGAAAGGAAATAAGAAAATATGTACATAGGATGATAATATTTGATTATAAATTTTATCATCTATGAAATAAAGGCATTAGCTGATCTTCAAACTTTTATTTAAAGCAGTGGAATCTTTCTCAGATGAAATAGTAGAAGGACCTTCTCCCACCAACAAAGGTGCTTGGATTGACGCAGGTAACGAGGGTCCTGGTCTGTGGTGCCTTCTTGAACTTTCCTTGGCCCCAGAAGTGACTCCTCCACTTTCTGCAAAAAGGCCGTGGTCTCTGAAAACCCGTCTGAAAATGACTGGGACAGTCTTCCTGGGGACATAGCATACATCGTACTTCATCCATTTCTCTGAAGTGCCCAGTACCGTGCCTTGATCCAGCAGGCATTTAATATACATTTTATTGATTTTGAACCAGGATCAGTGTCTTTCATCACTTTCTATCTTGAATTACTGATTTATTTCTTAGGATATTTGCCTATATCTAGCTTAACTGAAATTTAAAAGTACAATAAATATTTTCCCCATGGTTTTGGTTACTATTTACCTAATTTAGCTAATAGATGAGTTTATGGTTAAAATGCTATAATTTATGCATCAGTAGGCAATCATTTAAACAAGGGCTCTTTTTAAAACAATTTTTAAAGAACTATTTAATCTAAAAGCTGTGAAAGATGTGGGTCAGGCCAGCTTGGCCTTCTTCCCTAGAACCGTGGATTGGTTTCAGTTTATTCAAATGGAAGGCCCCTGGGGTGCACTGTCTGACTTTCAGGCCTCTTCCAAACTTCAAAGTCTACAATTCTCTGGTAACAAAGGTAGTTTCTCCTATTCCACACATCAGATAACGCCACCGCTTCTAAATGTGCTTCCTCACAAGAGGTATGGAGTTAGAGACGGAAGAAGATGTGTCCATACTTAATTCTTAGTTCATACACAGGAAGGCAAAAGATTTCATTTGCCTCTATTTGGCGGGTGATTTTCTTCTGGTACATTAAAACATTATTCTGGATTACTACAGTTCCATCAAAGTGTCCACCATACTTTGAAGCGTCAAAACATGTTATTTAAGTCAAATTAAATAGATTACATAAAGTGCAACAAGATTTTGTATACCCTTTCTAATAGGGAAACTGAGGCACAGAGCGGCTTGATGACTTAACTAGGGTCATTCTTCGAGGCAGGAATTCAACCCCTTTGGCCCATGGAGGCTTGCTTCCTCCCAAAATAGGTTTTTTCCCTGAAGCCTACATTTCTGGGTGCAAATATATATATATTTTTCTGGAACTCAGTTGACAGGGAAGCTAACGACATGTCTGAGCTGTCTTAGGCTTTTATTTTCCCTCATTTTCCCATCCTTGTCATAAAACAAAAATAAAGTAAAAGCAAGGAAAAAAAAATCTTTTGATTTGACTTCTAATATGGAAGAAAATCGAATGCTGGCATCATAATTGCTAAAGCATTGCCGAAATCTGCCTCTGACTCACAGCCAACAGCAGAGGACAAGTTGAAACAGTGGTGGAAAAATAATTAAAACATTTGGAGACATTAGGTTCGTATTCTTTGCTAATAAAATTACATTTTTGAGCCTCCAACGATAAGCCTCTAAGAGTGCCTCAGCCATGGGTTCTCTGGGGTAGCCGCTCCCTGCAAAGCCAGGTTCCTTTAATTTAAAAACAAACGCTGATGGGAGCAATTTAGCTTAGCTCTTGCCTTTGTGTCAGCTCAGGGCTCAGAGAGAGGAACACTTTTTGCTCCATGAGTCTAGCAGATTGTGTCACATGTGGAAACACAGGAATATGGGAAACATAACTAAGTCAGGCCTGTTCATGCCATTTCCAGAGCAATCATGAGACCCAACCTGCGGTCTTTTTGGAGTGAAGGAGGAAGACTTGGCCAAAACTCAAATTTCAAGTGACCACTTCATTCTAGAGTACCCAGATTTTAGCGAACAGGGCCACAGATTTCCACGTCTCCTTGTATGCTGTTTATCAGGCCCCTTATACAGATGAGGAAGGTTGACATAGGGAAGTTACCCACTCACCTGAGTCACACAGCTAGAAAGTGATGGGCTGAGGGATGCTACATTCTCGCAATCAATTGAGAATAGTAAAAAGTGGATTAAGAGATGAAGTTTATCTTGCCAGATAAGCGAGCTATGAGGATTAAATCAGGTATCCTGTGAAAAGGCTCAGCATACTTTCTGCTACCTGGAAGGAAAACTAACATTTTTTAACATCCATTCTTGCCTCCCTTTCTTTTTCCTTTTCCACCTCCTTTCTTACTCCTTGTGGCTGTGCCTCCAGTCCACTTAGCAGCCTTTCTTTGGATTTTCTCTAACTTCAGCACGCGTCTCTGGAGGGGCCAACACCTGAGCAGCAAAAGGAGTGTCGAATGCACAGACCTCACGCAGTCAGGCAAAGAGAAGACAATGTTTCCTGTTTTGCTTGAACTGCCCCTTTTGGTTGCCAACCTTTGGATGATCCTCTTTGCTATGGAAAGACTTGTACAGTAAGATCTAGATTTTTCCCTGAGTTGTAACTAAGAGCACAGAATCATCAATTTATGCACTGTCCAGCCTTAACGCCATCTCGCCATGTCTCACCCGTGTGCACAGATCCACGCGCGCTCTAGCTGGTTGCTGTGAAACCCTCAGGTAGCCTCTTGGATACGGAGGGAAGCTCACACACCCAGAGATTACCCCGTGCAAGTCCCTGCAGGATTCTAGGAAAAGGATTCTTCAGCGGCTCATACAGTGTTGTTGGTTTTTTAACCCCTGATTTTACTCCTCTTCTCAACAGTATTTAAACACTCAGAAGTCCTGACAACAATCAGTTTGACGTTTCCTCTTTTAGTACAGATTCTTTCAAATCGGCTTCAGACTCATTTACCATTACCTCCTGAATGAGCTCTGTAATGCGACAGTCCAGAGCGCACGTCTTTTGCTTTTACCTATTCTAGGAGACAGTCCTTGACCCTTTATGAAAATGTCACCTCCAACTCTTATAATGTTCTGTCCATCTAAGTTTGGGTAATTAAAGACATTCACTATTATTTCCTGGCTAAATTTTACTTCTTCCCCAGACTTTTAAAATACTTTTTTCTTAGATTCATCAGTCTGCTATACATACCTCTCGTTAATTATTTATTAAAATTTATAAAATTCTCATTGCCTTATGGACTTTCTTTTTGTCTAAGATTACTCATATTTAAAAATAACTTCTGGGCCTTGGCTGAATGGTTAAAGTTCCATGTGCTGTGCTTCGGCGGCCTGGGCTCCTGGGTTGGGATCTCGGGTGTGGACCTTCTCCACTCGTCAGCCATGCTGTGGAGGTGTCCCACTTACAAAGTAGAGGAAGACTGGCATAGGAGTTAGCTCAGGGCGAATCTTCCTCACACACACACAAAAATAATAACTTCTTTCTTTTTGTTAAAAAAGCAGTACATAGTATCAAAAACTAGAAAGTACAAGTAGGAAAATAATTTTTTTTAATCCAGGTTCCTCCCAGCCAGTGCCCATTTAATGTCCACATCCAAAAACATGTGCATTCCTTTTTTTCATTTAATACAATTTTGTGGGCATGCCATATTTTTATATCAATAAATATATTCCCATATAATTGTAATCATGGCATAATATTCTATATGTGGATATGTCATAATTTACTTAACCCAGCCCCGTTGTTCAACATTGAGGTTGGTCCCCACATATTTTATGAAAACTGTATAATAATAAGTATTATTGCTAAGTATTTTGCCTTAACTCTAATATCCTTTAAGACAATCTCAGAGAAGTGGGTCACCAGGCTGTGCATTCTTAGGGCTTTAACTTAGTTTTTATAAAAATATATCAATTTGTACTCCCATGTCCACTATGTAAATGCATATTTATCTACACTCTAGCAAAGTTAGGTATTATCTTCATTTTTGCCAGTGTTAGGTCATTTTAAGTTATATTTTCTGAATTATTTAAGAGGATCAACACATCTCACGTTTTTAACTCTATCATTGCTTACTAAATGATTCATAACAAGGTGCCTCTTCTGCTGTCACCTCATTCTCCTCAGTCCTAGAGAATTTTCAGTCTTGGATCACTATTTACCAGTGATTACATTTCCACCAATGAATGTTTACACTGCTGACTGGACAAGACCTTTTTTTCTGCCAAATATTTAATTTGCAAATATGATTACCCTTGCTTCCTTTCTGGTATAGAACCATTTTTGAATTCTGGCTTGCCTTTTGGGGAGACTTCCCTTACCTATCTGATGCCCTTGTGATACACTGAGTTTTCTGCCAGTCCCATTTTCCTCATAATGGCCAAAGCCATTATGCTGCAGGAACCATAGCATCCCGAGGCTCAGGCCCTTCTTTGCACTCAGACCTCCTCCTTCCTGTAGAGGAAACGCTTTTCTGTCATCCTTATTCCTTTCAGTACTAGCTCTGGTGTTTAGGTGAAGCTCGTCTTCAGGATATTTGTGGTCAAGATCAGGGTTTCTCAACTTTGGCTCTATTGACAGTCAGGACCAGATAATTCCTTGTTGTAGGCGCTGTCTCGTGCACTGGAGGATGTTTAGCAGCATCCCAGGCCTTTGCCCACTTGATGCCTCTAGTCCCCTACCAGGTGTGACAACCAAAAAGGTTGCCAGACATTGCCAAATGTCCCCTGGGGGCAGAAACATCCAGCTGAGAACCACTAGTCTAGGGGATAGAGAGCTTCTAACAAGTAACATCATCTTGGGTTGTATTAAAAAAAGACATAGTGTCCTGCTCAAGTTGGGCACATGTCTTATCGCCTGAGGTCCTGTCAGAGAATATCTGTAGCACTGACTTGAATTTTGAGTCTCACATTTTAAGACATGCAAACAAAACAGAAAGCTTCAAAACTAGAGGAACTCAGAAGACGAAACATTTGAAGTTGCCCAGATAAGGTCTGGTCAGTAGTCTGAGCTCACTTGTGTTTATGGAAGATTCAGAAAGAACTATTATTTTGCTTTATAAAGAGCCAGGCAAAAGATACAGAAAGATATATTTCAACTTAATATAAAGAATGTGGTCCCTCAAAAGTTGATAAATTTCTCATCACTGCAAGGTTAAGCAGAAACAGGATCAGAGTATTGTTGGAAGGAATCCCTGTACTGGAAGGGATGCAGAATCTGATGTCTTCTACAGTTCTTATAATTCTAAACCCAGAATGTCTCCTTGCATGGAAATCAGACATGTAAGCTCTTTTCCAGCAGCATACAGTATATGCAAAAGTCACCTGGGTAGTCTCCCCCACCAGGTCTCTTTCTGCACAGGGCTGACCACCCAAAGCTCCCTGAAGAGCAAGTACCCTCCATGCCGCCGGTGGTCAGCCACAGTTCCTGATCGCATATTCTATGGCACCGTATGAAGCACCAGGCAGCAAACAGCCCCAAGTTGTCAGCATACAGAGAAAAAGCAAGGCCCAAGCAGAAAGGTAGGCAGAATAGCTGGGGTTTCTTGGACACACTGGGGAAGCAGACACGTCCACTGCTAACCCACTTTTGATAGGTCCCCTAAAACTGGGTACATCAGACAAGCTTATTATAGAGAAGATGACAATTGAAACCATAAACTACCAATTATACATTTCTCACTCTCAGTCTAAACAGGCTTAAAAAAACCTTACGGGAAGACAACCCAAATGCTGACATAAACAGATATTAAAACTATTTAGCTTTTCTCCTTATGAGTTTAACTCCTACACAATTATGCACCCATGGTACCTGGGTTGATGGTCTTATATTTTTCTCCAGCTTTTTCATAAATGTACATCATATCATTTCCAAGGCAAGTATAAGCTCTTTGTAAATAGTAACTTTGTCCCCCTCTTCAGATATCTATGAAACTTTCCTTTACAGTACTTTATACTTCTAGTTGTGCCCATATTTATTCGTGGATGGAGTTTGTCACCTCCTTTGAACAACAGTCTCGAGCAACCGAATGCTGGAGGGCACAGGATCAATCCACACTGACAAGCAGTGCATGCTCACTACCTGCTAACTACTCTGCCTTCAATACCCTTCATAGCTTAAAGTGTCGTCACAGTGCTGGGCGGCAAGCATGTCCTCAGAGAGTACTGTTGATCCATATGGACTCCCTTTCACTTGAAAATTTTCTGAACCCAACAATAAGGTTAGTTAATTCCTTTTGTAAGGATCAAAAGTCACATCAAGTTGTTAGAGAAAATAATCAGTTGGTTGATTTTTTTTTCAGTCGCTGGGTAGGCACATCCTGAAATAAAGAAAACTCCATTAACTTCTGTGTCTCATTTGTTCCGTGTCTTGGCTTCCTAGTAGACTGTGAGATTCCTAAGTTCAAAACTGTTTCTTGGTTTAATTGCACACGGTACCTAATCGAGCATGATGTACACATAGGCCCTTGGTGCGTGCCACCCTTCACATCCCGAGTATAGCAGCTCCATGAAAGAGAATTCCTTTCTGTGCCCAGTCACCTGGGAGAACTGGCTCATCGAGTGCCATTTCCAGAGATATGCAATCCTTAGATGGCACCACTGGGGGACATTCAGAGCAAGATGTCAGGTCACTAGGCTCTTCCTCCATTTTTAATACTTTGACATAAAGACATGTCTCTAAGCCTTTGGTCTCTCCCTGTATCTTGCCCCTCCTCTACCTACCTCTCAAGAGAGGCACAGTGGCTAAGATCATGCACTCTGGTGCCAAATGGGCCCAAATCCCAGCTCAGGTGCTTACTAGCTTTGTGACTTATGTAAGTTACTCAATTTCTCAATGCTTCTGAATCATTATTTAAAAAATAATTACAATGATAACAACAATAATAATACTTTTCTCATGAAGTTGTTATGAGAATTAAATGAGTTAATAGACGTCAAGCACTTAGTGTCTGCCACCTAATAAACTCTTAATAACATTAGCTATAGCTACCTTTGATAATGTACATGAGAGAATTAAAAGTACTCTGCAATGTGGGATGTTATGATTGGGTCCTTTCTTGGGCCATAGTTCTAACGAAGAAAACCTGTCTGCAGAAATAACTTCTCCCATACTCAGGGTAATTGTCCTGGTGACTAGGAAAGTTTGTTAAGTGGCACTATAGAACTAGCTGTCTCAGTTTTCTCCCTTCAAGACAAAGAAATGTTGAGATTATCCACCTTTTCAGGTAGGGAGGGAGCTAATGATCTGAGAGTCATGTGAATAAATACAGCTAACCAACTACTACCAACAATAAGCTAAATTCCCTGCAAAAATCATGAAGAAATGCTGAGACATGGTACCCAGAAGTGCTTGATCTTGAATCCTGTTTTCAGACTATTAGACAATGGCTTTCTCAGAATTGCTGACCTTCCAAATCCCCTCTTTTTTTTTCTCCTCTTCTCCCCAAAGCCCCCCAGTACATAGTTGTATATTCTAGTTGTGGATCCTTCTAGCTGTGGCGTGTGGGACGCTGCCTCAGCATGGCCTGATGAGCAGCGCCACATCAGTGCCCAGGATCCTAACTGGTGAAATCCTGGGCTGCTGAAGCAGAGCATGCGAATCCAAGCACCTGGCCATGGGCCGGCCCTCTAAATCCGTTCTTTTAAGGAGAACGACAAGGTAATGACAGTGGTGTCTGTGCCCTGCCTCCCATCTCCGTCTGATCTCTTTTATTTAAGGGGAGAGGGTTGGTAGGCTGGTTGTCTTTTTCCTTTAGGGTTGAGTTCTTCTCTTCACTTTTTCCTCAAAGAGGGCAGAATTCCTTCCCAAGTCAATGGGGGTCCTCAGACCCGCCCAGAGTGGGAGGAGAAGAGGAATGAGCACTGCAAAAAGCTCCCCTTAAAATCAAATAAAATTTCAATTGAATGACCTGAACTAGCAGTTTTAAGGAGCAAATGATGAGGTTCTGTTTGGTGGTTGAGAAATGCAATCATCACGGAAGGATTAAAATAAATAGCGCAAAGAACCTTCGTCCTCTTCCTAGTGCCCCCACACCCCTCCCCTTGATAAACACACACATCTACATGGGTGCACACCATTTCAGAGGGTAATTATCCAAACTGTCTAGAACAAACAAAACAAGTGCAAATGTTATGTTCATGTTTAATGAGGACTTTGGAGTGGCTCAGCGAAGTGAAACCCATTCTGCTCCGGTCACGCGTTCCCATCCCCTGACCCCACACACACACACAGCCAATAAGGAGACTCATTTGAAATTCAGAGTCTCCAAGGCTAGGATTTAATAACAAAACTGGCACCTGTCACTTTTTCTATATATCAGCTGCACTCTACTGCCTTAACCATTAAAAACAACTCATCTGGGGGAAAATATAAAGTGACTGCCAAGAAATATTTACTCTTCAGGCCTACAATGACCCCTCAAGAAGTCATGAAGTGTGTGCTGTTAATTGCAAGGAGAAAACAACTTCTAAGAAGTAATTCATGTGATTTAATTTCCATTGCCCCATTCTGTTTTTATTTGCTGGCCTTAATTGCAGGCTAACTTGGCATTCAGATCTTTGCACACATGAACAGCTATCTTTCTATGATGAAGCTAAAACTATCAAGTGGGCACACAGGAATGTGCATGTGTATGCACATGTGTGTGTTTCTATATCTCTGGGCTTAGAGTGAATTTAAGCTACGGTTTAGTCAAAAATTATTTTTTGAAATGCTGATATTCAGTGCAGGAGATATACAGCACTTAAGAGTTTTTAGTTTCATTGGTGTAAACAGGTAAATCCATTTTGGAGTCTGACTTATCTAGATATAGCTATGTATTCCTGGAATAGATTAACCACAGAATAGTTCTAGAAAGGCAAGTTACTGCATTGTTTTATGATCATAAAGATTTTTTGAACATTTCCAAATGACAAAAACAACGACCTCTCCCTCACCATAAGACCCTCCCTTTAGAATATAATAGGGCAAAAAGGAGCGCCCCTAGTATTCTCACCTTTATGAGTATCTGTTTTCAAGATATCCCACTTTGTCCTAATTTTAGGTCCTTCTCCTAGCCAACCCCCTGGCAAAACAAATTTGAAGGGCAAACTAGCCCCACTAAATTCAGTTAACACCAATAGGGCAGTTTCTGAGCCACCCGTCACCTATACAAATTCATATTTTTTTTCTTACTCTGTTCCAGCTTTCAGTCTCTGGATCCCTTAGATGTTAAAACTAATTTGTCAACACTAGGCATTCACGAGCTAACAGTTTTTATAAAATACCTAAGAGTCAGGATCAGGAGTAATTACGGTGGAGCTACTTGCATAGAAAATCTGGATTGGGATTATTGCCTCCCAAGGATCTCTGCATGATTCAACCAGGACAACAACTTGGTGATCTCTTTCACAGGAGAATCTAATAAGGAAAGATCATCCTATGAAAGAGGGGATAATTTCACTTATGCCTCTAATCCGGAGGTAGAATTACTCTTTTTGCCTTTTCTCCTTTCTTGATAAAGACATTTACACTACATTGAAAGTGATCACTTCATCATAAAACTAGTCTCAAAATATCTGTGCTTGATCTTTTATGTAAGTAGTAGGATTATGAAAATACAAAAATTAATTTACAGTAAAGTTCATACTGATTCTTCTGTGATCTAAATATTTTACAACATTCTTTACCTGTCTTTTAGAAGTGATGTTAGGAATCATGTTGAGATGATTACATTACAGTAACAGGGAAGGGGCCAGAAAACCCTAACTTATATTTTGGCTTGTTATGCCTTCTATACTTCTTGGTCAAAAACTGTGGCTTTTCTTAGTGAATAGTTGCCTACTTTCTAGATCAGTTTAAGCCCATTATTTTAGAAAAAAGAAGCTGCAGGTGAACCTTCACACAGATAGAGGACAGCCTCCCATCTGGGCAAGGATAAGAGTTATGCTCTTAAATTTTCATAACAGAGTGTCAACTCCTGCCTGCACATATGGTATCTTAAGCATATGGATCTCTGTTTAATCAACGACCCAGAATATAGACACTTCAGGCAATTTTCAGGAAATTCAGTCTTTCATCGCCTTTGATCCTATACTTGCTACAACCTTGTCTGGAGATCTCCAATATTTAGGAAAGACAGTGTAAGCAACATGTTAACATTCTTCTTCCCTTAGGATATCCAAGTGCCCTACCTACATTAGTTAAATCTTCAGAAACAAAGCTATTCAGATCTATCATTTTATGTGTTTGTAGAAAAGATTTCACTAACCTAAGTTGTAATGCCATGCCTTCCATTGTTACAGAAATCACAGAATAAAGGTCCACTTAAAGATGATTCTGGAAATTAAAATAAGCTGCCCGAAATGAACTCAGCTGTCAGAAATGAACATCCTTGCCTACCCCAGACCCCAAGATATGGCCAAAAAGACACAGAACTACTGAGAATAATATGGATTTCTTTATGGAAGTGGTTATGGGTATAGATGTCACGGATATGAGGATAGAGATAGAGAGAAGAACAGAAGATGGCAGTGAGAACTATTAGAAGAAAAAAGCAACCAAATATCCTCGAGAACATGTCTGCTAAAGTGGAAATGGTTCTGGGAATGCTTCACTCTAAAAGCAATAGAGACAAGGAGTGAAAGAAGACCCCCCAGGGCAATCATGACATCCATTATTTGAGAAAATCCATTCAGAGCACCTGGGCAGCCTGGCTTTTATCCCTCCAGAGACTGTCATAAGTAGGTTGCAGCATGGCATTTACCCCCAGGGTAAAGCAGTAAGTCTAGGTACTTAGGGCAGGGAAGAAGAGAGGCACCATAGGGAGCTAATGACATCTAGAAGGAAGAAGGAAACACTTTACCCAGAAGATAATAAGCTACTGGTACATTTGTCCCAATCCTATATCCTACCCCTCCCTGAGAATCATCCAAAAGTAAGATCTTGGATAAGAATTAGCATCCATGAAAAGACAAACAGAGATTTACAAACACAACACAAACACAAAGATGAGAGCAGACAAGGAAGAATCACCAAATATTTAAGTTCAACCAACACCATGAAAGGGAACCACCAAACTAAATTAACCAAAGAACTAACACTTGAGAAAAGAGAGTTAATAGTGCAAACTGAAAAAATGTTTTAATCTCTTATTGATTTTCATAAAGATCAAAAAAGCTATACCACATCCACTAAAAAAAACACAGCTAGTTATCTTGGAATAAACAACTGATTCTCAAAATTTTAAACACACTGAAATCTATGGAGTAAACAGCAGAATGGACACAACAAAGTTGCAGTTGGATAATAAATGGAAAGAGTCAAAGAATTCTCCCAGAATAATCACTGAAAGACAAACAGATGAGAATCATTAAATAAAAATAAAGACACATTGAGACTATGTCCATAAGGCCAAAATTTACTTAATAGAGTTCAAAAGACACCAGAAAGAATGGAAAGGGTGAATGGGTATAAACTAGTATGTAATGGAAGAAAATTTTCCAGAGCTACAAATAAATAAGATTGCATACTGAAAGAGTCCATACTGAGTAGAGTCATTCTCCAAGGAAACAAGAGAATAGTTACTCCAAGCACACTTTGGTAAAATTTCAGAAAGATAGTTAGAAATCACAAAATGTTTTGCAGAGAAGAATACTGCCCACAAAGCCAAAGGAATTGCATTGGCATCAAACTTCCCATTGACAACACAGGGTCCTAGAAGACAATGAAGCAACATCCTCAAAGTTAAGAAATAACATTATTTGACCCAGAATCTTATCCCTGCCAAACTAGTATTCAAGTGCAAGAGCAAAAGAAATTTACTGCTTACAGAGACTTACTTTAAAAAAATAGGTTGCAGAAAGTTACATTCCATTAAAACAAAAAGTATACATAAGGAGAATATTTTAGGTATAGTACATTTATAGTTAAGTCTGAATAATTATATATACATAATGTAAAGAAATAATCTGGAATTAAAATCTCAAATGATCTCAACATAGGAGATGGTGAGAAGGAGAGAAATGAAAACACGTTGAGTTTTTTTCAAGTGTACCTTGTAATATATTTTGAGTTCTGTGTAGATTACATCATGTTCACCACCCAAAGACTAGTTACAATCCATCACCACACACATGTTCCTAATCTCCCCTTTTACCCTCGCTCCTCCCCTCCTCCCCTCTGGTAACGAGCAGTCCAGTCTCTGTTGCTATGTGTTTGTTTGTTGTCGTTTTTATCTTCTACTTAAGAGTGAGATCATACAGTATTTGACTTTCTCCCTCTGACTTATTTCACTCCATGCTAAGTTTTTTGTCATCTTCGGAGGAACAAAACACATTGATGAATTCTAAACAATGACAAAAAGAAAGTTTAAATATGTATTCTAAAAATTTAGTCAGAATTCTAGAAATAGAAGTAAATGAAATAAATAAAAATAATTCAATCAATTCCATGAAAGACAGAGTCAGGAAAGGAGGGAGGAAGAGATGGGGAAAGAAGAGCACATGGCAAATCAACACTTCCACAACATGGATGGAAAGGTCAAGTCCAGGTACAGTGATAATCACATATGTATGTGCTTATTAAAGTCTTCTGTTAAAAGAGAAACTCAGACTGGGTAGCAAAAACAGCCACTATATATGGCTTACAGAAAGTACACAAAAAACAAACTGATAATAAAAACTTCAAATATAATGGGATGAAAATTAACTCAAAATTAGAACACATGTGGGGCTGGCCGGTGGCACAGCAGTTAAGTTTGCACATACTGCTTTGACAGCCCGTGGTTCACCAGTTCAGATTCTGGGTGTAGACCTACACATCACTTGTCAAGCCATACTGTGGCAGGCATCCCACATAAAACAGAGGAAGTTGGACATAGATGTTAGCTCAAGGCCAGTCTTCCTCAGCAAAAAGAGGAGGATTGGCTGCAGATGTTAGCTCAGGGCTAATCTTCTCCCTCCCTCAAAAAAAATTAGAACACACATGAATAAGGCAAACTATCTACAGCACATATAAAGAGAAAGGCTTATTATTCTGAGAACGTGCTAATCAGAAAGGAAAAGAGAAACCAACCAATAGAAAATGGGTGAAGTATGTAAACAGCATGCCTGAAAGTACTCATAAGTGAAGATGATCAACCTCACCTGTAATCGGGATTGAGCAAGATTAAAAATGGGATATGATTCAGACCCATCAAATTGTTAACGTATAAAAGTTTTGCAAAAGAAAAATAGTAAAAGACATAAATGCTCATCAAGTAGGGAGCTACTAAATAAATTATAGTATATCTATACTATGAAATCATAAAAAGAACCACAAAAAAAGTTGGACATCTCTATGTAGTGACATGATATGAATCTCCAAAAATACCTGTTAAACCAAAAGTCAAATTTTAGAAAGTAGTATCATCCCATTTACGTCAAGAAGAAGAAAAAAAATCCGTGTCTGTGTCTACATAAATAAATAGAAAAAGGACGATACGGAAACGCTAACTTGTAACAATAGTTCCTTCTGAAGGAAGGAGGATAGCGTGGATGGGATAGCGATAGGAAAACAGAAGACCTCTACTTTTAACTCTATACTTCACATTATTTGAATCTTTTCTGACAACTATGTATTCCTGCATGAACTTCTGCAATTACACAGGGATATATTATGTAGAACTATGGTTGAAGACATCTACAACTTTTTCTTATTCATTCAGCAAACATTTACTGAGCATCTGTGATTTTCAGACTCTGATACATAAGGAGTACAAAATTGAGTCCGTTCCTGCCCTCCAATGAAAGAGAAATTTACATTCTATTTGCATTCAAACAAGTTTATTAGGATGGGGGTTGATGGAAACTCATGCTGGAGCCAGTCATAGATGAAATACAGGAGTGAGATTATAAGCTTATAGGTAAAGTTGGTGGAGGCATTATCCCAATGCAAATTTTGAGCTAAAAATAACTTCTCCTGAGGGCCGGCCTAGTGGTGTAGTGGTTAAGTTCTCATGCTCCCCTTCAGAGGCCTGGGGTTCCCAGGTTCAGATCCTGGGCACGGACCTACACACGGCTCATCAAGCCACACTGTGGCGGCATCCCACATAAAATAGAGGAAGAGTGGCACAGATGTTAGCTCAGAGACAATCTTCCCCAAGCCAAAAGAGGAAGATTGGCAATAGATGTTAGCTCAGGGTGAACCTTCCTCACAAAATCAATAAACAAATGAACAAACAAATAAATAATAACCTCTCTTACAACAAACACACTCACAAATGTGTGTACGCACACAAAGGTGCAGTGGTGAAACCCTCAATTTTGATATTTCTTTGTTCTTTTATTCAAATGATCACAAGTCAGAAGAGCTGGGAAACAAGGCCATGCCTTCTTCTGGTTGTGACAAAACCTTGTCCACAAGTAATAAGATTTTATTATTTTCTTCACTGAAACGTGTTTTTTTGGTCTTCCCATAACTCAGTTTCCCCACTTAAAAATACACATAGATGCTCACTGTCTGCATTATGTTGCTTGTTGTCGTTTGAAGAAAAGTAAAATATGTAAGTCTAAGTGTCATCCAACACTTCATCCTGGGTTCTTAGGTTCTTAGGTTGTTATGTCTGGAGAAGGTATAATGTTGCATTGGTAAGGCCGCAGAGTACTTAATTTATGGCAGTAGGGGCACCTAAAGCAATGGAGAATGCAAGTGAAAACAGAAAATAATACAGTAGAATACACACTGTTGTTTAGTTCCTAAGGCTCTAATACTCTGTTGAAGTTACATGATCTTATATTTATACACTATTTGGGTTTAAAGTTGCTATATTATAATGAATAATTTAATAAAGCTACAGCCTAAATGCAAAGGGGAAAAAAACTAAAATGTAATTATAAGCTTGTGAAATGCCTTCCACAACAGCAAGAAGTCTTAAGGGCAAGTGGATTTAATAGATTCAATGACTAGCATATCATAATAATTCAAATTTGATTTTCTTTCTTCTGCTTTTCCAACCTTAAAAATATTGCTTATTGTTTCATTAAATATCATAAATGCTGAATTCTAATGATGGAATAATATTGTAAATTGGAGTTGAGAATTTACTTTTACTATTATTCTTTATATATCAACTCATAGTTTTTCTCCAAATTAAGATCTCCCATTATCCAGAGTTGACTGTGTAAAAGGAGCCACTAAAAAGCAAAAATTATAAGTTTAATGAAAATATATCATAATTACCTGGCATGGCCTAGCAGCTGAGCATTTTGGGTACTTAATTTTGTTAAATAGGGAATTAAGCTCTGTTTGTTTCAATCTATTTGGAAAATCTTTTAAACAGTACACCCATCCATCCTCCTTCTTAATAAGTGAAATTAAATTTCTTGCCAATTAAGAGCAATATTCCTTAAGTGTGCCATGGTTAGAAAAACCACAGTTGGCAAGATCAGAGCTCATTAAAAAAATAGGGGGTTAGGAGTAAAACATTAAGGTTAACATTGAATGCATGTGTATGTATTTTAAAAAGAAAACAGCTTCTTTAAAATAAATGTATACAAAAAATCCAAAATTGTCCGATAACTCTTTTCATAAATTGCTTTCTTATGTAATTCAAGAATTCCTGAAGAACAGATTCTCTCCTGAAAACTATACCTTTTTTAAAATTTTTCCATCCAGCACCTAAGGACTTGAAATTTGAAGTCCTTTACGCTTTACATTCTCCCTTGTTTCAGTTTTTCATGTCTCAGCAACATGTTTTGTAGTCACTTGACTTTTTTACAGATTATCAAAATGCCCAAAGGATGCACAATTGGATGTACAAAAAAGCAAATTTATTTCTATATTTGACATTTACCTCTACTTCAAGCTTACACAGATGGGAACTGAATTTCAGTTAATTAGGTATTCTACTCTCTCCTTGTCCTAGAGTCATACAGAAGTTCAGAAGGGTTCAAAGGGGCCTCTGGTGGCTGGTGCATCCTCCATCCACATGGGCATCTTCTAACAGAGACACATGACTATTCACTGGAAGCTGTCCATCCACACAGGTCCCCTGACATCCTTCCTTGTTCTAGAGCCCATGGCCTCTTCAGGTGCTACTCTCGGGCACTTGGAAAATCTTGGAATGTGAGAAACCCTTCTTCTTGATGCTCCCAGGAATCTAGAACCATTCTGATGCTCTAGTGTTTTGTACGCCACAGGAAACTTTGAGAGGCTTTCTCTGATCATCTGCCTACAGAGACAACCATACACATATTTCTTCTGCTCTCCCATCATGCTGGGAATGGGAAAGGGTGTAGTGTTTTTCCATCTGCGCAGATCCTACTTTGAGATTGGGTGCAATTTTTCTCAGATTCTCAAATCTATCTGTGTGTTTTATTATTATCCTCCACCAAGATTTGCCCTGGATGGTACGGGAAAGGACTCTCTCAGGAAGCTATTACTATATCAACTCTCTTCACTTCCCCTCTGAATTTTCCCCTACCAAAGGATTTTCTCTAGTCTTGAATGTGGGAAACATTCCCCTCTGTCATCAGAAACTTTTCCAAATCTTTTGTCTTATATTCATTAAGCAGGTAAAATGGTTTGCTCATTCCTATCTCAAGGGAAATTCATGGCATGGCCTCCTGGCTTTTGTTTCCAAAATCCTCAGCTCACTTAGGAAAATAGGTTTTGAAAAGAAAGGAACTTCTCCTGAAATTAAAATATCTTCTTGGGGATTCTGGAAAGAAGGATACAGAGATATGCTAGGAGTCCCCCAAGCAGTGGAGATCTGCAGCCCTCAGCATCCCAGAGGTAGGGAAGTGCACTCTTGAGGTAAATATCCCAGATGTAAGGCTCCCACCACACCAAAGTTTCCAGTAGTCCAGGTATGGCATGGAAGGACCTGAGAGGTGGGCTTGCTGTGACACGTAAGGCTCTGCAGGATCTGTCTGCTACTTACATGTCCACCCAGCGTGGAGAATTTACAGAAATTCTCATTCTATGAACTCCAGGAACGATAATTAGTTTAGTTATAGATGAGTTATGTTTTAGATACCTATGGAAAATATAAGCATATATAGCCAGAAGTTGGAAGGGCTCAAAGGAGTGATCTGGGCTGGTGAAGACTTCACATTCATCAGTCGCTGTCAAAACATGTAGGTGGATGAAATTTCCCAGGGAATGAAAAGAGAGGAGAGACACTGAGAGAACAGAGGTACACTAAAGTCTAACAGGAAAAGAGGAAGAGAAAGTCTAGAAAGAGAATGAGAGTGGTGAGAGAGAAGGAGAGGGAGCCCAGAAGAGAGCCAAGATGGAAAGGCTTTCAATAAGGAGGACTTGTCAACCTGGTTGAATACAAGAGCCTTTCGGTAGAGAGGGGGCAGAGTAAACCAAACTGTAGTGCCTTGCGATGTATTAGTGTCATCCCAAGGACATGTCTGGGAATATGTTCAGGAGCTAGAGTATATCTAGACAAGAGGGAAAAATAGGAGGTCATTTAGAAATTACCTTACTCAGTATGCCGTCCCCTGGTCTCTGAAGGCTGACAGCTATTCTCTTCCCCTTTCCTCATTCATTCATTAATTCATTCAGTCTATAGGTCAAACAATCACTGATCTTTCACATTTTTTTTGAGATGGGTATGTGTTCTGAGCATTGTGCTTAGCGCTTTAGTTTGCAAAATGTATGGTACTCCTCAAAGAGACTGTTGAGAGTAACAAACATGAAAACAAAGAATTAGAATACAGCATTGTAAGCATGTTTAAAGGGTGGACTTCACTTTACAATTCATTGGACTTTTTGAATCTGAGGATTGTCCTTCATTAATTCTTGAAAAATTTCAGCAATTATCTCTTAAAATATTGCCTCTCTACCATTCTCTTATATCTCCTGGGTGTCAGTTCAACTTTTTACCTTATTCTCTGCTCTTTTAATCCCCCATTAGTATATTGTATCATTTTATCTTTCTGTTCTGCATTCCCTCTAATTTCTTCAGCAATACCTCTGGATAACTAATTTTCTTTGTAGCATTGTCTAATTCAGATCAATGCAGCCAACAACCTATATTTGTATAGCTGAAGGCTAAGAATGGTTTTGACATTTTTAACAGATTATGAAAATTTAAAAAACAAACTAAAAGAAGATTGTGAGATAAAGAACAATAACAACAAGAAAGAAAACTAGGAGACAAAGGGAAGAGAAAAGTCTGGCCCTTTACAGAAGTTTGCTGACCCCTGATCTAATCTGCCATTGAAACTTTCCACAGAATATTTAATTTCACTTACATCTTTCTATTTGGTTCCTTTTTAAATTGACTATCATTTCCTTTAACTATTTCCTCTAATTCATACTGTTGGTTCACCTTTAACATGACTTTAATAAATTTCTTTAAATGTCATACATCCTAAAATTCCAATATCTGAAGACTTTTGGGTCTGGTTCTACTGCTTGTTGTTTCTGCTGACTCTCACCCATGGTGTTTTTTTCCTCATGGCTTTGTTACTTTTCTATTGTGAGAGCATAATTACTGGTGCTCTATCTCAGGCAAGTCTTTTAGAACTGGATTCAAGGCGTTTTCCTCCAGAGACGATATTGTTTGTTTCTAAAGGCACTTGAGCATTGCCTACCTACATACACTTTAAAAAAGAATTCTCAACTGACAGTTTTTGTTTCAAGCAAATGATATGAATTCAGGCTCCAAACTCCTATACATGCTGGGGTTTAGACACAAATTCTCCCAAAGGATTTTTCCTTCTCTACCTGGAGTCAAAACTGAGGCAATCAATTTCTTTGAACTCTGTAGCTGGAGAGTACATTGTTTTCCAGTTCACTTTCCTGAAGGTGTAGATTTTTCTGGATCATAGAAAACTTCAGACAGGAGAAGGAATGATAGCTTTTTGTTCTACTTTCTCACTTCTTGGATGTCTCAGAGCTTTATCTTTGCCACCCCCACTCCCGGGCAGCCATTGAAACCTAAGCTCCAGGCTCCCCATTATCAGTAGATATCTCTGATAAGTAGATGCTTCCGGCACTCACTGACTTCAGTGCTCATTAACTCCCCTGGACTCCTGATCCTGCTTCTTGAGACATCCATTTAAAAAAGGGCCTAAAACTATTTTATCTGGCAATTTTAGGTATTTAATGGTGGAAAGGTTTCAAGATTCTGGCCTACTATATTTGCCAGTAAATGAATCTTACAAACACATTTATAATAAATTAATAATGTTATTTAATTCACTAAAGTTTCTGTGGCTTTAGAACTTTATATAACCATATACATATATATATATATATAAATATATGTATATGTTCATGGGACACATATACATGTACGTATGTGTAAATATATATATATATATATATTTGCCACAAATGATGACTCCTTATGAGTTTACCAGTACCTACAGAAACAGCTAGTCAGCTATGCTTATTTTGAAGCTATTGTTTCTTAGCTCCTAATTAACCCTTCTATATTCTGTAAATATAGTGTTTATAATACCATGGCCATGACTCTGTTAAATACATTTCTCCTTTACCAGTTTGGCTTCCTGTCATATTTTACCAATAGGGGACACTCCAGGGAAGTCTAGAAGGCAGGAAGAAGGAAACAAAACCTTCTAGCCATTCTTATCAGTGTTGTCCCAGAACAGGCACTTAGCTCGATAGCAGAGCCTGGTGTTCCAGCTTCCTTGGGTGCTCCCAGAAGCAGCCCATCACTTTATTTCAGAAGCATTACATCATCAGGCAGTGTCCCCTCCTTAGAAGTTTGAGTACTAGCTCCGTGGGGCCTCTTTGGAGCTCCTGAGTAGGAGGAATACCCTTTTCAGAAGAAATCTGAAACTCAATCTGTGTTGCCTCTCCTCTGAGTTTATTGCTTCTAGTAATTCTAGCATCTTCGCTCTGTTCCCCCGGCTCTAGGAATGGTAGCTGCTTCCTGCAGTTCTTATATCTCTGTTACTTCAGTGTTTTTATTTTGTTTGTTCAGTCCTCCAACCCTTGTTTAACAATTTCCTATAGTAAATTCTCTCTGTTGACATATCTGTTTCTGTTTTCCTGACCACAACATCTCCATGAATAAGTGTTCAGTGAATAGTTGCCTTCAGTAATTCCCAAATGGCTACGAGAACATAGGAGGGATAACAGTCAGCTGGTACTTGGCAGTATAGCTGTACTAGTTGATTTCATCCAACATCTGTTCTGATTAGTCAGTGTCAAAGCTATAATGGCTGTTAAATATTCCGACTATCAACCATGCCTGTCACTGCAGACAGTGAGATAATCCCTTTGATATTTAGTATTGCTGTCTGAGACTTAATTTGTATGTACTTCATTTGCCTGTAAATGTTACTAGTAGACAAAAGCCTACTATGTTAGAGTGAATGAGTGACCAAGAAAATTTCTGGCTTGACTCTCTTTAATTTGATACTATATAATACAGGCCAAAGGAAAGTACTTCCTCAACCAGTCACTGTGCTGTTTGCTTAATGCCAGTTTTATTTGAACATGAACAACCCTTTATGCCCCAGATATTAATCATGTGTTATAACTCATCAAATAAGTTTAATTGTATCCATGTCCCAGATAAATACACACCCCCTTGTGCTGTTGAGGGAGCTGAAAGGAACGGTGGGACAGCATAGTATTAGGAGTGTGGAAATGTGACCAAAATCTATTTTTGAGGTCAGAGATTGCCTTGAATTGAATGTATCTAATAGTTTAAGATGGTACTTTGTGTGTTCATAGACATCAGGGCTCCCCTAAACCCTGTCATTTGCCAGATAAGAGCCCTGGAGGTCATCTTCAACACTGACCAAACTTGTTAAACCTTACACTAGTCAACAGAAGATCTTCCAAAGGAAATAATTTGCACAATCTTCTATAGACTTGATATTTAAATGAAATATAATTGTTTTTGTCCGAAATCAGATCCCAGGACAATGTTTCTCACATTGACATCTGATAGCCACCTACAGCACAGCCACCTAAAGTGGATTGTAAAACATGTTGCTGACTCAGATTTGCTGAGAATTGGTTCTAAGAATGTGAAATAATTATTCAGGAACCAATTTATTGCCAGGAGTTGATAATATCCTTGTAGTGTAATACATCATGATGGCCAAGATGTATGAGCTTTTATCACGTGTCTGTTCTAAGTGCTTCACATGCATTAACTTATTTAATCTTCAAGGTAATCTTGTTATCATCTTCATGGTAGCAATGAAAAGCAGAGTCATAGAAAGTTAAAAGATTTGCATAAAACTGCACAGCTTGTAGTTGGTAGATGCAGGACTCATACTGATACAGTCTGACTCTGGTATCCACACACTCAAGCACGGAACTGTGCTGCCTGTGTGATAACCATCAACACTCCCACGTGGCAACTAATCTCCCCTCTGAAATCTCCAAGTTCCAAAGAATCATCAAGATTTTCAACACTGAACTTTATACATGAGAAAAATAAAATTCTTATGCCCCCAAATTCTTACTCATACCTAAAAACAAAGAAACATACCTGCAAAGAGTTAATAAAGAGTTCTTTATTCATGTAGCTTCAGTGAAATATTTTTGATAATATCAATCATTGAATAACATATGGATTAAATTTACCTGGAAATACATCTAAGCTTATCTATTTTTTTTTCTTCACATCTGGCGTTTCCCGAAGCCAAGAAAGTTTGGGAAATATTTTGAACTGCTGAATGCTCAAAACAATTCCATATCTCATCCTGCCTCACAGGTGTTTGATCTGAAAGAAGCAGAGAGAATACCAGACTACTGTGATAACACAGGGCTGTTTTACAATACAAAGGACCTGGGATAGACAGAATGTTAGAGAACTAAGAGGAAACATTTTTTTGAAAACAACAGAAGAGAGATTTTATGTGATTTGTTTCACCACATTTGAATGTGTTTTATAGGGAGAAGACAAATATTGGGATATAAATCATCTGTTAACCAGCTAATGTCCTTTAACAGCAAATTTTTAAAAGATGCTTTTATTGGATTTACCACTTGTAATTAAATGCTTTGTTTTTATTATACTTATTTGATGGTTTCTATGATTGTGAAGGCTATCAAAACATATTAGTTTACTTTATCAAAGCGACAATCTCCTTTTCTTTTAAATTTAAAGCACTGACTTAGCTCCAAAGAGATAAAGTTTGTTGAGAACATAATGATTTATCTTTAGGTGATCAGAGAAGGGAGGAGATTATTTAAGCAGTCTTTTGATACATAGAATTTCATAATGAGAGTTAAATAAGCAGTAAGGTGGCATAGAGATTAGATGTGTTACCAGAGGCTGGGGAACATGGTGGCTAAGAGCACATGCCATGAAGTCAGCTAGAAATGGAGTTGAATCCTCACTCCAATACTAACCATGTGAACCCTCAATAGTTTTATGAACACCCCATAGCGAGGACTCTATTTATTAATGTGTGCACATAGTAGGTACTCAATAAAACAACTCAAAAGTTGAGCTGTGCAACTTTTATTCTATGCCACAAATTTTACTACTTCTAGAACATACTCTCATCTCTACGCCACCTTACTGTTTATTTAACTCTCACTATGAAATTCTATGTATCAAAAGACTGCTTAAATAATCTCCTCCCTTCTCTGACCACCAAAAGATAAATCGCTATGTTCTCAACAAACTTCTCTTTGGAGCTAAATCAGTACTTTAAATCAAAAAAAAAAAAAAGGAGGTTATCGCTTTGATAAAGTAAACTAATATATTTTGATAGCCTTCATAATCATAGAAACCATCAAATAAGTACAATAAAAACAAAGAGAGTAGAACATACTCTCACCTACTGTCCGTTTAGAGCATGTCTACTCCTTCTCGATTCAAGTTTTCTCTGACAATGCTCCAACTCTTCCTTCTCTGTCTTCAGTTTAATCCCTCTGTCTCTATCCTTGAAGAACACCTTGCCTGTACCTTTGTTATAACACCTACTAAAACATACGGTTTTCCTTACTTATACATTTGTTTTCCTTCTCTAAATCATGAGGTCCCCAAGGCCTAAGACAGGTCATCTTTATAACGCTAGCTCTTAACATAGGGTCAGGCACACAGTGGGCAGTCAGCATTTGCTAAATGAATGATTAAGTGACAGAAAAGTGAATGAATAAATTACTAACTTGGGGTTTGTTTTTTAAATTACTTCAAGGCTCAAATTAGCATGTAGGATTTGTAATAAACCACAGAAGAGGGTTTGATTGAAAATACTTGAGGTAGAAGGAAAAAATGAACACAAAATATAGGCAACAAAATCTGATGCTCAGCCAATTAACCTCCTACTTCACTATTATGACAATTAATATGGGAAAGATCTCGCATTGATTTAGAAAACTGACATTTCACAGACTAGGGTTAGAATGGCCCTCACAAAAGTTCATCTCTTTGCCTTCAGGAAAAGGCCACACCTAAACTATTTTAGAGATGAATATTTATCCTCTTTTTAACTATCTCCAAAAGGGGAGTGTCATAAATATTAGGAACCATTTTTTTTTTGTATTTGCCAAGATCTTCTCTATGATTTTACTTATGGGAATGATTTACATCAATTATCAGTACGGATTTAGAGGAAGAATAAGAAAGGAATTCATTATTTATTATTACCAGCATTTATTTCCAACATGAGTATTTGAACTCTCACGGTGCTGGAGAATGTCCTTCCTTTTATGACCAGCTAGAATAGTGCTTGCTGTTTTAGGTTGTAAAGTTGCATTTCTATGCATAATTTGAGAATTCACTAGCTTTTATTAGCTGCTTGAATTTTTGTGAACAGAAGCAAGAAACTATCAGGGAACAGTTTTTAATTAATTAATTGTATTTATTTATTCATTTATTTATTTTAGTTAATTCTAATTAAATATAAGGCAATGTTCTAATCTTTCAACTTCTCACACACACACAAATAATTGACATCTTGAGCCAGAATTCCCTCATATATTCTTTGAGTTTATTAATGGAGCTAGAATAAACAGGAAAGAGTAAGTTCTTTCTAGGTGATTAGATTCTGCATAGTCAGTTAGCAACCTAGAGAAATTTTCCTAACTTGTATTTAAGTTGTTTTTATCCAGATAGAGTTTATATATCATTGAACTCACCATTCTTTCAGAGATTTTTTTCAAGTTTCATTGAGAAATAATTGACATTCATCACTGTATACGTTTAAGGCATACAACATGATGGTTTGATTTACATACATTATGAAATGATTACCACCATAGATTCAGCTAACATTCACCATCTCATATGGATACAATAAAAGGAAAGAAGAAAAGAAAAAAGAAAAAAAATTTCTCCTTGTGATGAGAACTCTTAGAATTTATTCTCTTAACAACTTCCCATATATCATACAGCAGTGTTAACTGTAGTAGTCACGTTGTAAAACTCACCACTTTAAAATGTACAATTCAGTGGGTTTTAGTATATTCTCAAGGTTGTGCAACTATCATCACTATCCAATTCCAGATTATTTTCAACACACCAAAAAGAAAGCCCACATTCGTTAGCGGTTATTCTCCAATCCATGTCTGTACTACCCCTGGTAAACACTCATCTCCTTTCTGTCTCTAGGAATTTGCCTATTCTTGGCATTTTACATAAATGAGACAATACAATTTGTAGGCTTTTGTGGCTGACTTCTTCCATTCAGAATAATGTTTTCAAGGTTCATCCATATGCATGAATCAGTACTTCAGTCCTTTTTATGGCTGAATAGTACTCTATCATATGGATATACCATATTTTTATCTATTCATCAGTTGATGAACATTTGGGTTGCTTCCAGTTTGTGGATATTTTAAGTAATGCTGCTATGAACATTCTTAAATAAGTTTTTGTATGAGCCTATGTTTTCACTTCTTTTGGGCACATACCTAGGATTGGAATCGCTGGGTCATATGGTAACTCCATGTTTAACATTTTGAGAAACTGCCTGTTTTCCAAAGTGGCTACACCATTTTATATTTGCACTAGTTAATGTATGAGGGTTCCCATTTCTCCACATCTTTGCCAATACTCATTATTGTATATTTTCTAAATTATAGCCATCCTAGTGGGTGTGAAGTGAAAATATTTTAAAGTAATGTTTTCTTATTTCTACGTCAATGAGTTAGAAGAAAGAAATTGCTCAATTATTAAATAGATGTAGAATACACATCATTTTCTTACACACATGAAAAATTCAATTAAAAATGGACTGCATACTTGAATACAGAGAAATTACAGCGAAAAAAGTATAAATTAGTCCATGCTCACTGATTATAATGCAAAAAAAAATCAAAAACAATAAAACCACATTAGCAAACTCTTACATAACCTGAAGCCTAGGTTCTAGACATCTGACAATGAAAAAACCAGACTTCCAAATAATTCATGGGCCATGAAATTGAAAAGAAATTTCTAGAGGTGAATCACTATGAAAAGGCAACATATAGTATAGATCGAGATGTATGCGATGCAGCTGAAGAAATCCTCAGAAGCAAACTTACAGCATTAAATACATTTATTGGGAAACTGGAAAGCTTGAAAAACCAGAGGACTAAGTTTTAAATCAAGAAGTTCAAAAAGTACAAAACAACTTCAAATAAACAAAAGAAATTAATAAAATAGGATTTCTCTAACTTGAAAAAGATAATCAATTAAAATCATGCATCTAATATCATACTTAACAGTGATATATTAGAAATGGCCCCGTTAAAATCAAGAACAATGTAAGGATACGTGTGTGTGTGCGCACCTATAGAGGAAAGGATTAAATTTGTTTTTTTTGTTTTGTGTGTGTGTGAGGAAGATTGGCCCTGAGCTAACATCTGCTGTCAATCCTTTTTTTGCTTGAGGAAGATGGTCCCTGAGCTAACATCTGTGCCAATCTTTCTCTATTTTGTATGTGGGATGCTGCCACAGCATGGCTTGACAAGCAGTGGATAGGTCTGCACCTGAGATCTGAACCTGCAAACCCTGGGTTGTCAAAGCAGAGCATACAAACTTAACCACTGTGCCACTGGGCTGGCCTCTAAATTTGGCTATTTTTTGTTAATTATGTGACATTTAACTAGATCACAAAAATTAACTGAAAACCATTAGCACTAATAGGAGAACTTAGCAAAGTTGTGGAAATCAAGGTCAACACAAGAATCTCATTATGTGGAACAAAGGAAGCCAGATACAGAAAAGCACATGCTGTATACATTCATATGAAGTCTAGGAACAGACAAATCGATCTCTGGTGATAGAAATCTAAATAATGGCTGACCATGGGGATGGATTGATATCAGAAAATTTTGAAATGGAATAAAAAGACTTGGCTGTCCATATGAAAAAAATAGATAATTACCTCATATCATACACACACACACACACACACACACACAAAAACCCAGGTTAAAGACTTAAATCCAAAATATAAAATAAAGTTATCAGAAGAAAAGATAGAAAAATATTTGTAACTTTAGAGTAGGGAATCTTTTCTTATCAAAGCTGAAAAGCAAGATTCATATATAAAAAATAATTATTCAATTTGAACAAATCAACATTAAAAGCTTTTCTACAGCATAAGATACCATGAACAAATTTTTTAAAAGAAAGTGAGAGGAGAAAATATTTTTTTCAACTTATATAGCAAAGTAATAGTATCTACAATGTATAGAGAATCTCTAAAGATCAAGAGAGAAAAAAATACTCTATTATAAATATGGGCAAAGTTTATGAACAGGCAATTCACAGAAGAGGAAGTACAAATAGCTGATTACCATATGAAAAATTCTCAATTTTAGTATTATCAACTGAAATTATAAGATACTGTTTTTCATCCAGCAGAGTGGCAAAATTAAGACGTTTTGCAGTGTGAAGTGTTGCAGACGTAAAATAAATAGTAGTTTGATATTCTTCTGATGGTAGTACAGATTAGTATCGCTCCTTTGGTTAAAGTGTTAAGACATCCTAAAAGTACACATTTCACATGACCCAGAGATTCGATTTCTTGGTATACAACCTTAAGAATCATTGGCGCACGTACCTAAGAGACAGATATCAGAATTTTCAGTCATCATTGCTTATAAGAGAAAAAAATCAAAACAATATCAATAAACGAATAGAGTAATAAAATGGGATCTATTTATATAGTAACTGCTATACAACAGTAAAAAAGAATGAACTAGATCAATATTATATCACCATTGATACCAAAAACATGGTTGAGTAGCAAAAGCAAGCTGAGAACTATATGTGCAGTATGAAATCATTTATAGTTTTAAATACACACACACATACACACATCAGTGCTATACATTTTCAATGGATTCAAATATAGGTATGTAAAAAGAGTAAAGTTTATCCAACATGTGTCATTGTCTCTAGGAATTGCAATAGAGAATCATAATGTGGTAAAGGGAAGATAAGAGAAAACATTAGTTTTATTTTTTATAATTTCTTGAGAAACAGAATGCTTTGAAAATATTAGGAGTGCTTTTTTTTTCTGGGTGGGGGAATATGGGTGAATATTATTTTCTTACTTTCCAAAAATATAAGAGTAAAAGAGGGAAGTGAGAAGAAAGAGGAGAGAAGGGGAGACAGCAGTTAAGAAGTTAAAGTAACAGTATCCTAGTATACTAGAAGTCCTTGGGGGAGGAAAGAGTTTTCTGGTTATTCCATATATCCCTTTACTGCCAATAGTGTCTCTTTGATGTCAAGAGTCACCAGGATCTAACACTAATAATGAGTTGAGTGGGCCAAACATCTTCATTGAGCCTCAATTTTCTCATCTGTAAAAAGAGGAGGAAGGACTTTGTTTACTTTCAGCCCCCTTCCAGATGGGCTGTTTTATAGTTCTATAAGGGTATAGTACTTTTCCTTCACAGTTGGGGAAGGGAAGCTCCTTTCTGCTCTTTCAACTAAGAATGTATCCCCAAGGCAGAAAGAGAATTTAGATTGATCAATCACCTCTCTCTCTCTCTTACAACCAGTAATTATTGCCCACAACAATCACTATATATATAAGGAAAAGATAAGAAAGATCATCACCCAGTATATTATTCCCCTTTTGGGGGCTGATCTAGAGAAGTGTCACCTATGGTAGGCTATGATATGGTGAGAATAATTACCCTTTTGTAACAGTCTTGAGACAAGCTTAACAGGTTAGTGAAGCCTGTATTCCAGCTTCCGCATCACCCAGTTCAGGCCACTTCTTCCATCTCATTGGTGCCCTCCGTCTACGAATGGCCAAACCAATCTCAAGGTCCAATTTAAAGCCTATTCTAAGGAAAGCACCTGTGTACCTTTGAAGAGATGTAATGTGTTATCCTTGCCAGGCATATTTTAACTTCACTATCGAATAAAGTCAAACATTAATGGCTTCAATGACTGTGAGGGAAAGCTCGGAAGCTTTTCAGAGCCCCTTGAAATTTCAACAATCAATATCTTTCTACCTAGTTACTTGAAAGCTGGTTCCTTTCACTCTCACTGAAGGGGAAACTTCAGATGCCAATAAGTCAAGTCATCACCTTCATATCTCACAAAGAACTGGGATTAAAATCTGAATTCATGACTTCTGAACTCTCGGTCTTGCTTCAGTAAGATACTCCAGACAACTTTCTCTCTGATCCCTTCCATTTGCCTAGCATATCTCTAAAAAAATCCCCTTTTCACTTTAACCCCCTTGTTATCATTAATTGATTCTAGATGTCTTGCTGTCCTTATCTCCACTGCCCTGACAGCTTTAACTGATGTGGCATTGTAGTACTTCCTGGACTGCTTTGTCGTAGCCCACACCAAGCTTACACGAAGCCGCAGCGAGGGTTTATTAGTTTGTTTCTCCGCTTTCTCTTTCTGAGGAACGGCAGCCTGAAAAGTTGCAATTATGATTGTCCTGAAGACTGCTTTGGCCCTCTACCACCTTCTTGAGTTTTAATATCGTCTCTTGTACTTACTCGATTCCTTAATATGCTTCCTCAGAATTTAATTCTCTGGTACTGTTGTATTCAGTTTTCTCATTTTTACTCTACTATGTACACATCATCACATGGGCGATAGTATTAAACCTATCTCTTGTTTTCCTACTTTCAATAAAATCTCACCTGTCCATAAGCAGGAGACTAACACAGTCTCTCCTTCAATTACATTAGCTACGGTTGGTAACAGAAAGTCACAGTTCTCCAATTCAGTAACTCCTTTGATCCTTCATGGGTCTTTAACCCAGCAGATGTCTGGGGAATCGAAGTCCCTTTGGAGTTCAACATTATGAGAGTTCAGCTGACCTCAGCAGCTGGTTTTCCCTCACCTACCGTTTCGATGGCCTACAGCAGATGCCTCATAACCCTGTCTTTGTTTCACATGGTTTTTTTCCTCTCTTTCTCCATCTCCTAGACCCAGAGTACTCTATGCCTCCCCAACCTCTATACACCTAGGCTACTCTGTAGAGCATGTGAAAATTTCAGAGAAATTATGTCAATCACATGGCTTCTAATATTGAGGGTTTTTCTGACGGGAGGGGTTGGTGATGATGGTCAGAGAAGAAAGGCAAACCTTCCCTTGTTGTCATTGTTGCTATCGCACTCTTTATTCCAGATTTCCCAATGTCCAGTCAGGGCTGTTGCTCCCTGAGCCCAGAGTTCATCTACTTAGCATCCTAAACCCCCTAGGCAGAAGAGGAAAAGCTTTGCTCTGCAAAGAATTGATGAGGTCCCACAATGCTAAATAGTTAGAAGGCATTCCTGCTCCCTAACTTTTCTCAGGCAACTAAAGAGAATAGAAAAGAATGCTCTATTTTCTATCCATTTCTCAGGAACTACTCTTACCAACTATGAACTAAAAATGTATTTGAGTTGTTAAATCAAGAGATTTCCAATGTGCTCCATTAACAGATAATGGGAAAACCGTGCACGTTAGTCCAAATGAAATTTCTCTGCAATTAAAATCCAATCAATATTCTGTGTAATGGAGTGGTTAAGGGCTCAATTTCTGGAGTCAGGAAGATTCCAGTTTGAATCCCATCACTGCCTCTTACTACATGTGTTTAAGTCAGTCACATAACCACTATAGGCCTCAGTTTACTTCTCAGTAAATTGGGATAATAATAGCAATTTATCTCATAGGACTATTTCAGAGTTTAAAGGATATAATCTGTTTAGAATGCTTAGCACAGTTCCTAAGACATAGGGAGCACGTCATCAATATTATCTGTCATTATTATAGGCTTTGAAATTGTAAGTTTACTTTAATATTAAAAACATCTAATTTATGTCCCTCAGTTGCAAGAATTTTTTTTAATTTCATCTTCTTGAGATTATCTCCATTTTCTATTTATTATGAAAATCAAGAGCTGACTATATTTTGAAAAACAAAACAAAAAAATATGCAACATCACTTAGAGTCACATTCTGCCTTAGGACATTCTACTACCAACTGAATTTTTACAGATTGTGATAATTCCCTGTTTAGTATCATAAAGTCAGAGAATTTTAGAACTGGAAGGTATCAACGTCAAATTTATTACAGTACTTTGGAGTTTCATAAAAACTTTACAGTATGTTTTATGAATGATTCCTCCTACATCCCCATGAGGGAGTCTAGCATTACTACCATATTTCAAAGGATACCAAACTGAGGGTCAGAATGACACAAAGCCAAGTAAGCACTGTCTCTGATGAGAGATTTATTGGGTTTCCTGCATAAGGAAACTGCTACCTCACGTTCCTGGAGAAGACACACTATATATGGCTCAATCCCAGAAGTGTAGACACTCCATCACTTTAAGGGAAAGGTCACCAAGTTTCTGTGTCATCTCCTTCCTGGTGAACTGGGCTAAGTGCTCCATGCTAGAGCCCCATGGCCCGGTTGGGTCACTGAGAATCTCACATGATCAGAGATCCCCAATTCCTAAAGAAATGTGAAGATAGGGGTTGGAGGAACCTAGAGCTCTCCTTAGCTATATACCTAGTGAGAGTATATAGTTAACAATAAACTCAAGGTCCTCTTCTTGGGACCCCAAATGATGGAAACTTGGTGGGCAGGTGCATAGGACAAGAACCTGGGAATGAAAATATTTCTCTAAGAAGTTGTATTCTCTAAAGAAGCTACTTGCTCCATAAACCTACGTTAAAAAGAAAACTAATCCAGAAAGTATTTGGGCATCTGTCTAGTGACTTGTACAGTGATAAAATTTTTGCAGTTTTTCTGGAATCAGGGACAAAGGCATTGAGTCTGTGCGGCAAGGATGGTTGTTACTCTAAGACCTTGCCCTCACAGTACTGCAATAATTCTCCATTGTCTCCTCTGCTACTTTTATCCCTTCACCACTTCAGTTTATCCATCTGTAAGTGAAGATAATAACCATGAGGAAATTGCCCAAAGAAGAATTGTGGGATTATTAATAGACAAGTAACACATCAGCAAATGTCTATGGTCGTCCATTTTCCTGGCAATGGAGAAAAGTGGTAATGTAAATAGAGGCAGACTAGAAATAGAATAGAGTTGATATGAATAACAGAAATCCATAAAGAGTTTTAAAGACATTCATTTTCACATCTTAGCCCATCAAAGATTTTCCCTGAGCTACCCACCAGTAGCAAAATGAAGAAGATTGAATCATACCTCACACTTTTCTTTGCCCACCCACTCATTAGATTTGTTACGCATCAAATTAGATGGCAGATAGTAACAAGAAGTGAGAGGCTTAAACTATTAACAGTAAAAATAACCAGCCCCTGATCTTTCTCTGCAAAATCCAAGATAGATAGATGCCAAATAACAACTGTCTCTTCATCCTGTCTCAATTTTGAGGTCTGTTCAGATTTAAGAGCAGAAATGATCAAGTTTCCTGTTTTCAATTGCATCATCCAACAGTATAGGGCAGGATTTCTCAACGTGACGCTGTTTGCATTTTGGGCCAAATAATTTTTGTTGTAGGAGCTGTCTGTAGGATGTTTAGCAGTACCCCTGGCCTCTACCCACTAGATGCCAGTAGCATGCCCCTGAGTTGCGACAACCAAAAATATCTGTAGACGATGTCAAATGTCCAGGGGGACATACCCCCCGTTGAGAAGCACTGGTGTAGTGGTGATTTCTTCCCCTTGTACCAATTGTAGGTGACTTCTCCATAATTCCTTCTGCTGTAAGAAAAATCCCAGCCAAGTTGGCAGAGGCTGCCTTGAATGCTCCTCTCTTTATTTTGCTTTCTGTCTTTGTCTCTCTCTCTCCACTCACACACACACGTGCACATGCACACACGCACTTAAACCTTTTATCTTCCAAGCCTGCATGCTAAAGATGAAAAGGAGCCCATGGGTTTGTGCTGCCACAGTACCTCTTAAGCCTTTTCAAACTTATAATTCAGTAGATAAAGAGTTGTACAGTAACGTGGTCTGCCAATTCACTCTTCAAACCTGATAGTACTGCTGTGCCATAATTCCAGCCAAAATAAATTTTTTAAAGCAAAAAACCAAATGACTCCCTCATATAGTTAGCACTTTACAGTCCAATATGGAACATTCTTTTCTTTATGAGTTGCGTGCTATAAAGAAAGTGTATAGAAAGATGTTTAATGTGTCGTCGAGAGTAAAATTATTAGCGTATTATATATGATGCAGCCATACAGCGAAAGAGCTGAAGCTTGTGTTCGCCCTTAAAGGAGATGCAGTCATATAATAGAGAGCCTTAGAGCTAGGGTTTACTGTACTTTGGGAATTAATCACATAAACTATAAATTGGGTTCAACAGGCTGGCTGGGTAAATAGGCGCAGCTAATGAGGACACTATGAGATCTTATAAGAGAGCTGAATGCCCCAGGACAAATAGTCCGTGGCGCACCTGATGGAAAACTAGAAGACATCAAAGCATAAAGGATTAGTGCTCTCACAGTGTTGAGAAATGGCCGGGGGGAGATTCACCAACTTATTACCCACATCCAAGCTAATCCTGTTATCTGCAAAATATAACTGTGTTCAGGAACTGCCACCACCTCAACTTGCAGGAGGGTAATTTTGCGTTCACATGAACAAAAGTGCAGGAAATTTTCATCCGACTAAGAAAAACAGAAGATGATTAATATTTTTACAGGTTTTTTTCTTCCTCCACATTTGGCTGCATGTATGAAAACATATAGAACATACAAGCTTGTGTGTGTGCAAGTGGTGTAGCGGGGACGGGGGCAGGCAATGGAGAGCTCTGCAAAGAAGCTACTGTGATTTTCCAGAACTGTTTGTATGGGAAATGAGTATCAATGGAAGAAGAGACACACATTGTTTATAATTAAATCTGTGCTAATTCCAAACAGACTGGATTTACCTTTTCAAAGCAGGAGGGCGAGCACCAGAGTCAGGAACCGCCCAGCCCATGTGGTGCCCTTCCCACCCCGGCAGCTCTCCCAGGGTATTGATTGCTGGGGTGACACCCACCTGATCCCAACAGATGATCTCTGCAGGGGAAAGGGGCAAAGCCCGGGAGCTCCCTGCCAATCTGCCTTGGGGAAAATGGCTTCCTGGGCTGGAGCTGACATTCAGTTTGGGCTTGTTTATGCAATCAAGGGACACACTGTTTGGAAGCAAACTGCAATTTATCCCCAGCCTCAGCTGATTATGGAGGCAGAGCATGAGACTGAAGCTGGTTCAGCCACAAGCCTGTTCCGTCTCTGGGGGAACCCACTTCCCTCTGCTGCTCTCTTTGTCTAGCTGAGCTAAGGGGTAAGATGGCTGTGGGTGAGGAGAGGGGAGACTCTACCTGTCTGTCTGCAGGGCCATGCCTAGCACAGGGCCGGGCTCACAAGAGGAACTTCAATGGTTGTCAGGGGAGCCTGTGAGTGCTCCAAAGAACTGAGTGACAATTTCAGCAATTCACACCCATGGAAACCTCGGAAAGTGTATTGTTTTCAAGTAGAAAGTTATATCAGAGCAAGTTCTGCAAAATGCTTTTCTCTTGCAGAAAATCTGAGGATCATGGTTATACTATTTGCCTGAAGAAATAACAAAAGAGAAAAGATCTTTGAAAGGATGCAGAAAAAAAATTGATCTGGATTTTTCTATCTTCATTCTAATAAACTCTGTGGTAATCCTAATTTCTGAAGATTAATGGGTACAGACACCCTCCTCACTCTACCTCACTTTCCTGCAAGTCACATTCCCTCAGCTTCTGGATATTCTGCTCTCCTGGTTTTCTTCTGTTCTCCGTAAAGACTCACTCTGTCTCCGGTGCAGACTTCTCTTGCTTTTCCCATATTCCTCCTGGGAGTTTTTTTCTCTCTCTTATCTTCATCACAGAGTTTTCTCTTTTTCAAGATTTCAGCAATCTCTCTTCACTAATACTTTCCAGAGCTTTCTTGTTAGCCCTGCCTTTAAGTCAAGGTTCCTGGATCCATTGCATCAGCAGCCTTCTGAACATGGCCAGTTGAGGAAATCGCTTTCACCTCAGACTCCATAAACCGAAGATTGAAATCACTTTCATCCCCAAACCAGCTTCTCTTCCTACTTGTTATCAGTGGAGTCGAGGATTTCCAAGTTTTTCATATTCCTAACATTGTAGTCATCTTTTATTTATCCACTAATAGCATTATAACCCTATAACCAATCCACTTTCCCAAGTCTTCCAGAATATTCCTTTATAATGCCTGCTTCCTCTCTCGTCCTTCTACCCTTAAGCCTGCATTACCTCAGCACTCCTCTGGCTTCCTTAACCCAAGGTGATTCTCACTCTACTTTTTCATAAAATTTCCACAGCACATGTTACTTCACATCCTGGTCTATCCAGAAATCTCAGACTTTGAGTGAAATAGAAGTAAATCCATTTACTCACAGGGTGACCAGAGGTAAATTACATAATCTTCCTAAACCTGGTTCCATCATCTTAGGATGGGGGAACTAATCCCTACTTTCTGGATGGTTGTGAGGGTTATATATTTCAAGCACCTAGCCTAGGGCCTGGCATATTGCAGATGCTCTATTCATGTAATTCCTGCCTCTCTCCTTTTCCCCTTTCTCTTTTGTCATTGTTGCTGTTGTTAATAAGAACCAGTTACTGTCCCTCCTCCTTCCCAAGACCTTAACCGACCAGTTCCCCTAGGTCACTGCCCCCCTGAGCTCTCGGCACCCTCACAGTCTCCATCACGCATCTTAGAACCTGCATTCCTCAGGCTGCTAAGCAGCCATGAGGACAAGATAGCCTGTCCTCTCTCTTTACAGAAGAGCAATTTGAATATCAGAGAGGTCTAGTGACTTGCACAGAGTCACATGGCTCATTTCTGGCAGAACTAGAAGCAGATTACTGGTACTAAGCATGTAATTTTTGAATATATTTTTACTGGGTTTTAATGATTGCAATTGTATTATTCTTGTTGATCCAAGAAAATTGTAAGAAATCGAAGGGCAAGTTATCTATGCCTTCCTATAACATCTGCAACATAAGACACATACACAAACACACACGCACACACACACAAGTTTACACCACCTACCTTAGCACAGAGCACAATGTAGGAACTCAATAAATGCTTGGAGATTAATTTGGGTTTATTATCACAAAAAGATTAATCACTACAAGACCTGTGAGCCCCTGTCATAGGTCTCTCTGAGTGATTTGGAAATTCCTCCTCTTAAGATCTTTAAACAAAGGGAGAAAATTGTCTAGTTTAAATGTACCACTGCCTGAAGGCAGGGGGATAGATTGGCTTTAGGAGTTTCATTTCATCACTATAATCCTATGATTATCTCACTTCTATCCCTGGAAGGAAGATAGAAGGCAGGTTGAAAAGGAGCCATAAATCATCTTCTGTGGGCTCATGAAGCCCGGCCCTGCCGCCTCCCACCCTCTTTACCCTACACCTTTTCCACAGGCAGTCCTGTGCTTCCTGCCCAGCCTTGTTACACAGAGCACCTCCACCTATACCCTGAACGCCAGGCCTCCTAAAGCGAATCAAAGGCTCAGAATAAAAGTGGAAACCACATAGTGGTTAAAAGCACAGTGTTTGGAATTAGCCAGACCCAGGTTCTAGCTGTGTGACCTTTCGCAATTCACTGAACCTCCCTGAGCCTCAGTTTCTGCTCTGTAGCCTGAGGGCAATAATCTCCCAAGACTATTTAATCTTTATGAAGATTAAATAATACAATGAGGATCATGCCCTGATAATCAGCAGCTGTGAATGTCTTCAGACCTGAGTTTATGTCCATGCCCCAGAGCTGGCTCAACTTGGAGCTGGTCATTTCAGTCTCACCGTCTCTGGAAGGGCTCTGGGGAAAGCTGGTAGATATTTCTGGTAGGAAAGTCATACCCCTCTTGGCCCATATTCCCCATCACCACCTACTCGCCAAATGTCTTGGGCCCCAGACAGATAAAGGAGAGTGTCCCAGTTCCTCCCGGCAGCTTGGGGAAGAGCTGGGATCAGACGCCATCTCTTCTGAGCCAGAGACTCTACTCTCTCCCATCTCTTAAACCTTACAGGCTCTTCAAAGAGTTTTTCCTTTCAGGTAGATCTTTTTTTGAAATGGATTTCAAGATGGATGTATGCTAATGGATTTGTTTTCCCCCTTCCTTTTCTTCCACCAGGTCTACCACAAAGGCATCCATGTTAGAGAAGCTGTCCAAATGTTCTGCCTGCTAGAGTCCTCAAGACATCATCTGAGTAAGTTTCAGGTAGTCTAAGAAAGGAAATTGGAAAGGATCGGATTGGGGGTGCAGTTCCTTCATCTTTTTAGGGAAGTTTTATGGCAAGAACATTTGTTTCTGTGATTGAAACACCTTCATCATCAACACCCGTAAGAAGGGACATTTTCATTTTATTGAGTTATTTATTTGATTTCTTGAGGATTAAAAAAAAAAGCCAACAAGTTAAGTCTCTTTTTTTTGAGAGAACATGCGTTCTTTTGCGTGATGTGGGACTCCTGTCCACTCCGCTCTGCTCAGGCTTAATATTTCAGAACGAAGGAGAAAATGAGCTGCCTATCTCCCTGAAACCATGCATCTCCTGGGGTTTAGGACAGTAGATAGGATCTTGCAGGATCCTGGGGCGGGAGGCCTCAGATGGTACCCCAAAGAATCCTGGGGTGGCATCCTCCTGGGCTCTCACCTTCCCACGCCTGCTCCAGCCCTGGTCCACGCAGGCTGTGCTCAGGGAAGAGCTGCTCCTGATGTACTCACACTTCAGAACTCTACCAGACCAAAGTCAGCACACCCCTGAGAAGTCTACCCTGCCAGCCTTCACCAACCGTTCAAAACCCAAAGAGCTCTGAGACTCAAAAGTTATAGTACAAGTTTGTAGCAAACACACTGAAGATAATAAGAAAGATAGATTTTTATCTTTATCCCATTCAGTGTAATAGTTACTGTGTTTTATTTAAGGGCACCACCTTAGACCCCACTGGGGGTGTTAAATAATACACAGTATATATGGTATAATACCTTTTTAAAATACAAAAATCTCTGAATTCCAAAACCGGTCCCAAGAGTAAGGGACTGGTGACCTGAATTCCCCTTTTCAAGCTACAGAGGGAGAGGGCACAGAGGTGGGAGCTCACACCAAGCCCTCCCGTCTACGCTGTGCTTTGGAGCTATGAGGCTTCCCAGTGCTTCTCAGACTGTTGTGTGTACACAAATCCCTTGACGATCCTGTCAAAATGCAGATTCCCATTCAGTAGATTTGAAGTTGGCCAGAAATCCTTTATTTCTAAGCTTCTCCCAGTGGTGGCTGTGCTGCTGGTGTATGGACCACACTTAAGTAGCAAAGATCTAGACACCTAGAAATGTTGATTAATAAGAAAACCCAGTAACATGAAAAAAGGCAGGTGCTTATTACCATTGTATAGATGAGGAAATATAGGGTCCCAAAGGTAAAGAGTGTTGCCTAGTTTCACACAGCTAGAAAATATCAGGGTCAGGACCCCAACTCTAGAGTCTTGACCACCTGCCCAACCTCCTTCCAATACACCGTCTCCTCAAGGAGGGGGCGCTGGGAATGCAGCAGCACACAGACAGTGGAGCAGCAGAAGAGGAAGTTAAGAGAATTTTATGGAACTATTTCCCAGTGAAGCCTACTTTAATTAGTCATCCCTAGTATGAGACATGAGGTATTGGACAAGGAGAAAGAAAACCAGATTTTGAGCCCTGGTCTCTCACCAACTGGCTGAAACATGTCTGAGATAAGTGATAGCCACTGTACTTTGCAACTGTAGCTTTCTACCAGTTCTCCTCCAGTTGATCTACGAGATGGGGACAAGACTTAGTGAATTCTCACTTATCACTACCTCTCAGGAGAATTCACCACCATCCAGTATGTGGTGTTTATCACAAGAGGCGGCAAGTATGATGGGAAAGGGCATCCTGGAAAAAAACTGCCTGGGCTTGAATCCTCCCTCTAACACTTACTTAGCTGTACAAACATAAGCAAGAGCCTTAATTCTTCTGTGCCTCGGTTTCTTTATCAGTAAAATGGTGATAATCACAGTACCTACCTCATGAGGTTGTTATAGAGGTCTAAATTAATTAATAAAAGTAAAGCCTTTGGAACAATGCTGTTTAAGTGTATCTCTTAAGACTTCTATTTATTTCCAGTTCCTACAGCAAGGCTTACATGAAGACTTGAACTTCATTATTTTGAAATTCCTATGAAATACTCGATGATTGTGTGATTACATTTCTCCCAGTAAGGAAGATTCTGGGAGTAACCTCATTAATTCTTTTGGGAATCAAGGAGGCCGGGAGTGAATTTTCATGAGTTGTGAGCCTTGGACATCCTTGAAAAAAGAAAGATTTTATACTTATTTTCATGATATTGGTGATGAGGATGAGAGAACTGTATTGTTCTCAGGATGAGAGAAGGAAGCGGGATATGCGCACAGTTTAAGGTAAACGAGGGTAGGAACATTTTAGGAGCCCACCTCACCCCTAATCTAATGTGTTTGCATCTGGCTATCCCAGATTTTGACAGGTTGTTATTAACATGCTCACATATCCCTCAGCTTCATCTGATCAGTTACCCTCCCTCCTTAAAATCACTTTTGTGGGAGGATGAAAGAGAAAGCAAAATGATTGAGGTGACAGGTCCCGTGGCGCATTGAAGAACTGTGTCAGAAAATGCTGCCAAAAGCTATTTTCAGCTGGAAAGGGAACACCCTTTCGCGCTTTGTAATTCATGGGTGGACCACAAGAAAGTGAAAATAGCTAATGTTATGGAACGTTGCCACTCACACATAGCAACGGCCTTATTTACAGATACAAAAATCATTACTTCTTTCTGTTCCCTGAAGCAGAAATTTAATGCTGGGGAAATTTCCTAGGATCACAAACATACAAGGCCAAATCTTCCAGGTGGCTTCCCTCCAATCTCCAAAATTGGAACAACAACCCTGTGCACGCAATTTCGACTACTTCTTCCCACAGCCCCCTCCATCACTTCTGCTCTCACCCAAAATGGATTTGGGCAGCTACCAGAGTAATGGTTTGAATTCTGTCCCTGGTCTTGATTCATATGCAAGATGACATCTGTATTTTTTTTTAAACCCATACTATGCCCACTGTATATGGTGTCTTACAGAGACTGAGTCTAATCCTTTTCACATGTAGGAGAAAGATTGACTTTCCTATATTCTACAAGGGATCTCTTTCCAGAAGGTGAGAAGATTTCTACAGCACCTAGTCATAATTCTGGCAGTAATTATAATATATAACACTTACTGTCATCATATTATGTGTTAGGCCCCGTTCTAAGTGCTTTCCACATAACTCCTTAATTTTCACAACAACCTTAGAGGATAAATGATAATTATCCTCATTTTGCACAGATGGGCTAAGTAACTTTCCCTAACTCACACAGGTAGCAAGTGCAGAGCTGGATTTCAGAAATCTGTTTGACTCCACTGAGTCCTGTTCTTAACCACATTCTCTCTCTCTCTGCACAAGGGGATGTGGGCAGAAAGAGCAGAAAGACATGCAACCAAATCTTTCTTGCCCCTACTTCTGTCTCACACTCTGCTGCCACCCTCACAGTTTCCTAAAATACTATTGTAAATGGAAAAGACAAATTTCATAGTCACCATGTTGCCTATAGGAAGAGGGTAATATTCCCAGAGAACCAAACAAGATGTTGTATAACTTGGGCAGGGATAAAGAGGAGAGGAGTTTCCTGTTGACCTACATTCAAGCTGCATTGCTTCTTGATAACCAGTCTTTTGGGCATCCGTATGGAAACCATCAAAAGAACAAGTCTGGTAAGTGAGAGGCCTGGGTAGGTGTGCTTACCTGGTATAGGCTCTGTTATTTCAGGATGATCAAAGGCCCCACTTGCAAATTGGATGTTCCTTTAATTTTCCCCTTAACTCTCCTTTGAGTAGGCTTACACCACTGATGCAAACAAAAATAGAAAATATAAATAACGATAAAAAGAAAAATACCAATAAGTGGAAAAAGTCAAAACCAGGACCAAATGGAGCCGGAGTAGACACAACTATGCAAGTATGTACCTATGCAGCCCTCACATGGCTTCTGACACTCAGAGGTGATTCTAGACTTTTTTTTTCTAGTGAGGAAGACTCGCTCTGAACTAACATCTGTTGCCAATCTTCCTCTTTTTGCTTGAGGAAGATTGTCGCTGAGCTAACATCTGTGGCAATCCTCCTCTGTGTTGTATATGGGACACTGCCACAGCATGCTTGATGAGCAGTGCATAGGTCCACGCCCAGGATCCAAACCCGTGAACCCCGGGCCACTGAAGCAGAGTGCATGAACTTAACCACTCAGCCACAGGGCCGGCCCCTAGACTTTTTATCAGGAAAAAATATTGTCAATTTCTTGGGTGAAGCGAAGTCTTGTCAAAAGACTATCTCTAAAAGAATTTTCTCAAATAGGTCCTCTTCGGGAAGGTTCTAAATAGTGTGATAAATGACATCCTTAACAACTTTCCAAATGGATGTAGTTAAAGATTTAACAAGTCTGTTTCTGAAAATCTCTACAAAACTTTGGGTTCAAAATTGAAGCACAGTTCAGTTTGGTTTATTCCTAGGCAAGAAAGTGATAAATGAGTAAGACATGGGGGAAGGGAAAGCTCAAGATAGTATGATCAAGAATATAATCTCTTGATAGTCTGGCTTGATCCAAGGAGAGACTCTAGAGAAGGGTTTATCTTCTTTTTTTTTTTTCTGGTACATGGCTCCCTTTAAGAAGATTGTGAAAGTTATAGTCATTCCTTAGAACAATCACACATATGCACATATACAAACATTTTTTGTAGAGTCTTAGTGAGCTGATAAATCTTCTAAATCGCATCCATCAGCTGCTGACTGCAGATCCTGAGACTCCAGGATAGAATAATGGACTCTTTCCTGCCACACTCCATTCACATTGTTTCTATCATCAGAGCTTCTGATATGCACTGAGAAACAAACTAAATAGTAATTTTATAAAACGCATGAGCAGTTGACTTATTGTAGAAATCTAGCAAGAAGCCCAAACAAAACTTTCCCTTCATGGATGATATTCCTACTTCCACACGGTGGGTCATACACATGCCGCTTGGCAACATGAGATTATTCTCCAGAAACAGTTCGGAGTCTACCCTAGCATATGACTAAATAATTTACGAAACACCCAATATTCTTTACTCTTGAGTATTTCCAGCTTAAATTTGACCCTGATAGTATTCAAAGTAGATTATTTTCAGCAATATTGTTGACTAAGGAAGCTGTCGAGGCAAATTAGTTGCTAAGTGTACAAGACTTTTAAAAAGATCTTTCTAGGCCTTTTTTATTTAGGTCTTATATGATTCCTAAGAAACATATTATGCTATTTATTAAATTAAATATTCTGCTTTAGATATATTATTATCAGGTAAATTGTCTTAAAGATTAGATTTGGTACATTTTTAAATCTTGAGTTTTATGAAGAACATATAATTCATTTTTGTTCTTTTCTTTTAAAGGTTATTATAATGGCATATAACTGTAGGAGGGTGGTGTTAAATTAGTTAACATAATGTTAGATTTGAGAGATGTATGATTCAACAGTTACCCATTTCTGTTTAGCAGGTTTCTTTTTATATTTTGAGGTCCACCTGTTTTCTTTTCTGGACTCAAACATTTTAGCAAGACCTTGCAAAGCTCATAGTTCCTAGGTTCCGAGTTCAAAGAAGCCAATGGATACAACAGCTCTGGCTAAGTGACCACAGGAATCAACCCGAACTATGGTCTTATTAGGTAAATAACAATTAAATTTGGGAAAACGTAGGAATACTTTTGACTTTAGCATTGTTGATATTAATCCATTCTTCTGATGATAACTGGATAGTAGCACCAATTATCTATTGAGGCCACTCCTCATTCACATAACATCAACATATGGAAGGAAAAGAAAGACAAAGAGGTGTGCACTCAGACCTTCCAAAATATGTTGAAACCTTTAAGACTTAAATCTCAGTCCATTTGAAATTGGTGATTTTTTCTTTCCAGGGGATTATTCTGAAAACCGTAGGAGTTGAAGTTGTGTTAAAATATGGGTTTTGCATTTGTATCAATAATATTGAAGTCACACAGCTTAGCCCATAACTCATCTCTGCCTAAGAAACCATGGTGCAAGGAGACATGAAAGGGCAAATAAAATTATGTTAATTTTGATGGATTTCACCATGAAATTGCAGAGTTTAAAAGTCACCCATGACAGAAAAGACATTCCTAGAGTCTGTTTGACCTCTTGATCATTACATAAGCATCAGCCATGGAAACCAAGACTTATAGTTTTCCTTTTTTTAAGGAAGATTAGCCCTGAGTAAACATCTGCTGCCAATCCTCCTCTTTTTGCTGAGGAAGACTGGCCTGAGCTAACATCCGTGCCCATCTTCCTCTACTTTCTATGTGGGATGCCTGCCACAGCATGGTTTGCCAAGCAGTGCACAGGTCTGCACCCAGGATCCGAACCAGTGAACCCTCAGTTGCCAAAGTGGAACATGCGGACTTAACTGCTGCGCCACCAGGCTGACCCCAAGACTTATGGTTTTTTACAAGGGCAAATCTAGTACAGTCTAGAAAGACTACCCACCAACAGAATGGATGTATAATATTGGCGAAGAACTGCTTTTAACAAAATAATGAGGCTCATCAATGCTTTCCAAATAGTTTTATTTGAAGCCTTTCCTTCTGGCTACATTTGCTGCCCACAACAAAACCAGAAAAACTCAGCTTGTTTTATATACTGGATTTCCAAGGAAATTATCTTTAAAGAAAGGATCTACTGCTATAAAAAATAAAAATGTTTTGAAAATCAATGAGGAAAAATTTCTTAGAGTTCACCCAGATGGGATCACACCTGGGAAGTCAATCAGGGTTAACCTGTTGGTAGAGATCAGTATTCACAAGTCAAAACAGGCTCTGGGCAGTTTTAAAGGCAAAAGGTCTTCGTTCGGGATCATCTTCAAGCTTTTAACTAGTAAACTATCTGCAGAAGTTTTACTAAGTCCCAGGCTGAGATGAGGCTTAGCTACTTTAAATTTTAGGGCTATTATCTTAAAACCGTATTGCTGACAGAAGAAAGTCACCAATAATGTGAACATGTAATCTTCCTAACCTTGTTTGCAGATGAAACACCAGTTAAAATGACTGGTCATGGGAAGACAGGAGCAAAGCAGAGATGTAATCTGCAACACTTTACAAAACATTTTGCTGGTGAATGCAAAAGCTTGGGACTGAAGGGAGCGCACCTGCCCAAGATAAGGGTGTGGAGAGAGGGAGACACACACAGAGCACCTGGGTTTTTTTCGGAACGTGTCATCGTGACTAAATTGTATAGCCAGCTGGTTGCTTTCTCCACAGGAAAGAACGAGTAGGCAAAGTGGAATGACTAAAAGTTTACAGGTTGAGTTAAAGGAAAAATGAAAAGAACAAAGATGCACAGACTTCCTTAAGCAGAAGCTTCTCTGAGGCAGCAGAAACAAAGAAGCAAAGAAGGCTCTGAAAGCCAGGTAAGGAAAGGAATAGAATACTAAAACAAGGTTATAAAAATAATTAAAAGGAGAAAGATTCATGAAAGAATTAAAGTTCTGGTAGTAGAAATGGCTATAAATCAACATAACTTGTAAATGCATCCAACCAGTAGTATGTTGGTCAATTTTTAACAGCCGGCTCTTGGCATGAGTGTAGGGGTTGGGAGCCCTGATTGGTAGTGGTTTTGCTGATTTCCATGATGTAGATATTGCCACCATGACTGAGTGTGATGTCAATGAACTCAGAGTTGGGAAGAAATGCACACAACTGGCTCCTACAAGCCAGTTCAATCATGCTCTGGTGTACCGCTAAATCCAGCTTCCCCTGTGTTCCTGCCAGCGGCTAGGCACCAAGCTTTATGCTTTTACATGAGTCATTTAATCCTCACTTCTCTAACAGGTAAGTATTATTATCCAAATTTAGGGCCCAGAGAGGTCACTTGCATGGCCAGCAACATAGAGGATCTAATGCTGCACCATCCAATATGGTAGCCCACTAGCCACATGCGGCTGTTTAAATTTAAACTAATGAAAATTAAATAAAATTAAAAATTCAACCCCTCGGCCACACTAGCCATATTTCAAGTGCTCATTAGCCACTTGTGGACAATAGCTACCATATTGGAGAATGTAAATATAGAATATTTCCATCATTGCAGAAAGTTCTATTGGATGGTGGAATTGACTGGTTCTATTTGGGTAGTTTAATGTCTTAGCCTAAAGTCTAGGGCTTGGGCCTAATGGTCAAAGGAGACCAAGTATCTTGAAAAATAGAAAGTACTATACAAGCATAACTTTTAGACCACTTCTGAGTGCTTCTGAAGTGATTTCACCTCTTCTCCGGTGATGCAATTCTCCCCCAGTGTTTGGCTTAAAGATGCAGACTCCTGTAGTTGTGAGGAAGAAATTAGTGCTTAAAAAGGTCAAAGGGAATAGGGGAAAGTTCTTCTCTGAAGAAATTTAAGGAAAAAAAATGTGTTTCATCACCCAGATTTCCCTTTTGCCCTCTACAACAAGTTCTGACACAGCAACCAGAGTGATCCTCTTGAAACGTGAATCCGAACATGCCTTCTCTGCTTGAGGATTAATAGAGCTTACTATTAAACTTCAAATGAAATACGAACTCTTGGGGCCGGCCCAGTGGCTTAGCAGTTAAGTTCACATGCTCTGCTTTGGTGGCCTGGGGTTCGCCAGTTTGGATCCCGGGCACGGATCTACACACTGCTTATCAAGCCATGCTGTGGCAGGCATCCGACATATAAAGTGGAGGAAGATGGGTACAGATGTAAGCTCAGGGCCAATCTTCCTCAGCAAAAAGAGGAGGATTGGCGGTGTATGTTAGCTCAGGGCTAATCTTTCTAAAAAAATAAAAAATACAAACTCTTTACTTGCTTCTGTCTACACGGCCAACCTCAACTTGGATCATTCTCCCTCTCCCTCACTTTGCTCCAGTTACATGGTATGTCCTTCGATTCTGTGAAATTTCCAAGGAATTAGAGACTTTAGAATTTTGTGCATGTTCCCAAAGAGCCAGTTTTTAACTTTATTCACTAGAATAGGTCTGAGAACACAGTAGATACTCAATGATTCTCATTATTGAAAAAGCTGCAACATATGCTAGAAATATAAAAAACCTACATAATTAAGTGCCCTTGGAAAGGAAAAGCATAAATCGCATTTTTTTCTGTTCCAGGAGGAAAAATAGGATGAAGCAATCAAAGTTGTCGGTAATGGTCTTTGTGCCCAAGTATCCCACCTATGACTTACAGGCACCAGTTAGAATTATCTGAGGACTAAGTATATCCTTGGAACTCAACAGAACCAGTCAGTGGTGTGCTGGTAAATGTTTAACAACCGGCTCTTGGGATGAGGGGAGCAGGGCTGACTTGCAGCACTTGCTGATTTCCAGGGGCCAAAAACTCGCACCATAGTCAATTTCAAGATACTATGCCACAGAAGGTAGAGATGGGAAAAGATGCACTCAATAAGTTCTTGCAAGTCAGCTTCAACATACCACTGAATCCATAACACATACACACAAACTCCTATCAAGAGTCTTTTATATCAGGGTTCCAAGTTTGATCCATAGTTCGTTTTTAAGGAGCACTACTGATAAGTCCAGTACATGCAAAAGTGTGAGAACCTTTTCATAGAGGTAGCAATACTGGCAGCAGCTGGTAGGTGTAAAGTCACAGGAAGGATTTCCCATCAGAAATGGGAACCACAAGTGAACTGAGGATCCCTGAGGTAGGAAAGAATGGCTGGAATCAGTAGACATCAGCACAGCTCGTAGAAACCAATAGAGCACAGAGATAACCCTGGTTTTATCAGGAGGCCCCAACCCAGAAAGGAGAAGCAACTTCTCTTTGACTGTTAGCCATTCCAGCAGGAAATCTCTCCTCCAGGCTCCTTTCTTTCAACAGTACTATTTCTCCAAAGCCACAGCAGCTCCTTTTCATGTTGCAGGCTGTCGCTAACTCACTGTGTGCCTGGAACCACTTGATGTCTCTGAACCTACATTTCCTTCCAAAGGCAAAGCAAGGATGAGAGCCTTTGCATTGCCCACATCACAGAATGGTTGTGATAAGATATTTTATGTGAAAGCTCTTTGAAAAGAACATAATGCTATGGAAATTTCAGGTGGCATTATTACCTGCAAAGGAGTGCTTAGATCTGAAATCCTATCAAAGTTCAACCTAAGGGCCTCTGGGCTCTGCATAAGAAATTTCTCTCAGCCCTGTTGGCCTTTGAGGCTCAGTCTGACTTACCACCAGCTAAGAGTCCTGGATTTCTGCCTGTTTATATATTTACGCATCAATAGGCATATATTCCTGGTACTCGGGTGCTCATCTACAGAGGATGCTAGTTTACTTTGTACGCCAAAACTCAAGTCTCAGGGTGGTCTCTAGTCTCCTGGGATAATCTGAGCCATCAGAAGATAAACTACAGACAAAGTTTTGACTCTTGACCAAACCCAGACATTTCAGCTTTGGAAACGCGCCCATCTACCCAGAATGTGTCAGAACAAAGGAATGGCAAACAGAAATGAGAAGGGCGTTTAAAAGAGAATCTCACACCTGCATCCTGATAGAAACTAGAGAGAGAGTTTATTTTACTCACTAATTAAAAGCCATGAATTGAGTATGAATACAGATTTTTTTCCCCTTGCCATACCAGAAAATCTAACAACGTGGACCAAAGGCTATGTTAAGGGCTTTTGCTGGTATTATCATATTTATTCTCTGCAACAACTCTGTAGGTGGTCCTCCAGGGAGGCAAATATAATAATACTAATTGACCTTTATTGATCATTTGCTTGGTACTGAGCTCTGGGATAGGCGCTTTATGTGCATTTATTCAATCCTAGCAAATACACAAGGGATATTCTCATAGTTCCCATTTAAAATACCAGGCAACAGAATCTCAGAGAGGTTAGGTAACTTATCCAAGGTTATAGAGCTAGCAAGTGATAGAATTGGTAATGAATCTGAAGTCTCTCTGACCCCAAAGCCGGCACTCTTAACTGCTCCCCTGGGAAATGTGGGCACTTGCAATGTCCTGAATCAACTTTCTTTTCCTCTTGATTTAGAAATGTGAGCACAAATACTGAGTCAAAAAGTTGCCTCACAAGCTCCTTTCCCAGGTAGAATAAGCACAGACAGAACCAGACTCTTCAGACGTATCATTGGGGAGTATGTTTGAACAATCTGCTTAGCTTCTAAGTTGGAAGAGTCTTCTTTTCCTATGAGTCTGGCCATGGATCCAAAGGAAAGTAGAGGGAATGGCCTGTGGAACCAACTGTTCTCCTGTGTCCACAGGCCACGCCCACACCCTTACCTGAATGTGTCAGAGGCAGGGTCTGCTGAAGGTCTTGGTAAATATATGCACACCAAAGCACTGACAAATACATAAGGAAGACATTTATGGAAAGTTAAGAACTGACACAATGATTTAGGTTTTCAAATGACTTTCCGATGTTTATCTTTATGAGGCTGTTAGTACACTGTAAACATTACTTTTGATATAATCTCTCTATATTGTAACTGGGTGATGGCTGACTTCTCAGTTACAATGAAAGTATTGTGCAACACGGCATGTGATCCATGAGATAATAGCAATGTTAACTGCTGCGTTCAGGCCGAGTGTAATTAAGAAGTCAGGTAGGAAACAGGATCACAGCTTTTTTCTCAGGGGAAGACACAACAAAATTTGACTTAAGCAAACCGTGAAGAAATGAGCTAAATCAGAATACGTCCAAAAAATTTACTCAACATTGATAAGTCTGAGCAAAAGCTTGAGGAAATAAGCTGGTTCCCTCCACTCTATTTGTTTTGAACAATACACTGGTTTCGTTTGCTTCATTTTAATCTTTTTAAACTGCTAGTTTCACTGTTGAGTAACCCTTCCTCACCCCCCAAAACTCGATGTCAGGTTCAGACCTTGGCGAGATTTGGAAGAAATAAGATCACCAGGCTGAAAGATACCCTATGTGTCTATAAACGCAGGTGTCAAGTGCCCCCATGGATGTGGACACAGGATAAGGCTACTCAGCCCTAATAGAGGGTCAAAGGGTTGTGCACCAACTTCTGAAATCGAAAGATGGAAATATGCAAAACATCAGGTCCCACAGTGTCCTGTCCTGGAGACACCAAATACACACCCTTCAACCTTTCAAAGGTGGGGAGCGGCGTTGAGATGAGGAAGAGATGGTCATGATCTTGCCTCCCCTCCATGTCACCTCTATGAACTCATCATGAAAGAGGAAGACCCTTAGGGACTCCTTACATTGAGTAGCCCAAACATCCAGGGCTTTGAAAACGGGGCTCACTGTTTAATCCCACCTCTGGTGTGAAATATCTGTGTGATGCTACACAGCAAACTCCTTAACTACTATGTGTCACACGTGACTCCTTTGTGAACCGAGAATATCACGCCTTCACTAACTACTCTCATAAACATGAGGTAAGAGGTGGATAGGAGAGGGGTCAGAAACTGCAGGAGCCCAAAAGACAAATTTTCATAATTACTACCCCTAATACCAATCCTGCTCCATTCCTTCATCATCTCCAAAGTCAGCAGCCATGGGAATTGGGAAGGAATAACGCAGGGCTCCCCACACCCATGTTCTCAACCAGCATCCCCAGACACCACTGCAGCCAGACTAATTCCTGTTCTGTGTAAATCACAGGGAAACTTCACAGACTTGCATTTATATCTGTATTTCATGATTTTTTATAACACCCTTGGGCTCGCTCCTTCCTGGATCTTGAATGATTAAAAGCAAACTAGGTTTAGAATGGGATTATGTCTAATTAATTCCACCTCAACCTTAAATTTTATCATCCATAACCTCTCCAGCCCAATACCCTCCAGTCCCCCGGACAATAAGAACTAGCCAGCAACTTGAGAACAGGCAAAAATTTCCAATGAACTAACTTACTGAAGTCTGAGGTGGGGGAGTCTTAAGAGTTCCCCTGTAAGTGGTCTTAACGTTATAAAACCCCTCTACTGCTAAACTCTTGCCTTTGCAATTAGACATGTGCTGTTCATCACATGGTGTTCGAAGAATGTCTTTGAGAGAAGACCTATCACCCGAATAAACTTACTTCCTGGGTTTCTAGCGAGTGCAAAGTGCCGGAATGTGCCTAGTGGCTGGCTTAGAAATGAGAAGAAAACATTTGGCAATGGGAAGGAGGGTAGAGCTGAACTTTTTAAGCTGAGGGGGTAAGGAGAAAGGGCCCGGGGTCCATCCTGTCTGCTGAGCAGTCAATGCACTGCAGGCCTGTTTGCAGGCCAAGTGGGGTTGGAAAGCTCTAATTAGATTAGCGAGGTTTTGCTAGAAGGCAGAAAGCTTAAAACATTAACTTTTTAAACAAGTACATCAGTTCTGAGTAAACATTATTCTTTTATTTAGTCGTATGGTCTGAGTCAGCCTATTTCCAGGACAGTGGTAATGCATGCGTTTGATTCCTGAATGCAAATATGCTTTCAATTTTACTATGCAAATCCTCTGATTTTGGAATGCTTCTCCGGGGCTTGCAGCCGGCTATCTGCTGCTCTCTTCTCTCCTGCATGATGGAGTTCTGTTCCTGCCAGGCGCCGTCAGACAGCCGGTGGCAGTCCTCGGCAGTCCCACTGGAGCTCCCAGCTTCCTTGTCCCTGTGGGTTGAGTGCCATTTTGTTGTCTGTGGGATACAGTCCACATTTTTTCACCAAGTCCATAATATTAATCCAATTTTTATATTCATGTGTAAGAGGATCATGAATCTGTTTTGAAAGTAGCCATCAGAAGCAACAATAGAGAAAGCCTTTTAAATCTACACAATCTGAGTAGAATTCTAAGACTATCATGCTGATTGTGTGGCTGTGGTCAAGACCCAGTTTCCACATTTGTCAAATGTGGATATTTCATAATTGTCTGACTTGTGAGGATTGACTAAGACAACATATAAAGGGGCTAGCTCAGTGACTGACCTTTACATATGTAACCCAGGGTAGCTCCCTCCAGCCCCTTTCTTTTCTGCTCCTTCATGCTTCAGATGAAGAGCAGAAAACAGAGGTGAAATGGGCCTGCTCAATCTATCATCTCTCATTCATGTGGATGAGAACCTGCGGAACTATGTGGGGCCTTAAATATCCCCTTTCCAGCATCATCTCCTACCAGCTCAAGTAAACCCACATCCAATATTCCAGCCAGATGCATCTATTTAGTTGCAAATGTTCCTATACTTCTATGGTTCCATGCATGTGATTCCCTCAGTCCTCAATTTCCCTCCCACGTTTCCTTGTCCAGCACAAAGTCCTGTACTTTTATAATACCTAACTCCATACTTCCTCCCAAGAAGCCTTCCATGCTTGCTTATCCTCATCCCCAGCAGTTACTTACCACACACACACAAACTCACACACACGCTCACAGCTGCCCATGCTTGTAGCACAGTGTGGGAGTCCTGGTTATCCTTTAGCCGATTCTCATGTTATTGGGTATTCATTTCTCTCTAGGTCCTACCAGATAGTACAAAGCACACATTCGACACTGAATAAATACAGTTTGAATGAATAAACGAATCAATGTCATGACTGGGTAGCTCTCTAAATGAAGAGTGGAAGAGTTCATGAAAGAAAATCAGCCCAGTAAAATGTTCCCTAATGACGACACAGCCTTTCCTCCAAAGGATTTCAAATGCTTTCTGAGCACGCAGCCCTAAACTACGATGGAGCGGGTAACGTCCCAGGCACCGCTCAGGAACCCCCTCCACAGTGGTGTCTATGGCTGCGGCCACCTGGGCTCCATAACTGCCCCTGACACTCATTTTCCGGCTCCAGCCCCTCACAATCTCCTGAAGGGAAAGAAAGGTGTTTTGCCAGCAGTTGCAGAAGGCCCCGCTTTCAGGTGAGCAATTCTAAGGAAGCCGCAGCGTATAAAGCAGAGAAGACAGAAGGCAGGCGGAGGGTTTTCCCTTTACGCATCCTCAGAGACAAATGTGGTTCTTCCGCACTAGGAGGCAGAAGAGAGAACTGAAGAGAAATGAATCATCTTTGCTGAGCAGTTCTGCCCCACCTTGGAGTATGGCTGTCCCACAAAGTACTTCCCATGTGACACGTGTCAACTGTCACTGAGCAATGAGTAACAGAGCCAAGTTACAAACCAAGGACAGTTCGCAAGTGTGGAAAATGCCTGAACTAGAGTTTTAAGCAAGGGTACTTGCAGACATCCAAAAGGTTAAAATAATGCTTTTCTCCGTCCTTCCTTGCACCTTTCCTCCAGTCTTTTTTCAATCTTTTTCTTCACCTTCCCCTGAACCAGCAGCGGGAGCAGGGATTGGGATGAGGGGAGACAGAATGTTTACAGAAACTTAAGAGTTGTCCTCCAGGGTCAGACAGCTGATTGTCCTGGCCTGTATTCTGACTTTCTGAGGAACTCAAGGAAAAGCCTGGAAAGTTCAGGGGACTTTCACAACATCGATTGCAATAAGTAAACTCTGTCCCCCAAGAAATTTGCAGGCTGTAAGTATGCGTTAGGGAATTTAACTAATCCTTCTTAAGCCTATTTATATATTCATTCTATACTAAATTGATGAGGTTGACATGGTTCAATTTATTTAAAAAACCAGATGTATAAATGTGTAGAACGTTATGATTGGATTTTTGCTCTAGTTCAACGCTTTTAACAGGTTTTTATAAGCTAATAACAGTTTTGTTTCATTTCATTTGAGATACTAACATTGGGTTGTCAATGTAGTCTTTTATCACAGTAAAGACATTTTTAGAATCACCTACTATCATCATTTCATAAAAGAAAGACTGTTTTAGCACCAAGAATTAGGACTGATATACCCTCATGAAGAACAAAAAAAAGACTCGCCATCCTTATACTGTCACTAGAATGACTTATTTTTATCAGTCCCTGTTTCCCAGGGAATTGCTCATAAGGCCAAGTCCATTGCATTTACAAGTGAGGAAACTGAGGCCTAGAAAGTCCATTTAACACACATTCATTAAAGTCCAACTATGTGTAAAAATCCATTCTGGGGAGCATAGAAATTCAGAAACTTGTAAGTCATGGGTCCCTGCCACATTGGGGCTTACGATGATCTTGGAGAGATGACATATGCAAGACATCCTAGTTACTTGAAACTCAGTTCTCTGGCATTCTCAGCTATCCAGAACATAATGAGGAAGCAGTTTGGACTTAACCTCATGACTTAAAGCTTATGCACATTTTCTATAGAAAAGACCTTTCCTGGCGCCTCGTTTTAGACAGAAATCTAAAAGCTGGGCAGCCTGATGTAGCAGCCCATGGTAGAAGAAATGAATAAATCAGAAGAGATATTTGTGATTGCTTAGAAGACGTGCAGAGACACATACAATTTGAGGGCAATGAAATGTTGACAACAGTGACAGCTGTCAACTGAGGAGATTTAAAAACTACTGAAATCAACATAAGGTGTCTGGGGCCACTTAGCATAGAGGCAAATAACTGTTCACATACATAGACCCCGGAGGCACCACAGGGTGAGAGCACAGGACGATAACTCACTGTAGACGGTGAGGAGACTCATGAGCTGGTCCACTTAATGACCAAAGGATTAATGGATTGTTTGAGGACCTTAAAAAAATACCCATTTCCTAAAATATTTACTCTTGCGGGATAGTTCCCTTCACAGCCATGCTTGGTAACAAAAGTCGTCCTGGATTGATAAGCATTTCTCTTGCAAGTACAGTAAGAAGTCAGAGGGGCTAAACGACCTTCCTGTGTACATTATTCAAGTAAAGAGAATCACTGTCCTTGTTCAGTGCCTTTTGTGTCAGGGTTATCTGTGTGTATGCATGTGTGTGTGTTTGCCTTTTATATCTTTTTCTGTTTTATTTTCCCCCTTAAAAAAAAAAAAAGCCACACTGTTATTTTCCTCTCTTTTGGTGTTCTAGGAATGAAGGACTTGTTTTCCTCTCAGGTGAAAATATTGCTGTTTTTCTGCCCTATTTTCATTTCTGCTCTATTTTCATTAATCACGTAATCAAAAAAACAATGCTAATCAGCCGGCTGTTATTAGGAAAAAATACAGGTATGTCCACACTTGTCTCCCACATCTGCATCATGGGCTGTAAATCTGCATCAGTCATGAACATTGACAATCTCATTATGTTTTGTTCATTCTGATGCCCAAGCTTGACAAAGTGGCTTCTGATTCCTAAGGGGTGGGGGAGGTGGGTGGGTACAGGCAGCCTTGTAGATGAAAGCCCTTTCAAGCAAAAGAATGCTGACTGGTGAGGAAGAAATAAAGCAGCCAGCTTGAGATTTTTTTTAAACGTGCTTTGCCGAGGAGCCAGTGTGATGCAAATGGCATACCAGAGCATAAACGTGTACACTTTTTCCAGAGAAGTTTACTTCAAATACTCGCCACAGATGTTCTCTAATCAAGAACAGTTGGCCAGCCCCTGCTGGTGAGTACACTACTTCCTTTTGGAGCAGAAGGGTTCTTTGTAAGGCAGACTCCAAATCATAAACATCTGAAAGAACCTGCAGCCAGAGGAGCTGCTGCCACCACCTTCATGATGACCCTCCCAGTCCCCCAAACCTTCTGGCCCTATAAGCGCTGTGGTACTCACAGTTCATACTTCTCCAAGACTCAGCCTCCACTCTCGCACATGATCTCTTTCACCTGTATTCACCCCAGCACCCTTAACACAGACGTGCCCATGCTGGGTGAGCTGTGTTTACAGGGGCCTAAGTTAGGACAGACAACACATTTTCCTGGGAAGTCCAGGTTCTGGAGAATTACTCATATATGACTCAGAAATAAAATGGGTTCTATAAGTATTATTAAAAAAGGTATTGACAGAGAGAAAAATGCTCCAGGAAGGCAATTAAGTTAGAAAATAAACAAAAATTAAAACAAATGAAGAAGATTTGTTGAACCCTGAACAAATGAAGTTAATTAATTGAATTTCTATTCCAATGCACTAAGGGAATTGATGCCGCTCCTTCATCAAGGGAAAGGAACTTGTGTGCAAAACTAGGATTAGGGTGATGAGAGTGACACAAGGTTGTACAAGTACAAGGTTGGATCCTAATAGGGTTTTTAAAGACCTTTTTTAGAGCAATTTAAGGTTTACAACAAAATTGATAGGGAGGTACAGAGATTCCCCCTATACCCCCTGCCCTACTCATGTATCACCGTCTCCGTTATTAGCATCACTCACCAAAATGGTACATCTTTTTTTTTTTTTAACCAAGGAAGAATCTACATGGACACATCATAATCACCCGAAGTCCACAGTTTACCTTGAGGTTCACTCTGGGTGATGTACATTCTATGAATTTGGACAAATGTACAATGACACATACCCATCATTATAGTATCATACGGAGTATTTTCCCTGCCCTAAAAATCCTTGTGCTCTGCCTCTTCCTCTTTCCCCACCCTACCAGCAACCACTAATCTTTTCATTGTCTCCATAGTTCTGCCTTTTCTAGAATGCCATATAGTTGTGGTGATACAGTATGTAGGCTTTTCAGATTGGCTTCTTTTACTTAGTAATATGAATTTAAGGCTTCTCCATGTCTTTTCATGGCCTGATAGCTCATTTCCTTCTGGCACTGGATAATATTCCAATGTCTGGATGTATCACAGTTTATTTATCCATTCGCCTACTGAAGGACATCTTGTTTGTTTCCAAGATTTGACGATGAGGAAAAAAGCTGCTATAAACATCCTTGTGCAAAGTTTTTGTGTAGACATAAGCTTTTAACTTCTTTGCACACATACCAAGAAGCATGATTGCTGGATTGTATGCTAAGTGTATAGTTATACATCACTTAATGATGGGGACATGTTCTGAGAAATGTGTCGTTAGTTGATTTTGTCCTTGTGTGAACATCATAGAGTATACTTACAGAAACTTAGATGGTATAGCTACTACACACTTAGGCTATATAGTACTAATCTTATGGAACCATTGTCATATATGCGGTCCGCTGTTGACAGAAACATCCTCATGTAGTGCATGACTGTATATTTAGTTTTGTAAGAAACTGCCAAACGGCCTTCCAAAGTGGCTGTACCATTTGCATTCACACCAGCAATGTATGAGAGTTCCTGTTGCTCCACATCCCCACCAGTATTTGGGGTTGTCAGTGTTCTGGATTTTGGCCAGTTATATAGGTATATAATAGGTATATAGTGGTATCTCATTGTTGTTTTAATTTGCGCTTCACTGATGACATATGACGTGAAGCTTTTTTTCATATGCTTATTTGCCATCTGTATATCTTCTCTGGTGAAGTATCTGTTAAGGTCTTAGGTCCACTTTTTAATCGGATTCTTTTCTTATTATTGAGTTTTAAGAGTTCTTTGCATACTTTGAATAACAGTCCTTTTCCAGATATGTCTTCTGAAAACATTTTTTCCCAGTTTGTGGCTTGTCTTCTAATTCTCTTGATAATGTCTTTTGCAGAGCAGAAGTTTTTAGTTTCAATGGGGTCTAGCTTATCAATGATTTCTTTCATGGATCTTGTCTTTGCTGTTGCATCTAAAAAGACATCACCATACCCAAGATCATCTAAGTTTCCTCCTATGGTATCTTCTAGGAGTTTCTTAGTTTTGTGTTTTCCATTTAAGTCTATGAACCATTTTGAGATAGTTTTTGTGAAGAGTGTAATGTCTGCGTCTGGATTCATTTTTTTTCCGTGCGGATATCAAATCCTCTCTTTTTATTTTTATTTTTTAAGGATATTTTTAATTTTCATTTATTTTTATTGAGGTATAACTTACATACATTATATTAATTTCAGGTGCATAACATAATCATTCGATATTTGTATATATTGCAAAATGATCACCACAATAAGCCTAGTTAACATCCATCATCCTACATAGTTACAAGTCTTTTTTTCTTGTGATGAGGACTTATAAGATCTACTCTCTTAGCAACTTTCAAATATACAGTAGAGTATTATTAACTGTAGTTACCATGCCGTACATTACATCCCCGGGACCTGTTTATTTTATAACTGGAGGTTTGTACCTTTGGATCCCCTTCCACTCATACCGATTTCACCCACTCCCCCCATTTTTTTCCATGTGGATGTCCGATCCCGTCTTTTCAAAAAATGCTGCCATTTTGTTCATCATGGATTTTTCCCATGCACTTTGATTTCTTCAGATATTACATTGGAATATTATTGATCGTGATTACTGAGTTTTTTGGTGACTCCTTAGATTTTGCACCAACGTCAGTGCCTTACTCGTACTATCTCCGCTTGAGTGGGCAGAATTATCCCTTATTATAAAATCCTACCACGTGCTAGGACAGGGTAACGAAAGAGCATTAGGCTTTGAGTAAGAGGCCCAGGTTTGTGACTTAACCAAAAGTCATCACTATCCAAGCCCCCATTTCCTCATCTGCAAAATGGGGATAGAACATTGCAAAGACTAAAGAAGCCCAAGTGAGATAATGGCACTGAAGTGTTTTGAAAATGTAAAGCAGTATGCACTAAAGCATTATCAAGGTGCTGGACCTCCTATGACATTTTATCTATACAAAACACAAGAACACTCGATAAAAGCAGTGACAAAATCAGCCAATTCCATTTTCTTTAAGGTAGTAAAAAGGTCTGCCTGCTATTAGAATATGCAGCACTTTTTTCTCCCCCAGGTTTGGTGCAAAGGGATTAAAAGCGGCATGTGCCTTTCGAGCACAGGGAGCTTTTTCCCAAGAAATCCGATGTCAGGGAGAGAGGCAGGACAGCTTGTCCACTGCCGAGTTCTATGACATGAGAAGTCGGGTGACCAATGTCTCATGACTCTGAGGGGGTCTCTTGAGATACAGGAATGTTGGTGGTGAACCCGGGAAAGACCTGGACAACTCGGGAGACAAGTTAGTCACTCTGAGAAGCACGGTGCAGTCCCTGGCAGGAGCCTGGACTGAGAATTGGGCGCCAAACATTCTTTTCTTACCTGCTGATGTAGTGAACTTGGGCAAGTCACTTAACCTCTGATCCTTGGTTCCCCTGTGTGGAAAATTGAGGAGCTGGACCTAATACCCACATAAACAAGGTATTTTTAAGCATGTACTGTATTTCAGATCTGTGAGAAATACTCCACAGACCTTACCTGCTGGATCCTCCCGAGAAGTCTATGATGTAAGTCTGTTGTTATTCCCCATTGACAGATGAGGACACAGAGGAGAAAGAGAGGCCAGGATTCAACCCACACAAGTGAGGCAGCACATCAGAGCTGTGAGGAGCATGGCCTCTGGGGCCAGGGCTCAATTCCCAGCCCCCTCACCTGGTGGCTGTGTTCCCTTGGAACAGTTCCATAACCTCTGTGCCTCAGGAATATGGGGGCTTCTGATAAGGTCATTTGTGAAGGCTTCAAACAGTGCCTGGCACAAGTTAAGGCTGTGCAGGTGTTTGTTAAATAAATAAAAAGGGACACCCATGCTCTTACACACTACACAGACTGCTGTCCATCTCAAAGATCTCTTCCCAGTCTGGTTGGGCTATGATTTTAGGAATGGCCATGTCCCCTTTTTGCTCCCCTCTTCACAAAGGTGGAAAACAGAGACTGGCAAATACAGAATATGACATAATGAAGGGCTATAGACTGCCCTCATTCCCAAACCACGGTCTCAAAGCAAACACTGCTGATTCTCAGAGAGTGTCTGTGTGATTGAGAACTGTGAATTCACTCCTGGGCATCTTTAAAAGAAAAAGAAATTGGCACAACATTTATGTTGCAGTTTGACATTAAATCTGCAGGCCTTTGCCGGTCTGTAAGTCATTCAGAACCTTCATATCACTTAAGCTTAGAGTTTCTTTGTTGTAATTATCTGAGGAGAAGAGATAAGCCCTTCAACCATCATGAAAAATTTACCATGTCTCATCTTTTGACGAATCGTTTGGAGGCAGTTTTGCCCATTGTGTTTCTGACCATTGTTTAACTGTAATGTCCAGGATAAAGGGTTTAATTCTGATTTCTGATATTCTAGCAGAAATTACCAGATATCTTGTGAAATAAGCTGCTGTTCCAGCATGTCTGTATTTGCCAGTTCCTGTGTATTACATACCCATTTGTTACAATTCATTCATAAATTTTTACACTTGAGCAAGTACTGTATGCTAGGCACACTATTTAACAACTTTCTTTGGAACAGTCAAAGAAGTGTCCAGGATGTGCATGCTATGTCTCCTAATTTGCCATTCAGAGGAAAAGAAGAAAGTCACAGAAACTCAATTTTACATCAAACAATTTACATAGAGGTCAGGGAAGCTGACACCGTGAGTCATAAGAGAACGTCAAGTTGGCCAAGCGCAGTCCATGAATAGAATCACTTCACAAAGCTCCTTGCCAACTACATCCAGACATGGGCACAGCCTGCTTTCCTCATTCTGCTCAGGAGCAGTTTCTCCTTGAGTCTTTCCTGTGCAAACCAACCTGAACTGTTGAGGTCTGCCCAGCTCTATGTGCAGTTTTAAAGACTGCGGCAGGTGGAAAGTTTTCTTCCTATGGGTGCCTAGGTCTTCCTTTCCCTTGCTGGTGGGAGGAACGGCAGCGACCCACAATTCCTCGGGCTCCCCTGCCCAGCGTAGTTTCAGCGATAGTAGCTGACAATGTAATACTCATTCAGCAGCTGATTATAATTAAAAATATCAGAATAATTAAAGTCCTCAGCTTGACAAGCAGAGCCATAACTTTGCCTTCAGACATTCCTCTCTAATTAGTTAATTAATCCTAATGCAAATTATAAGCAATAATTAGTCAGCCAAGCTTGACATAAAAGTCTGCTGACTTACAGCTAAAAGGCTTTCTGGTTGCTGGTTTGTAGTTTCTAAAGGTGTCTTTTGTCCACTCATGGTTTCTGCATTCATCCTGCTTCGAACTTTCTGCCGACACACAGATACTCAAAGCAATTCGAGCTGGAGAAAACCACAGCTATAAAAACCTGTATTACCACAGGCATTTTTCGGTTTGACATAATAAATTGCATTCTTGGTATCTGTATTGAATATCAATATGGAGCATATCTTACTCAGAAAAAAAAAAAAAAAAACAGAGTGAGAAGGTAGAGGGGAGGTGGGGATATTTTGACCAAAGCATGGTCTGGGATATGTTCCACATTCATTTGCACTAGATCACTGGGGTGCTTTTTAAGCATGTGCCAAGAAATTGAGTCATAATGAAGCATATCTGAAATTTGATATCCCTGTAATAGAAAAGCTAATATTTGATCCAGATTTTCAGTGAATTTAAACAGATCCGGAATCTGTTAAGTGAGATAATTTGAATTATCTTCTGATACATCTAAACCTGAGTATTGTATTTACTACATTATCTCTGCTACTAATGAGCAAAGTTCCCTCCTTCCAAATCTGAGAGAGGTACAAAAGCATGATCTTACGGAACACTGGGTCAGTAGTTTCTGGCCACCTCAGACAATCAAATACTCTGCCACCAGTCACCCCAAATCGTGACTGTCCAGTGGCCCAAACAGTCTGTTCTGTGGACTAGAAGGCAGACCCTGAAGAGATGATGTCAGAGTAACAACAAAACTAGAGCTAAATCAACATGGCAACATATCTCCCAAATGCTATCCTTGGCCCTAACTCCATGGCTTGGAAAGAATATTCTCTAGTTTCTTCCCCTCAGCCATTGCTCAAGGCTCTCTCAACCAAAACAGAACTCTACCCTTAAAATACTACCCCAATGCACCCCACCTCCCCTTCCCAACTACAACCATAACCTTTTCTTTTCCATAACTGATAAGCTTTTAAAGGAAGAGTCCACATCCATTTTTCTACTCCCTCAACTTCCTTTTACCTTCCAAGGAACTGGGATCTGGCTCCTACCTCCACCACTCTATTGAAACTTTCAATATGGTTATAAATGACTTGCTAGTTGTCAAATCCAATGATAATTCTCCTGTCCCATCCTTTTCTTAATATAAATTTTTACTGAAGCATAGTATACAAATATATATATGTATATACATATATCTTCACTCTCTATGTATATACACTCTCTACATATATGTATGTGTATGTGTGTGTGTATATATACAAATATACAATTCAGGCTAATGTTCTGATCTCAAGATGCTTAACTTAATCATATATGCAAAATCCTTTTTGCCATGTAAGGTAACATATTCACAGATTCCAGATCAGGACATGGATACTTCTGGGGTGGTGTTATTCTGTCTAGCACACCATGTAACCATTACCCAAATCTCAAACATTACCAGAACCTAAAAGACCTCTCAGGTCCCCTTCCGATTATACCTCCCACCATGGGTAACCACTATCCTATCTAACACCATCTATCTAACACCATAGATTAGATTTGCCTGTTTTAAATTTTAATAAGAGGAATGATGTGAGAGACACTTTTTGTGTCTGGCTTCTTTTGGTCAAAATTGTTTGTGACATTTATTCATAATGTTTATTTCTACTGCAATATGGTATTTCAATATATGAATATACCACAACTTATTAACCATTCTACTATTGACAAACATTTGAGTCATTTCCAGTTCTTGGCTATTGCAAATAGTGTTGCTATTAACATCCAAACATGTCTTTTGGATCACATATAAATACATTTCTCTTTCATCTTTAGTAGATGCCAGGAGCCGCCCACCAGTCCTCTAAGCCTCTACCCAAGGAGAGAGATGAGGGAACGCACGGCGGACCCACAGAAGATGGCGATCGGCCGTTCCTGATCCTACTCATGCTGCTAATCTTAGCAATATTGCTCTTGCTGTTCTTTTTCTGTACATGGGGTTATTTTGGGGAAAATCTCTCCACACAGGGGAAAGAAGCTGGTGTAACCTGGTCTTCTAGGGAGGGTTCAGGGAAACAACAGCCTGAAGGGAAAACACGTTCTGACCCCCTCCTAGAGAGGCGGAAAAGGGAGCTTGGACAGCCCTCAAGGAGGAAGCCTTCTAATAATCAGCCTCAAAAGAGAACATTCTCTCCTCAGGTCCTTCTAGGAGGTAGATATTATCCTAGGCCTGTTAGGACAGGAGGTAAATGGTGGCACCCACCCAGGAGCAAAGGCACGCAAAAACTACCCCTTCCTAAGACAACTCATGATCCTGATAAAGTTGCAGAAAAATATCATAATATATTGACACAGAGGAACTGCGATTATGATGAGGATTGGGAACCCTACAAAATAGTTAATGGTAAAAGAGAAACCCCAAGCACTGTGCCTGTATGGCTTTTGATCAGATGGAGCTAGGGGCCTGTGTGTACTTGGTCCCCTTATACTTTGCAATTCCTCTGCTTTCATTATTACAGGAATAAAGATAGAGGCTTAGGGCCATTCAACCCATGGGGAACTGAGTCTAGACGTTGCACCCTGTTTTGCAATCAGTCTTAGACATCTAGACGCCTAGTAGACATATAGAAAAGGTCAATATCTATATTTAATAAAGGTTGCTTGCTTCTCCTAGACATACTGTGCTAATATTATAACAAGATATGCTTATGTACCCATTTTGTTTGCCCAAATTATGTACTGGGATAATTCCATGAAATCATAAACACGTGACTTGGACCCTATATAAGTGCTTGAATGCTTCGAATAAATCAGACTTGGAAACCTCACTTCCAGTCTCACCACCTCTCATTCTTCGACACCGTCCATCCCTCAGGAAACCTGGACTCTGCTGGAGCTGGACTCCGGCAAGTGGACACAGTTTTCCAAAGTGTGTGTATCAAAATTCTAGCTGTACCCCAACCTTTCTAACTTGGTATTGTCTACCCTTTCACTGTCCCACCATTTTGATCACTCTGTAGCATCTGACATTCTAGACTTCTGAAAAAACTCTCCTCCCTTGGCTTCTAGAACATCATTCTCTCATAAAACTCTTCAGTACCATTCTGACTATTTTCTGTCAGTTTTTAGATCCTCTTCTCTTGTGCATCACTACTCATCTTTATTTTCCCCTTTCTTCCAGTCACTTCTCTTAAATTATTTTTCAATGTTATTACCCAGTCTCCATAGCAGGAGACTATGAGGCCTTTCATAGTTTGGTTCTTAATTCTTGCTTGAACCTATCTGGAGCAAAGTATGGCTGCCTATCAACACTTTCTGCTCTTTATCCTGGACATACACTAAACTATACTTCCAGGCCTCCTTGGAGTTAATGAAGCATTTGACTGAGTCGCACATGGAATGTGGGCAGAAGTGATGTCTGACATTTACAAGCTTAACAGCCCTTCCCAAACCCCTATGCTCCATCCTGTTTTCTTTCTCCTCCTAGAGAATCTCAGGTACCATATATTGAAGACGGTGGTAGCAAAAGATGGAAGGCTGATTCTAAAGATCTGAATCAGCGCTTGAAGGAGAACTAGCTGACATACATCGGATGCAATATGAATGAGAAAGACTCTTTCATAGTGTTAAGCCACTGGGATTGGAGGGTTGTTTATAATAGCGGTTAACATACTATAACAAACATAGAAATTGGTAGCTTGAAGTGAGATGCTGCGAAAACAAATGTCTCAAATATATAAACTATATGTCAAAGAAACAGATACGGCAGATTGTTGATCTGTATTATGCAGTGGTGAAGTGTTTGGTAAAACTGTCACTTGAAAAATGTAAGAAGGAGACCATGTGCCTACTGAATTGGCAACTCTATGGGAAGCGGTTGAAGGAAAGGCAGTGAGAGTGTGTGGTGGCAACTGATGGCTCCGTTTGCAAGGCATTTGAAGAAAGATGAGCTCATGAGAAATTTGGTTGGTAAGCAACAATGAAACAAAATACAGAACAAAATTCGATATTTTAAAGCTTTAGAATAACCCACTTTTTCTACACTCCAACAAGTAGAAAAGTAAGATTGATAAAGCTTTTGACAAAGGCCCCTTAAAAGCCAGCCTTGGGCAAAGGATTGGCCTTTCCACTAAAGCCAGTTATCTTTACGATAACCAGCATTAGACTGAGAGAAAATAGATGCATGGGAGTAAAGAAGCAAATAAATAAAGTATATTTGGGGATAATGTCCAGAAAAGAAATTTGGATATGATTTCTGCCATATGGAACCGATTGGAAACAAATAGATCAGAGGTTTATTAAATTTTTAAGGAACTGCATTGTCAAAGAAACTGTTCGCCTAGATTTTAAAAGTACCTGACCGCTCAAGATTTAAAATAACCCCTCTGGTCCCCCCAACATTTTAGGAACAGGAAGATGTCTTCAAAACGTACACAGCCCCAAGGAGGGAAGTCTCCACACCACCCACTTCAGATACACACATAGAAGATAATAAACAAGGAAAACTTCCCCAAAGGGCAGAACCATGGAGAAAAATGGAAAGAAGTTCCTCCAAGAGACCTCATCAAATAACTTCTCCTCCTATAGGGAAAAGAAACTTCCAGAATTCCCAGTGCTGTTACAGACCAATTACTGTGGTGTCACACCCTTTCCTAAACAGCAATTTGTAGCAGTCACTGTGATGCACCTTCTGAATTCCACTACAGGACTGAAGAATTTAATTCCCCAGCTCTTGGGAATGCTGAATGCTTCAGACAATACTTTTTAATAACTGTCTCAGCCCAAGAGAGTTGCTTCACACTTTGTCCAAGGTCATGCCCCTTTCCAGAGTATCCAAATTCAATAACGGGTCAACCTCAGGTATAAAGGTCCAGCCTCCTCGCCCTACCTTGGGGCAATTCTGAAAGGCTCCCCAGCTTCATCATGGCGTTGGCTGAGGACTGTGTTGAGACTGCTTTCTTCCCTTTACTTCCACAGGAAGGGCCCTTCCTGACAAACCTCCTGCATGGTAAATTCTGTCTCAAAGTCTGCTTCCTGGGGAGCCAGACTATGACAGAAAGTATATTCCAATTAACTTGTCCTTGCTCCTCCATGTTCTATTAAGTGGAGATGGGGTGTAGATAATTTGCCTTTATTGTTCTTCGATCACCATATCCTGACTGGATGTCTGAGCATCACCTGGAGGTCCTGGATGTGAAGATGGATGCAGTGACTGATGGGGCTTTAGGCTGGAGGAAGCAAATGGAGACCTCATGAACGGAAGGGTAAGATGTGGCAGAGAATGCCAGTGTTTGTCCATATCTATGCTTCTACTGAGAGGGTAACAAGGGTCCCCAAACCAATTCCACCCATTCCAGATTCTCCTGAGGGATGGCTTAGATGTAACTACAATAATTACTTTAAAAGCTAACTTTTCTCTTGTAGCACCATCAATCATTGATTCCTTAATCAATAAATCAGTAATTTAATTGTTGCATGTCTGTATGTCTTCATTGTTGCTGTTGCAGAGGGAAGTAGAGGGGCTGGTATCCATTGGGGAATAGTGATAGATGAGGAAAGGGAAACCCAGACTTTTCCATTTCAAAGACTGCATCCGACTAAGAAAGTGATTGTCCCCCCTCACCTCCCTACCCTCACCAAAACAAAAAATGTGCCCTTTACGTCTCTGTGTCTACAATGACCGCCGAAGCCCAAATCTGGGGTGAGAGAAATCAGTCCATTAAGAATCTCCATCTTCAGGTCACATGACATTTCCACTAGTACAAACTTGCAGTTAGTAAAAAAAAAATTAACTACCTCTTAAAAGGTTCCTGCTTCCCACTTTTCCCTCCAGCATGCATTTACTCTTATCATCCTCCTCATCCAATAGTATTTATTAAATGGCCACATTTGCATGGCACCGTACCTGTGATTTTCCATTTCTCTCCAAGGATGATTTCCTGGTTTAGAAGTTTTAATGGCTGCTCCTTTGAAAATGTCTTAAGAGGGTTTTGACTGTAATTCCTTTTCTCCTAGCTCTTATTTAATAGGTACCAATGCCTATCTTTTGCCTGGGGTGTTGGGTTAGGGAGAGGAAGATTCATTAACCATGGTGAGTTATGGATTTCAATGCCCTGGCTACTTCATTTCTCATATCCAAGTAGATCATTTCCTCCCTAGTCCTCCTGAGCCCAAGGATGCATATATTGTAAGTAGCCTTAATCTGCTTCATTAGAACATTTTTTTTAACTTTACAAGAATGATACCACCAATATGACCATATTACTTCTGGTGATGTGCATGGCAGTATAATCATACATTCCTACTTGCTGGCAGTAATAATAGTGATTTAGTTGTGGTTGTAAGAGTAGGGAAACCATACAATTTTAAAGCTTGGAGATATTGAGGTTAATCTCATTTTCAGATATAGAAACGTAGATCCAGGGACGTGAAGTACCTTGCCTAAGGTTACACCATAGTGACTAATGCCTGAAAAAGCGTGAAATCTTAGGTCTCCAGACTCATCACCTTGTATGCTCCCCCAATGCACCCTTTTGAGTAGCAGAGTGCTGCAGATGTCAAGAAAGTTTCCAAGGTGTTTTAGAATCAGAAACAGCAGTGCCACCCGTGGTTATTATATAGCATACTACAAAAGAGAAAAATGTGTCGTTAGTTACACCCTGGAAATATTTCAGCTGGACCATTCCCCTCCTCTCCCTCTTTATGTTTCAATGAATAGTCTTACTTGGCTTATGCCCTGGAATACTAGCAGAAAATTTCTCCCTACGAGAACAGCCATATCTTCTCCTGGGGCACAAATGTCTCACCATCCCCACTGTATTCCCAGCTTTCAGCACCAACTAAACTGTTTCAAAGAAGCAGAATTGTACCTATATCCGTGAAAAATAGTTAACTGCTTTGGTTCAGAGACTATGACTTCTACTTAGATTTGGCTGTGATGAAAACTAAAACAGGTGTTTATTTTTTCTCTCTTTTCTGGAGCACTGGGTCCCAACTGGGGTGATACCACCCCTCCGCCCAAGGAACATTTGGTAATGTCTGGAGACATTTTCTGTTGTCTCAACTGAGAGGGTCTTATTGGCATCTAATGGGTAAAGGCCAAAAATGCTGCTAAGTATCCTACACTTCACAGGACAGCCCTTACAACAAAAACTTATCCAGGCAGAATGTCAGTGTGCTAAGGTTGAAGAACATGCCTTAGTGTACTCTCTCCCCTCCCAGAACCCCTGACATTATGAAGTCACTGTCCTAACATTCTTCGGGGACTTGGCTCTCAGCTATCACCATAAGAAGTTACATCTTCGTCTCTAGATTTCTCTTTTTAGCAGAGGACTTAGGAAGCCCATAGAGGAAAGAGCTCTGGACCAGGAGCGAGGTTTCCTGGCTTCATAAATTTCCAATTATATGATCATCTACAAAATAGGGACAATAATTTCCTCTTACTTCATTGGTTTGGTACAAAAATAATAAAATAAGGTAGTTCCTGCTAAAGTGCTTCATAAACTCTAAAGTGCTACACAAATACATGGCATTGTCATGGTAAGCAGTAATTAAGAACAAAGGGATGGGTTTCTAAGAATGGAATTTCAAGCATGGTGACAGCAGGTACTTCTGGTTCAGATGCTTGTCCATCATCTCTCTAATTCCACAACAGAGGTGGCAAATTCTTCACCAATGCTCAACACCAGCTCTATATTTCCTGTTTTTAAATCCTCCGTGGTTGGATTAGCACATGAAAAAGTGCTAATCACATGGTAGATACTTAATAAACTATTGACACACAAGTTGTACTACAATGTTCCATACATAGCTATGAGGACAAAGTCTTCTCCACCTCTTCTAATTCATAAAAACTCACATTTAATGAACCTCTCTATGGTTTTACCAAGCTTCCTTTTCCTGTCATCACAACAGAAATTGGTTAATGGTCCAACAGATTTCATTTACTGAACTTAATTTGATTTAGCATTTCTTATATACCAGACATTGTGTTAGGAACTGAAGATGTAAATAATAACAGAGGCTAACATGTATTACAGTCCAGCTCTGTGTCAGTCACCGTGGCAGGCACCTCATCACCTCATCTCTAACATTCCCAGAAGAGTGTGAAGTAGACATCTATTCCCATTTGATAAACAAGGCAACTGAAATTCAGAGAGCTTACACGATTTATCTAAGACACTAAGCTAACAAGAATAACCACTACAACTGAGATTCAAACTCATCTCTCTCTGGTAGAAGATACCCTGCTCTGTTCCACTGACCCTAACAGCCTTCTCTAGTTCTGGGTCCGTGCTAGAAATACACATCAAAACACCTGCATACCCAGGTACCATTATAGGAGTCAGAAAACATCTGTGCTACAGAATGGGGTGATAATGGCCACAATACCCAATAATAATGGGAGAATCTCTCAGGGCAACTCCAGCCATGCATGCTGTTAGTGTGAATGAATAACAAAAATGCCTAAATCCCTCTCTTTCTCCACTGCTTAAAATTTGTGTGCAAAATAAAAATAGTTTCAGCAGCTCACGGTGGATTTCTGTAGTGCAAGTTGTCCCAAACAGTGAGGTGAGGAGGACAAGATTAGTGGCCAAAGATTTGTGTTTCAATTCCAAATGAATGAAGCCTGACTCAGACATGTCTTTGTTCTTTCCTATCCATTGAATTCACTTCAATTACATTCAGTGAGTACTGGCTGAGTCATGACTGTTTGTCTAGTGCTGTGGGAAACAACAATGGTGTGACATGAGGACAGCCATCAAAGAGTTTACTATGAGGGGAAAAGAGTTAATAAGAGCCTAATAAAAGCCAGCTGATACCCACATACTAAACTTCACACGATCAAGTTTATTCATCACGCTCCTTCTCTGACAGACTCAGGTATTCTGTGAACATGTAAGTGCTTGAGGCGCCATTCCCCACCCTCAAGGCACTCCCAATGTAATGACACCAGAGTACAATATGGACAAGTAATACAGTGGGAGAAACTGGTGCTGGCAGGTGTGATCAGGGCAGCTTCAAAGATGTGGTGCAGTTGACTTAGAATAGCACCTGAAGTACAGGGAACATTTATATTGTCTTCCAGGAATGTATTTCGGGGCAGAATCTGGTGAGGTTCTATTCATGACTCAATAATCAGCTACTATATTGCTATGAGCGACAGGTGTTTATAAAGACATCACTATGTGCCTTCTCTGAGATACTAATCTAAAAAGAGTAACCAATGACAGGTTCAAAAGTGTGGGAAAACAACTAAAATTGAAAAGTAATTTCACATTACTCAAGAGAAATACTTAATTCTGTTGACAATAGAAACTCTCATGTGCAAAGGACGTTTTGCATGCTTTTACGTATTTTACTTTCATGGCAACATACTCTTTTCTATCCTTTAACTTAAGTCTTTATTTAAAAATAGATAGTTCTGTAAGTGCTTTAAAAAAATTCCAAAAAGCAAACTGAAAACAGGAGAAGAATGTACACAAGAAAAATAGGGACATTCTCCCCAAATGTAAGAATTGAAATGTAATTATTAAATCACATACAAAAGAAAACATTTGCATTCTGTGCATAGTCTATAGAATTTGGGTTTAAAATAGTGAGTTGGTAAAATCTGCAGCCTTGAAGTACCTAGGACCATGAACTCCCATTTTTATCTAACTATTAATAAGAATATGACTTCATTTTTAGTGGTCTGCTTTCAAAGACCAGTAATTAAATAATAAAACTATATGACTCACTGAGAGCCACTGCCATGTATACAACGTCACTCAGTGTAGCTTCAGCAGGTTTCTAGTTCATTATGAACACCGGAGGTCATTTTAACATATGTGTTAGTCAGCTTTGCTGCAGTAAGAAACAACTCCAAATCTCAGTGGTTTAGAACAAACACATTTATGTCTGGTTTTTGTTATGAGGCAGAGGCTTAAGTTTACCTGCGGTGGCTCTATGTCACCCGTTTTCTCATTCTGGTTGAAGAGCTAGCTCTTATTTGGGAGATGCCTTCTTGTGGCAGCAGGAAGAGTCTGAGAGATGGCAGAAACATGCGACGCCTCTTAAAACTTCTGCTTGGGTCTGGCACTCTGTCACTTCTTCTCACATTGCATTGGTCCAGCAAATTATGTGGCCAACTGATAATGAGGTAGGGAAGCAAACTCTGCCTATAAGAAGATGATGGAAACAGGGAGGGACTTTGCGAAGGGATCAAAAAGTTTGAAAAATGATATAGTCTACCACAATAAATGCATGTATTTGCTGATTCATCAATTTTTTTAAATTCTAAAACATGTTATTATTGATGTTTTTGTCACAGCTAATTAGAAAATTAGTAGATCACCTCTTAGATAAGTGAATAGACTGTGTGTCTGAAGTATGGTAGAGGGAATAAAGGAAAAGAAATAGAGGGAAAACAAGGCATATATATAACCCCTGCAGACCTGTAACCCCTAAGTTACCTTTAATGAGAGGCTTAATAATTAGATTCTCTGGACTTTCACCAGAAACAAGAGAAAAGCTCTCCATAGTGGAGTCTAAGACTTTCAAACCTACTAATATTCTAGTCACATGATATTGAAAAGAAACATTCATTTAAATATCATCTTTAAATGTTTAATAAATGCTTGGGTTTACATTAGCAAATACATACAAACTTCCCAATCTGCTTATTTCATGGGCTTTTTTCCTCTTATGGCTATTCACAGACAATTTAGATCTGCAAGTTTTAACCATTTAACTTCCTGAGAAAGGAAATTGAAACAATAACAGCAAATGTGTTCCCAACTCACGTATGGAAGTAGTTATTTCAGGTTAATTATTATCAAGAACTGTGCAAGCCTAAGAATGCGATTAAACATTAGCCTGTGAGATATTTAACAGTGGGGTTCTACAATAAAAACAGAAGATTGTTCTTTCTAGGCTTTTTTCTACATTGTCCCAAACTACACATGTGAATGAAGCTAATGTCTAAATAATTAAATGATAATGTCATTATTATTCAGTGTAGGAATACACTTGAGAATCAAATTGAATCAGGTTTTTTTTTCCCCTTGTGGCACAATAACAATTCGTGTTCAACCTTACTTAATATATTCCTTGGTTAACAGAAAAATCAGTCTGTATACTCATTGGTTTCTAGAAGAGAACCAGGCCTATGTGACTGAGGGATACGGCAATGGAAAAAAAAAAGTACTAGCCCTGGGCTAAATGTGAATTAGCCTAAGAACAGCACCTCAGTACATTTGCCCTAAACTCTTTCCTCATTCCCATCCCTTAGGCATCCAATGCCCTCCATCCCTGTTCCACCTCATTCCCTAAAACTGGTATTTGTATTTTCACTCAGTCTCCATTTGCATGAAAAGCTCCATTCCCTTTAAACATTCAGACAGCACTCAATAAGTGTCAGACGTAGTTCTAATCACATTCCATGTATGAACTCATTTAATATTCACATCAACTCTGAGACAAATACCCTTATTACTCCTATTTTACAAATGAGGAAATTGAGTTATACAGTGGATGGGTGACTCTGCTAAGGTGAACCCAGGCATTCTGATTTGACAGCCCGTGTTCTTACCTCTAAAGCTACAGAAGAGAGAGACTCTCACACTTCCACTGTTGTCTTTGATTGTGCAGTTTCGAAATGTCATCTTGGATCATTAAAACCCACAGAAAGATATAAGGTTTTTTTTTAACAGAACCCATGAACACTAACTGGGAGAATACTGCCATTAAAAGGGTTGGGGAAATGGGTTTAGGAAGATGTCTTCACCCGCCCTCTGTGCAAGGACCCCTGAGTCTCTCTGAGCTGTTATCCCATGGCTGACACTATAGAGATTATTCAGCCAGGTTCTTCAATACTTTTCCATGAGTTTCCTTTCATTTGCTTTGATATCAAATTTCCACCCATGATTGTGAGATAACTCAAACCCTGGAAGGACCTGTTACAACCTCCCTTTTGATGCTTTTCCTATGGTAGGAAACTCATTATGGTAGAAAAACAACAAAGGTGTACAGGTTTAACCCTTAGGATTTTCAAATAATAAAGACCAGAAAACAAAATCTGCTAAAAAACTAGGGAATTTTTAAAAGCTATTTAAAAATAAATGCAAGCCTGTTAATAAAATAAATCAGAGAAGATGCACAAAAACCTATCCTTAAGTATTTTATTCTCTTTGATGCGATTGTAATGGGATTATCTTCTCAATTTCTTTTTCTATCAGTCCATTGTTAGTATATAGAAACACAACTGATTTCTGTATATTGATTTTGTATCCTGCAACTTTACTGAATTCGTTTATTTGTTCTAACAGTGTTTTGGTGGGGTCTTTAGAGTTTTCTGTATATAATATCATATCATCTGCAGATAAGAACAGTTTTACTTCTTCCTTTCTGATCTGGGTGCCTTCTCATTCTTTTTTCTTGCCAGATGCTCTGGTTAGGACCATATTGAATAAAAGTGGTGAGAGGGGGTCTCCTTGTCTTGTTCCTGGTGTTAGAGGAAAAGGTTTTAGCTTTTCACTGTTGAGTATGATGTTAGTTGTGGAAACGTCATATACGGCCTTTATTATGTTGAAGTACAATCTCTCTATACCCACTTTGTTGAGAGTTTTATCATGGAAGGATATTGGGTTTTGTGAAATGCTTTTTCTGCACAAAAATAAAACTAACTAAAACTATCTTAAATGCATTTTAGAATAAAGCAGGTTATATATAAATAAAATATGAATATAAAACAATCAGAAGAGAGCAGTTTCCGGAATATGGTGAGCTAAGTTGTTAAAAGCATCCTTTGCACCCCCCTAAATAAAATGGTAAAAAGGGATAATATTCTTTTTAGTCATCTTAAAATTCCAAAGAATGGGTGAGTTATAGAAAATTAGCAAGCCAAAATCTAACTCAAACCTCTTTCTCAGAGAATTAAGGGAAGCCACTCTTGCCTTAAGGCATTTGCAGGATTTGACAAACTCTGGCTTTCTAGTCTGTCTGGTTCACAAGATGGTCAAAAGCCACAATCTAATAGGCTAATAGGAAACTCTCCCACTCATGGAGCTAGGACTTCACAGAGCTACACCCTTAGGATACAGATGAACCAAAAATAAAGCTATCTCAATTCTCCACCCCTTGTTAAAGTTAGCTTAGCTCTATTCGGAAGAGAGCAGTCATGGTTGTGAGTAACCACAAACCTGCCATCAGTAGGAGTTGCCATACAAAAATTTTATGCACACACACCCTCTCAAAAAAATTTTTTTTAAAAAAGGAAAGCCTTATGCCATTAAATTAAATTAATTTATTATGTATCTGATAGATGATAATGGAAACCCTCCCTGGTTGAATATAACTATTAATTTTAGTGTGGGAAAAATTCTCATGAATAATATTATAAGAAAAATATGACACATGTAATAGAAATAAAAAAGCATAGCAATAAGTGGCATAAGCAAGAAATAGTAGTAATGAGAGAAAACAGAAACAGGCCCATAAAAACATTCGATATTGGAATTATTGAAATGAGACACTAGGATTATCAGACAAAGATTATAAACAACTGTGTTTATTATGTTTAAAGAAATAAAAGATAAGCTTAAATTATCTGCTGGGAACAAATATCTATTTTTAAAAGTATACAGCACATGTGGAAAAGAACGAAATCAAGAAAAGAAAAGTAGAATAACTAAAATTTAAAACTGAAAAATGAGTATAATCACAGATTAGACATAACTGAAGAGAGAATTAAGGAACTAGAGGATAGGTCAAAAGCAATTATCCAGAATGTGGGAGAGAGGGAAAAAAATGAAAAAGAAGTGAAAAGATATGGAGAATATAAAGAATGAAAAGATCTGACATACATTTAATTGGAATCTCAGAAATACATGAGAGTGAACAAATGGCAGAGGCAATGTCCAAAGAAACGATGCCAGAGAATTTCCCAGATATAATGACAGACACTAATCCACAGATTCAGGAAGCACAGGGTATCTGAAGCAGGCTAAATAAAATAAATCTCGGGGCTGGCCCAGTGGCACAGCAGTTAAGTTTGCAAGTTCTGCTTCAGCGGCCCAGGGTGCACCGTTTCGGATCCCAGGTGCAGACATGGCATTGCTTGGCAAGCCATGCTGTAGTAGGCACCTCACATATAAAGTAGAGGAAGATGGGCATGGATGTTAGCTCAGGGTCAGTCTTCCTCAGCAAAAAGTGGAGGATTTGGCAGCAGTTAGCTCAGGGCTAATCTTCCTAAAATAAATAAATAAATTAATTAAATAAATCCACACCTAGACACTTTGTAAAACTGAAAAACACAAAAAAGATAAAAAGTACTAAAATCAATTGACGACAACCAAAAAAAATAGATAGGTTGCCTTAAAAGGAGTGACACAAAAATAGACACACAGATCAAGAATGGAGAGCCCAGAAATAAAAGTCCACACGTCTATAGATAGCTAATATTCGACAAGGGAGCCAAGAACATACAATGGAGAAAGGAAAGTCTCTTCAATACATGGTGTTGGGAAAACTTGACAGCCACATACAAAAGAATGAAAGTAGACCACGATCTTACACCATACACAACAATTAACTCAAAATGGACCAAAGACTTGAATGTAAGACCTGAAACCATAAAACTTCTAGAAGAAAACATAGGCAATATGCTCTTCAACATCAGTTTTAGCAGCATCCCTTTTGAATATCATGTCTCACCAGGCAAGGGAAACAAAAATTAACAAATGGGACTGCATCAAACTAAAAACTTCTGCACAGCAAAGGAGACCATCAACAAAACTAAAAGACAATCTAACAATTGAGAGAAGATATTTACAAAACATATATATGATAAGGGGGTTAATATCCAAAATATATAAAGAACTCATACAACTCAACAACAACAAAAAACAACCCAATTTAAAGATGGGAAAAAGATCTGAACAGACATTTTTCCAAAGAAGACATAGAGATGGCCAAGAGACACTAAAAAGATGTTCAACATCACTAATTATTAGGGAAATGCAAATCAAAATTAGAATGAAATATCACCTCATGCCTATCAGAATAGCTATAATTACCAAGATAAGAAATAACAAGTGTTGGAGAGGATGTGGACAAAAGGGAACTCTCATACCCTGCTGGTGGGAATGTAAACTGGTTCAACCACTATGGAAAACAGTATGGAGATTCCTCAAAAAATTAAGAATAGAAATACCATACAATCCAGCTATTCCACTGCTGGGCATTTATCCCAAAAATATGAAAACATGAATGTCTAAAGATATATGAACCCCATGTTCATTGCAGCATTATTCACAATAGGCAAGATTTGTAAACAAGCTAAGTGCCCATCAATGTATACATGGACAAAGAAGATGTTTATATATACACAATGGAATACTACTCAGCCATAAAAAGGATGAAATCTTGCCATTTGCAACAACAGGGATAGACTTTGAAGGTATTATGCTAAGCAAAATAAGTCAGACAGAGAAAGTCAAATACTGTACGATTTCACTCAAAAGTGAAAGATAAAAACAACAACAACAAACAAAGACATAGATACAGAGATTAGGTTGGTGGTTACTAGAGGGTAAGGGTGGAGGGAGGAGGGTGAAAGGTTTGACAGGATACACGTGTACGGTGACTGATGGTAATTAGTCTTTGGGGATTGAACATGATGTAGTCTACACAGAAATCAAAATATAATGATGTACACCTCAAATTTATATAATGTTATAAACTATTGTTACCTCAATGAAAAAAAAAGGAGTGCCAGACTGAGAATTATCTTTAAAGTAACAAAAGCTTATATAAGCCAGTGGAATGACACTTTTAATGCGCTTAAAGAAATAATTGACAACACTGAATCCTGTGCCTACCAAAAGTATCTTTTAAGAATGGAAGAGACTTAAACATATTTTCAGACATCTCCTAACTCCAAAAAAATGACAGAGTTCAGCACCAGCAACCCCAATTAAAGGAAAATCTAATGGACAGAAGAAAATGACAGAAGAAAAGTAATCTTAGAAAGAATGAGATGTGATAATAAACAAATAGCAAAGATGGAAAAACATGTGGGGGTAATTCTAAATAAATACTTACTAAATAAAACAATAATAATGTCAGTTTAAAAACGCAAACACAGAAGTAAAACACATAACAATAATCACCTAAGTCAGAGAGGCATAAATGAAGTTAAATGTTCTAAGGACCTTACGCTGTCAGGATAGAAGGCAAAGGCAATGATTAACTCTTGACTTTGACGAGTTAAGAATGTATGTTGTCATTTCCACAATAAGCACTAACAGAAGTATAAACTATAAGCCAGCAGAAAGAGTAAATGGAATTAACACAAAGAAAGGAAGAAAAGAAAAATATAGAACAGGCAGGAGAGATAACACAGATAAATTATAGATATAAACCCAAATTATATTAAATGTATTAGTAATAGCATTAAATAAAGTAGACTAAATGCTCTAGTTAAAGACAAAAAGCATAGGGCTCACTTTACACACAGGTATATTCACACATCTAATACATATCTATACAGAAATTTTTAAAGGTAAACCATGTAACTAGTACCCATAAGAAAGCCACTATAACCATATTAGTAATAAGCAAAATATACCTTGCATTATTAGAGAGAGAAAGATCAATCACAACATACCAAAAAAATGTTCAATTCATTAGGAATGTATAACAATTTTTAACTTGGTTGCATATAATAACATGACCGCAAGATACATAAAGTAAAAATTATTATGATTATAAGTTGACATAGGAAACTTTCATGTGGAAGATTTTTAAATAACTCTCATTAATCAATAGACCAAGTGACAAACAAGTAGGTAGAGATCTAGAAGATAAGAACATTGCAAAGAACAAATATGAACTATGAACATACATAAAATGCTGCCACCAAAACTGGAGAAAACATGCTCTTTTCTAGTATATACGAAACATTTCCAATTATTGGACTATCCTGGGCCATTAAGCAAAACAGAAAATTTCAAAGGATTGAAATCATACAGTGCATGATCTTTAATCAAAGTTCAATTAAATTACAAATTAATAATGAATAATAACTAAGAAATCCTCATATATTTGGAAATTAGTAAACACTTCTAAATAACTCATAGATCAAAGAAGAAATCATAATGTAAATTAGAATATATTTTGAAATGAATGATAATGAAATTACCACATATCCGAACTTGTGAGATTCAGCTAAGGTGAAATTAAAGAGAAAATTACAGCATTTAATGCACATATTAGAAAAGAAGAAAGTCTGAAAATTAATGAGCTAATAATATCCGCTAGGTACAAGAAAAAAACAGGCAAGAAAGAAAGTAGAAGAAATAATAAAAGATAAAAACAAATTAAGGAAATAGGAATGAAAAGCATTCAACAGAGATTAACAATAAAGCCAAAAACTGGTTTTTCAAAAGTCTAATTAATAAAAATTCCCACACCTCTGGCAAGACTCAATGAGAAAAACAGAAAGAAGTCACAAATAATCAACATCAAGATTTAAAAGTGAGATATGGTAAAAACCCAGACTTTAAAAACTTAATACAAGCATAGTATAAACACTTTATGCCAATAATTCTGAAAATTTAAACTCAAAAGACAGATTCCTAGAAAATATATTTGAACAAAAGTGACTTAAGAAATAAAAAAAATCCTAAAATAGTACAACAATGATTAAAGTAGTTGAAGCAGTATAATTTGTCACTTTTTAAAATTTGATTTTTATGGACTACTCGCAGCTCATCTTTAAACAAATCCTATTTATACCCAGATGATATAATGTAAGCGCTACAGAGCCAAGAATATACTAAGGTGATCTCTACTTCCGCATTGCAGAACAGTCACGTACTATAACATTCTGAAGTAGCTTCCTCCTGAACCAAAATTAATTTTCAGCCTAAAATATTATTTTCTGTATTATTTACGAAAACAGACCTCTTGTCTCCAATTTACCTTCTGAAAGACATCTTTGGAATAATTATCTCCCTCTGCTCAGTCGTAAATTTCATCTCTGAGAGTTACTTAATGGAAACCAAATCCTGGTCTCACAGTTAAAAATGATCTCCCCCCTTTGAACTCTTACATAGTACTTTTTCCATCTCTTATTATTTATAATAGGGTTTGACAACCTTTTTCTATAAAGCGTCAGATAGTGAATATTTTAGATTTTCCAGGTCATAGGGTATCTGTTGCAACTACTCGACTCTGCCATTTTAGCGCAATAGCAGTCATAGACAACATGTAAAAACGGGTCTAGCTCTGTTCCAATAAAACTTTATTTTAAAAAACAAGCAGATAACAGGATTTGGCCCACAGGTTCGCCAACCTCTGATTCATGCTAATGCTTTGAGCTGAAATTACTTCTCTACTATTAGATCATGATTTCAATGAGGGCAAGTAATATGTTTTGTTAACTTTAAAAAATCACAGCCAATACCTTTTGAACACTCGTTTGTGCTAGACACAACACTAAATTCTTTACATGCACTAATTCATTTAATTCTCAGAACAACTTTGAGAGCTAGGTGCTTCATCATTTTAATTCTTCAGATAAGAAGACTGAGGCACAAAGAGGCACAAAGAAGTTAAGCAAATAGCCTACTAAATGACAATGCCAGGATTGAGCCCAAATTTGCTTAACCCTAGAACCCAATTCCTGTCCACTACGCTATGCTGCTTTCTATTTTCTGTGTATCTTCCAAAGCACTTTCCAATAAATAATGAATGATCGAATCGAAGAATTTTGATCCAAATTATCTCTTCAGAACCATATATACACAAACAGAACCACAATACACAGGCTAATATTCAATGACGTATTATCCTATAATTGTTGTAATATGTCACAACCTGAAACCTGGCCTAATCTGGCCTAGTTATTTAAAGCAGGCAGGGCCTTGGAGCTGATTCAGAATGATCTAGAAGGTGCTGAGAAGGAAGATGTCTGTGAATAAAGAAGGGTCTGCCTATTGCAGAAAGCACAGTACCCGAGGTTTACAGGAACCATAGTCTCCATCCAGGCCAGCAGTTAGAAATAGAGCTCTGAGATGAGGATGGTCAGGCAAAGAAATGGAGACCAAACAGCAAGTTTCCCAGTCACAGAAGTAGGATTCAAGATCAGGCCTCCATTCTCTAGAAGCAGAACTAGAAAAGGGAAGTTAGATTCTCTCTTTGGGAGAAGACTGGGGTATTCTTCAACTTATTGGGTCAGGAATTAGAGAATAGAAGTTAAGGCAGAAACCTGTGTATCAATACTGGGGCATAAGATGAGGCCCAAGTCTACCAGCAAGTATGAAAGGTGTTGAACCGTAGAAAGTGGAGCTAGGCACACTTAAGAATTTCCTGCCTTAAAGAAAGAAAGGTATTCTAGGGAAGGTATTCTGAGGAACAGGATAAGGAGGAGCATATGGATAGGGAATTGGGTAGAACCAGCTGTAGATGGGACAGTGATGCATGAGCTAAGATATCAAACTAGATCTGATAGAAATATTAACTCCGGCCAGTTTTGAAGCTCCCCAAGAGTAAGAGGAGAGGACTTCCTCTGCATAGCACTAACTATACCTGGCACAGTCCCAGGTTCTGAATGCATACTCAAAAATACTTATTGATAGGCCTTAAAAAAATCTCTAAGAAAATATACAGCAACTAGTATTAGCAACTAGTACATAGCAACTATCTCCCATTTCTTTGCTCATCCATTAATTTTTCCACTCTATACTTAATTTTTGCTGATTCAGTTTGACTTCAACAGCCAAATTTACATTGTAGAAAAATCCACCCTTCTGAATGTCCTGTGTATCTGGGGATGATGTATGTAACAATCTTGTCAAAGGATGGCTCTTACGTTGGATTATAGTGCATTTGAATGTCCAAGTGTTTCAATAAGAAAAATCAGAGTAAGATTCACTTGGTTGAGGAGAAGGGTAAAATAGAGCATAATTTCACCAGCCTCATTAGGAGACACAAGGTTTTGTATTCTTCCCCAATTTGGAATTCTGCAAAAGTTCATGTTTCATATGCACAAGTATGTATACCTCCCCATATCATCTTAAACCTGAAAACTTTATGTAAAGTAATACACAAGTCAATAACCAGCAATCACTAAACGATATGCGTTAAAGTGATTTGGTGTTGAATACCAGTCGTCCTCCCACCAATTCTGGCTTATTTTTTTTATCATATGTATTTGCTTTTTATTCATTTTTAATTTTTTTAATTGCAGTGAGATTGGATTGTAACATTATATAGCTTTCGGAAGTACATCGTAATATATTTTAAATTTTGTGTAGATTACATCATGTTTACCACCCAAAAACTAATTATAGTCCATCCCCTCACATGTGAACCTAATCATCCCTTTGCCCTTCCCCCCCTTCCCCTATGGTAACCACCAATCCAATCTCCCATTGCTATGTGTTTATTTGTTGTTGTTTTTATCTTCTACTTATGAGTGAGATCATACGGTATTTGACTTTCTCCCTCTGACTAATTTCACTCGGCATAATACCCTCAAGGTCCATCCATGTTGTCACAAATGGCCAGATTTCATCATTTCTTATGGCTGAGTAGTATTCCATTGTGTATATATACCACATCTTCCTTTTCCATTCATCCCTCGATGGGCACCCAGGTTGCTTCTAAGTCTTGGCTGTTGCGTATATGCTGCAATGAACATAGGGGAGCATGTATCTTTATGTCTTTGCGTTTTCAAGTTCTTTGGATAAATACCCAGCAGTGGGATAGCTGCATCATATGGTAGATCTATTCTTAATTTTCTGAGGATACTCCATACTGCTTTCCATAGTGGCTGCACCAGTTTGCACTCCCACCAGCAATGTATAAGGGTTCCCTTCTCTCCACATTCTTTCCAACATTTGTTGTTTCCTGTCTTGTTAATTATAGCCATTCTGACTGGAGTGAGGTGATACCTCATTGTAGTTTTGATTTGCATTTCCCTGATAGCTAATGATGTTGAGCATCTTTTATGTGACTGTTGGCCATCCATATATCTTCTTTGGAGAAATCTCTGTTCAGATCTTTTGTCTATTTTTTAAACTGGCTTATTTTTAAAACTCATAAATAGAGGTGTGTTTGGGAGGCAAAGTGTGAACCAAAGTCATTCAAATGCATAAGATACATTTTTGGAAATATGTAGAAAAATCCAAATTCTTGAAGAATGAATATTAGTTTGAAGAATCATAGTATTTCGTTGAAGCTTTATTTTACCAAAATAAATCTATGATCTTCAATCTGAAGACAACTTCCTTCCTTTGAAGAATAACTCGTAAGGTCAAGTTTGAGATAATATGTGGCAGAATTCATTTCTAGAAAAACGTCTTATGCAAGGCAAACTTGGGCCTGGTGGGAGAGGGGGACTCAAGAACGCAGTAATATTTTCCAACCTCCTTTAGGTGCTTGGATATGACGGATGATGTCAATGAAGACCCCAGGGAAGAGCAAAGCTTTTTCCTTCTAACTGAAGCCACATCTCTCTATTTCTTCTTTCCTGGTATCCCTTGAGGATATCCTTCTTTTCTTGATTTGTCATTTCTTCCAGAAGAAAATTTATAAATTTGATTAGTTAGTATTATTTAAACATTCTTTAAATTATTTCAGAGAAAAAAGTTATCTTTTATTCATGGAGCATGGAGGTGTCTAGACCAAACATTGTGACACCAGGAATATATTCTTCCCAAAAAGCTAGAGTAGTAGAAAAGGAGTTGGTAGCAATGTTATTTGTGTAGATGTGGGAAATATAAAACCATTAAACCAGGAGTCAAAAGACAGCTACATGAACCCAGATAAAACATGCCATAGGAATAACAATCCTTGATGCTTCATTTCATGGTTGTAGCAAAAGTCAGTTGAGATAATGTGTGAATCAAACGCACAGCACTACACAAATGCAGCCATTTTAAATACATTAATTACAACTGCCTATTAGCCACCTATCTCTTTCTGAATATCTTCAATGTTTATGTTACAACAAAGAAAAATGCATTTCCAACTATACAGCCACTGCTTGGCATCCAGTATTTCTTCCTTTCAAGCAATGCACCCTTCTTGATAAAATCATGATACATGTTAGGGAGAACATCTAGACTTCATATTCGATTGGTGCTCTCTTGGGCACAGAAGCCAATAGCCTATTATGAGCCAAAAGGGTTAGCTCATGAGCCAAAGAGACAATGATTCTGGGACATCCTTGAGATCAGGAAAAGATCAACTACTTGCCTGAGATTTTCAATGTGGAGGTGCGTAATGATGACCTGCACATTAAAGAACCAGAGCCAATGCTAGAATTGGAGAAAGTTATATGCTCTGACCTACAGTCAGGTTTATGCCTCAGGAATCACTCTCTCAATCGCTAAAATCAACAAAACTCAAAATGACAAATGAAGCCTCCACAGTCAGGCCCCAGGCTACTTCTCTGATAGAGGAATACGGTACTTGAGATATAACTTTTGGTTGTTAAAGGAGTCAGACACCTGGCCAGTGCCAAGATGAGGCTAGAGATATGTCTATAAATATATCTGGGGAGGATGCATGTACAAAGTAAGAAGAGAAATTGAGTTGGCTAATCAGAATTTTCATATAACAGCCAGCTTGATTGGCTATGTCCTCATTTAAGAAAAATATAAATCTAAAAGGAATTGGAAAAACACAAATGACAAATCCCATAAGTACCTTATTGCTTGGAGTTTGCCCTCGTTCTAATTAACTCATCACACATACACACGTATACCATTCTGGAAAATCAATAAGAACAACAATACCATTGCTTTATATTGCCAAGAAGAAGACTATTGCCACTATGGAGGTATAATTAGGGAATAAGGTGACAATGTGCACAATGAGTGACACATGAATAAGGATATCATAGAATAGGAATACACCAGACATGGACCCTTGGAAGACCACTTGGGAAAGGATTCTAAGGAAGATTGACGGACAAAAGGAAAAAAGGAAACAAGAAGAGAAGAAAAGCAAGACTAAGACCAGAGTGAGGTTTAAAATATAGCTAAATTGATGTTCACCTTAATAATAATAACTAACATTAATATCATTGCTTATTTTTGCACAGCCACTGTTTTGCACATTTCAGAGGGCACTTTCATTTTATCACATAGGACTAACTCTCTGGAGGTATGCTATATGGCACTATGTGCCAGATACTCTTCTAAGCCCTTTAGAAATATTTATTCATTGTATAACTCTATGAAGTCAATACTGTTATTATAATTTCTGTTTTACAGATGAATTTAAATAACCTGCCTGGTTAGGAATGAACCAAGAATTTAAACTTTGGTTGGATCGCTCCCTGTCTGCTTAAGGGACCAGAGGTGAGAGCTAAAAGCAAATAAGGCAAAGCTGAAGGTGGCCACACACCTTTCATGGGTGACAGAAAGGTGCTCAGACTGCAACCTGAATCTCCAGGAAGGCAGGCACACTAAGAATTAGGCTGCTTATAAGAGCCTCTCTCATCTTGCGCCATTTCTAGCAAGGTCACAAGGACCATTTTGTGTGCATGGGGTAATATCACCTGCCGACTGGTTTAATGGAAGAGACATTTCCAACTAAAGCACAAAACGAACCTGATGAGAGATTCATAGAATTCCTAATCCAGGTCTTTTGGGCCATTCTCAGAAAGAGCAGAAGTTCCATTAACCTGGCTTTGGTGCTTGACAGTTAGCTAGAGAAAGGTGTGAGTAGGAGAAGAGGCTCAATGATTAAAAAGCCTCATCAATAAAAATGTAGAAAGAGAAGGCTAAACCTCTTAGAGCTCCCCTCTATGAGCACCTCAGAATTCCCCAGCACTCCTGAGGCATCACAAGGCCCTGTTTGGGTCTTTCCTTTTCAGTCTTCACTAAAATAGGAAGTTTTGCAATTTTAATCCTAATTAAACCCTTTCCTTGGTAAATATAATGAGGTATTCCAACTATTACAAAATCATCTCTACAAGCAGTTTCATATCATCTCTGAATTTACTTGTGTTCTGCCTGTGGGCAGTGTTGCTACATATCCTCCAAACCCAATGAGATGGAAATAGTTGAGAATTTGAATGCCTTTAATTTATATATATATATATATATATATATATATATATATATATGTGTGTGTTTTATTTCACAGAATTAAATTTCCATTAGTTCTGTTCTAGAAAAAAAAAGGAGATTTCAACACAAAATCATCTGCATACAAGGGGCGAAAATATCCCAGAATTTAAAACACTACCTATAGGAGACGCTTTGCCGAATACATGGTGCCCTGGGAGAGGAAGTCCACTGAATACTTGTAAGAACCATGTCTATTTAATGCATATTCAAGGTGGTTGCTCCTTGTGACTCCAGAGAAAAAACACCTTTTCCAGGAGTGCAAAAAGCAGCATATTTACCATATGGCGGCATCCTTTTAAGAGATCTCCCTTTTGTTTCCTGTCTTCAGGGACCCCCTTACCTCACTTTTCCTCACTACATACCAAAAATGTATTGTGTAAAGACAAGTGGGCCCATACAGTGCCATCTGTATGCATAGGCTAATGCAGTCTTCCTTCCATAAGTTAATGGCAATCTGCAGACCAACACACAAAAGCAGATGACCAGGGCTCTCATTTTAAAAATATGTCACTCTTGGGGAAAGAAGACCATTGATAATATTTTAGGTAATTAAGAAACATAGCCATCAACTGAACATGGAGCATGACGTAGCAATCAAGAACACAGACTCTGAAGCCCAAAGGGCTTCATCTCCCTGCAGATAAGCAGTTATTAGACCCATTTTACAGATAGGTTAAGTTAGCTTACATTGCAACTAAATGAGAAGTCCAAAGTCAGACTGTTCACAAAAATAGCATTGGAAAGGTTATCATTGTTAATAAAACACCACAGAATGGGCTCCATTATTTACGGATTTACAACTCAAAGGATTTGAATTTGGATTGGAAATCACACATAAGATAAAACCTCATTACAACACACAAATGTAAGAGGCAATTCAATATTCATGTACTTTCTGAAATATAAGAAGTATACTATAGAAATAGGCACCATGTTTTAGAAAAAAGGTCAGAACACGTATTTTGTCAAAAAGGCATAAACAATGTTTGGGTGCTGAAACTAGAATTCCTAAGACTTTTAAATATTTTATGAAGACAAGAGAAAATTGGAAATAAAAATTATCTCAGAACTGTGGGGGCCTGGAATTGGCCACTCCAAGATATGTCTCTTTGGCATGAAGATTATTTGTTGCTCATTACTTTGCAGACAGGAAAGCAACTGAAAAGTAGAATTTACTTACTCTTTGTAAGAGACATTTACATTGTAAAGGAACTCTCCATCTGTAAAGATATCTCCCTCTCTACCAGGAAGAAGGGGAGATGACCTTGTCTCTAGAAACTCTTAATCAATGGGGAAGGCAAGGACTTAAATCTGCATTTGTTAATTGTGCTTGTCTGGTAACCTCCTGTTACCCCCACCCCCAGCATCCTCCTTTGTCTTTAGGGATATGATATTTGGGGTGGTGGTGTTGGCCATTTTGGCAAGTTGCTCAGCTTGCCTGAGCCTCTCCCATCTATACATTGACAAATAGAAATGGCAAGCAATAGGATATATTGGAGTACATGAGGAAGCCATTTGATGTAAACCTAATTCGGCCTGACTTTGCTATTTTTTCCAAAAGGGCCTGACTGTGGCCATTGAGCACGCATTGTATATCTGCTTTAAAACATTTACTATGGCAAGAACAAAGGCCCTCAAGATAAAGGTGCAACTTCCCTCCCCCTCCCAACGTTGGCATTTCCTTAAGGATTAAGCATCTTTCCTTAGGCTAGGAACTGATTGCTGTGCTCACCTGTGACCACCCAGTTGAAGACAATAGACTTGCCTCCTGCTTCGCCCTCCAAGATAGCAGACCCACTACCTGCTGTGTCCGTCAAGCGCTGTGCCAACAGGGCAATCTTGTGACTATTGGGGGAGGGACATTTCAATCATATGTGAAATATACTGTTTGGGGGTATATAACCACTCTGTGCACCCCACTTCTTCGGTGCCCTTTATTCCTTTGGGAAGAAAGGCCCCGGGCCATGGTCCTCATAAAGCTTTGTTTAATTTTCTCTTGCTATTCTGTCTCATGTGAATTTAATTCGTTCTCCGGCCAGACGAACCCAGAGAAGGTAGAGGAAATGTCTTTCTCCCCTACAGAACATTCAAGATAAATGGCAAAATAAGGCACTATATAAATATTATATGTATATTTAACTGTCTAATACAGAAGTTGGAGAACTTTTTCTTAAAAGGCCTGATCGTAAATATTTTATGCTTTGCAAACCATCACATTTCTGGTACAACTACTGAGCCCTGTCCTTGTAGAGCTGAAGAAGCCATAGACAATATGTAAATGAATGGGTGTGACTACATTCCAATAAAACTTTATTTGCAAATACAGGCAAGTGGCTAGGTTTGGCCCATGGACTACAATTTGCTGATTCATGGCCTAATATATTATACACTTTGATGCAACTCGTCAGCATCATATTATTCCTATGATTGTTGGAATTGATGATTGAAATGAATTATTGCCCAAGACAACTTTGCTGTACTTAATTTCAAAGGATCAGAACTTAGAAAAGAATTTTCCAATTTTACCATCTTAGTGCTACTTAGACCCTTATGCTATTTAATGTCACACTTTACATGTTTCATTAGCATATAAAAAACCATCACGTGGAAAAAATACATTAAATGATTCAATGTGGAAAAATCAACCATTGTAGTTTATCTCTAGAGAGATAACACTAAACCTCATCTATTTACATTTAGCCAGGGACATATAGTTTTATTGCTTACAGAACAAAGGAACAGAGTCCAACTGACAATGAAGCTGTTAAAGTTTTCCTTTGGATGGGTTTATAGTCAGTCTACATGAAGTTCACAGCAATAGAAGGACATAACAACCCAGAGGAGAGGAGAATGCAAAAAAAGTGACAGCCACTTTCTCTATAAATTAAGTCACCCAACTGTGAGAAAGGAAGACAGGCTTTTGTGGGTAACAGAAGTACCAAGGGAAGCATCAAATACAATGCACCTGCATTACTCTCATGAATCAATATGAACATTGTAATAGTATGGCCTTACGGTCAAGTGTATGTCTTGGTATAGACAGACATTTTCTGGTGAGATAACAATACCTAGAAGAATTACATCCTTTTGAATAGTTTCCAAATAATATTAGTTTCCTGTTCTGTGGGTACTCAATAATTAAAATACATCATTTTGCTAATATAATTTTGCGATGGGCTTTGATACATTTAAGTTCCCAAACTTGCTATGCTCTTCTACCTGTCACATAATTGACTATTTATGGGTGTGTGCATTTGTCAATGTGGATTTCTTGTGAAATTTCTTTGAACTTGGATAGATATATCACAAAATCTCATTATTTTATTTGTTTTTATCAAAGAGCAAATTTTCAGGTTTGTTAGCTGTTTTCTTTTTCATTTATATCCCAATACAGATTGAGCTACTATTTTCCAAGAATTTTACTGAAGCATTAATATTTGTTAACAACTTTATCAATCCATATTTGAAGATGAGAGGGATAATTTATGACACTGTTATGCCTATTGGAAAAATTCACAATATCCAAGAAAGTATAATCTCCTGTTTTTATACCCATTTACCTTTCAATCCAATATTTGTTGGTTGCACAAGCTAACTAGGATTTTCCTATGGATTTACAGCCCCATTGTTAATGGTCTTTTCTATTAAGAGTCACAGCAGTATTGGAATATTGTTAAACTCAGGCAAATTTGCATAATTTATAAGTAATGTGCCCAACTACTTCAATAGAAGTAGAAATCTATTGGTCCTACACTGGACTTTGCAATCTCTTGAGCCATCTACTTTCTCCCTACCAGTATCTGTATATCTCCACTTCCACCCTAATAAGCCGAATACTTGGATTATCACTTCAATTACTCTGTTCCAGATATTTCCTATCTTGCCTCTTTCCCTCCTGCCCATGTCTATGCCAAACCACAACTATGACTGAAGCCTGTATTAGTTTCCTATTGCTGCTGAACAAATTACCAAAAACTCAGTGGCTTAAGACAGCAAATATATTCTCTTATAGTTCTTGAGATCAGAAGTCCAAAATCAGTTTCATTGGGCTAAAGGCAAAGTGTCAGCAGAACAGGTTCTTTCTGGGGGCTCTCAGAGGAGAATTTATTTCCCTGCCTTTTTCAACTTCTGGTGGTTGCCTACATTCATTGGTTCATGGCTCCCTTCCTCCATCTTTAAAGTATATCTTTCCAATCTGTTTCCAGTGATCACATCATCTTATCCTTTTGTCAAATCTCCCTCTGTCTCCCTCTTATCAGGTCACTCTTGATTATACTTAGGGTCTGCCCTAATAATCCAGCATAATCTCTCCATTTCAAGCTCTTTAACTTACTCTCACCTGTAAAGTCCCTTTAGCTATATTATGTAACATTCACATATTCCAAGGATTAGGACCTGTTTACTTTAGAGAGGTACCATTATGCCTAGTACACAGTGTCTGCTGGCCCTCAAAGACTCATATCCATCCCACATGCAAAATATCTTTGCCCCATCCCAACATCCACAAAAGTCTCAACCCATCACAAAGCCTAATGCCCAGTTTCTCTTCACTTGTATAGGGGCTGCTGGAGCTATCACACAGGTGTGCAGAATGGGGCCACTAGAGAGTCAGAGTTTTTCAAGTGGGTCTCAGCCTGCCTAAGAGATCTCCTGCATTTCTCTAGTCAGCTCTCTGTCTAGTTTCTTTTTCTTATTATTAAGACTTAACTTTTTTAGAAGCGTTTTAGGTTCACAGAAAAAATTGAGTGGAAAGTATACTGATTTCCCCTATTCTCCCTCCCCCTACACATTCATGGCTGCCTCTATTATTAACATTCCCCCAAGAGTGGCACATTTGTTACAACTGAGGAACCTACATTGACACATCATAATCACCCAAAGTCCATAGTTTACATTAGGCTTCACTCTTGGTGGTGTACATTCTATGGGTTTGGACAAAGGTATAATGACACATATCCATCATTATAGTATCATACAGAGTATTTTCACTGCCCTAAAAATACTCTGTGCTCCACCTTTCATCTCTTCTTCCACCCCCAGCCTGGCAACCAATGATATTTTTACTGTCTCCATACATTTGCCTTTTCCAGAATGTCATATAGTTGGAATCATACATTATGATGATGAAGCTTTTCAGATTAGCTTCTTTCACTTTGTAATATGCATTTAAGTTTTCTCCATGTCTTTTCATGGCTTGACAGCTCATGTCTTTTTACACTGAAAAATAGTCCATTGTCTGGATGTACATAAGTTTATCCATTCACCATGTAGAAAAATGTCATGGGAAAAATATGTTTAGTGTAAGAAACTGCTAAACTGTCTTCCAAAGGGGCTGTACCATTTGCATTCCCACCAGCAATATATAAGAGTTCCTGTTACTCCATATCCTCATCTGCATTTGGTGTTGTCAGTGTTCCAGATTCTGACCATTCTAATAGGTGTGCAGTGGTATCTCATTGTTGTTTTAATTTGCACTTACCTGATGACATATGATGTCGAGCATCTTTTTATATGCTTATTTGCCATCTGTACATCTTCTTTGGCAAATCTTTAGCCCATTTTTAATTGGGTTGTTTTCTTATTGAGTTTTAAGAGTTCTTTGTATATTTTGGATAACAGTCCCTTATCAAATATGCCTTTTGTAAATATTTATTCCCCGTCTGTGACTTGTCTTCTAATTCTCTTGTTATTATCTTTCACAGAGCAGAGATTTTTTTTTATTTAAATGAAGTCTAGCTTATCAACTCTTTTTTACTTGTATCATGCCTTTTGCGTTGTATCTAAAAAGCCAAACCCAAGGTCATCTAGGTTTTCTTCTGAGTTACCATCTATAAGTTTTACAGTTTTGTATTTTACATTTAGGTCTGTGATCTCTTTTGCCTTAATTTTTGTGAAGGGTGTAATGTCTGTGTCTAAATTCATTTCTTGCATGTAGATGTCCAGTTGTTTGGGCACCAGGTATTGAAAAGACTATCTAAGCTCCATTGTATTGCCTTTGCTCTTCTGTCAAAGATCAGTTGATTATATTTACGTGGGCCTATTTCTGGCCTGTCTATTCCATTCCACTTATCTGTCTATTCTTTCACCAGTACCACATTCTATTGATTACTTTAGCTATATAGTAAGTCTTGAAGTCAGGTCATGTCAGTCTTCCAACTTTGTCCTCCTCCTTTAATATTGTGTTGTCTATTTTGCATTTTTTGCCTCTCCATATATACTTTAGAATCAGTTTGTCGATATTCACAAAATAATTTCCTGGGATTTTAATTTCCTGGGATTGCACTGAATCTAAAGATCAAGTTCAGAAAATCTGATATCTTCACAATACTGAGTCTTCCAACCTGTAAACTTGGAATATCTCTCCATTTCTTTGTTCTTCTTGGATATCTTTCATCAGAGTTTTGTAATTTTCCTCAGATAGATCTTATATTTTTTTTTTTAGATTTATACCTAAGCATTTCATTTGGGGGTGCTAATGTAATCTTTCTAGTGTTTCACAACTATTTCATACTTTCTCTGTTTTCTTCAAATTGGTCACCCTGCCATTGCTTCCCTCAGCCTCCATCCTCAAAGCTATTATCCTAGTTAAGGTATCCTTCGTCTTGGTCCTAAACCACTATAAAAGCTTTTAATTGATTTCCCTGCTTCCAGTAGTAATAATCACAACAGTCAGGAGGCTCTTGAAGTGGTCCAGGCAACAGTGATGGAAGCCTGAACTGAAGCCCTGATCATAAGATAAAAATGAAGAGATAAGTTTAAGACATATTTAGGGGGAAGAAGTGATGTAAATTGCAAGTGGCAAGGAGGAGGGAATTGGAAGAATACAGAAAAACTCCCCAATTTCTGACTTTGGAATCTGGATGAATGGCTACATCCTTAACAAGGATCAGTAAGAAGACACAGAATGAGGTGTGTAAGGGGAGATGATGAATTAATGCATGATGAGTTTGAGGATCCCAGGGTGCATCCAACTGATAACATCAACAAGCAGTTGGCTCTGTTGTTCTAGAATGCAGAATAGAGATTTGAGATAGAGATATAGAATTTTACATCATCAGAGTGTAGGTAGTTGAAGTTACTGCCTAGATAAAGTCGCCGGAGGACAAAGTGTAAACTGAGAGAAGACAAATGAGCAGAGAACCTACCCCATATTTAAGGTGTAAGTGAAGGAAGAGGGAAATCCATGAAGCTGATTGAAAAGACTCTAAGAATCAGGAAGAAAGGAAGCATAAAAGGCCTTGGGCAGGAAAGACAAGCATATAACAGCTACACAGACATGCCCAGTGAAATCAGGACTGAACGTTGCCCATGGAGTTGGGTGGTTAAGAAGTCATTAGCCTTCATGGAGAAGCCAGGTTGTCAGGGATGGAAGAGTCAGCGGGCAGTGGGAGAGTGAAATAAGGCTGGGAGAAAGCATCAACAAACCTCCAAGAAAAATATAGAGACAGAACAATAGATACAGGAGATTGAAGATCAAGAGAAGCCTGGTTATTTTCGAAATTATTATTTTGTTTGTTTTTTAAAGACAGAAGAAATTAGAGCCTATTTATAGATAAGGAAGAGGAAGGAATCAGGGGAAACAGAAATACCACAAAAGCTGCAGAAGAGAGAAGGAAGAAATGATAAAGCAAGGCAGAAAAGTGAAGAGGATCCAGAAGAGAAGTGAAATGATTGTCACTGAATAAAAGCATAGACTTGTCTTTTTCTAAAAAGAGAAGAAAGGAGAAAATCAACAGATGTGGTTTTAATATCCATTTGAACTCCAAAGAGCATATGGAATTCTCACCTGAGAACTTCGATATTCTCTGTGAATTAACAATAAGGTCATCATCTGAGAGCAGGCTGAATCCTGAGGAACATGATAAAAATGTGGAGTAGCAATTGTTAGGAACGGAAGACTTGGGACATAGGAAAGAATCACTGAGAAGAACTGAGGGTCCATTTGATTCTGAAAATATAAAATTGTAGCATAGATTCCCAAACCCACAGTGACAGTATTTTCCTTAGGGGACTTTCTCACTCATTCTGTAGACCAGGAGTCAATGCAGGGCTGTGGATTTTTCTGCGAAGGTGAGGAAAGAGGACGGGGGGAAAGAGAATTGAGGGTACAGATCTCTCCCCTGATTCATCACTTAAAGTGACAAAAATCAAGAAAATGTGGAGGATTGCCTTGATGAATAATATATCAGAAGGAACTTCCCAATTTCCTCCTACCTTCTTGATAATGCACAAAATTCCCCTTAACATGCATTTTAATACAGTATTAGAAATTAAAAGCTTAAAATTAAAATACCTCATTGAGAAAACATATTGTCTAAAGATTAATTATTGAAACAATCACCAAACACAAATCGTGGATACAGATCCTCCTCTTGAGTGGAAGGTTCATATACTTTGGTTTCCCACAGACTGTAGGTTCAATTCCCAACTGTAACACTTAAGTGCTATAGAACACGATAAACATGTCTTAACCTCTCTCAGGATTAATTCTCTCACCTATAACTTTGGAGTTAAAAAATATACCTTACTCAGTTTACATGAAGAACACAGGTAAGATAGATGATAGATAGATAGATAATAAACAGTATCGATTAGGTAATACTATTTCTTGTTTTGACATAGGGAACAACTTAAACTAAGAGCAAAGAAACATAATACGCAAAATGCGAGGTAACCACCAAGAAAGGGAGGTAACACAAGCGGAAGGTAGACTTCACCTAAGCCACAGTTTTAGCCTAGGGCCCAATCTGTTTGCTGTCTGCTGTTCAGGATGAAAGAAAAATATTCAATGTGGTATTGATGTACATGGCAATTGTGAACATGACAACCTGAAAGGGCCATTTTTGCTGAGCCTTATGACACACAGCAACACCGGTTCACCAGGTTTATGCTTATTTCTCATAATGGCACAGCAAACTGCCTTAAAAAGGCACTGAATTTCCAGACACTCTCTTCACTGCATCAGTGATGTCTTAAAAAAAGACATAGAGAGCTCTCATGTCACCTCACTGTTGGACAATGCATTTTAATTTCTGCTGCTTTTGAGAAAGCAGGAATGGCTTCCAAATTCACAAAATGTTTTCTTTCCTAAGTGTCTTTGAAAGGCCCTGAATCCACATCTCAGTAAGAGTTTTGCATGGAGTAGAAGGAAGTTGCTTTTTGTTTTGGTTTGGTTTTTTTAAGAGAACCAAAGCATAACCTTGAGACCACCCTCCCAAGTACAAGATAGAAAATGTCAAGGACTGTTGAACACCCGGCAAATTTCCACAGTGGATCAGTAAGAAGCTATTTAGCACAGGTGTTTAATTATGATGCAATAGGGAAACGGGTAGTGTTCAATGGCCCTCAAACATGAATCTCCACCTGTGCAGAGGTCTAGCATTGGTTCATGGAGTGATAATATCAGGGGAAGCAATTGTGCTCCAATCCTGCTCAAGGGCCTTTCTTTTCTTGGTTGGTGCAACCAAGTTCACTGCCAGGAAGCCACGGGTTTTCCCCACATGAGCAGGTCCATCATGCAAGTTTATAATCTGCATCTGGGTTATCTCTCTGGGACTTAGCCACTTCTGAAAGCAAGGGAAAAATCAGAATAATTCAAAATGCCCTGCAAGGAATATCTCTCCAGGTAGTTTCCCAGAACTCTAACTTTATGATAAGCAAACGAAATGAATGTACTGGTCAACAGACCAGGCTTGGTCATCATGATTCATCCTCAAAGTTTAGCCAGTTCCCTTCAGCTAGTCTGGGTACCATTCCATAGTCGGATTGCTATGAGGCACATTTATTGAGCACTGTCCCAAGTACTTTGTGTGCATTACCTCAATTAAATTCTATGAAGTAGATACTATTATAATTCCTATTTTAGAGATGAGAAAACTGATGTTAAGGATTATTACAATTATTATTACATTGTTAAAGATTATTACTTGCCAAAGTCAATGCTTATGCTTTTATTTGGGCTATCTGGTTTCCCAAGACCCAGCAGTATCATGCACAAGACTTTAGAGCCTAGCAAAGGATGTGGGTAAGATAGTAATGCAGGCAAAGTTTGTCTCCTACAGTCCCAGGCCTACCACCCACCCACGCCACCTCAGCACTTACTTCTTTGTCTTTCAAACAATCCTCTTCTCCCTCTTCTTAATCTTCTTTCCCAAAGTACACAGTTCTCTGTGGCTATCCTCTTAAGAGTAGAGAAACAGATCTAATAAGTGAGTCTCCAGCAACACTGTTCATACTTTGTGTGAAATTGGTATAGTATAGTTCTTTTCTTTAAGGACTGGGTAATAACAGAAAGTGCATATGAACTGCCAATATTAAGAAGCAGCAATATGAGAGGGCAAAACATCGATGTTCTTGTTGTCAGGAAACCTGAGTTCTCCCATGGATGGTGAGCTCCTAGAGGACCAGGGTTATGTATCTTAACATATTCATCTAGCTCAGAGCTACGGGCATAGCATAAACTCTATATATGTTTGTTGAACTGGATGGAATCAGTTTGGGCTTTCCCACTTACTTTGGTAAAGTCTTATACAAGCCACACTGTAGGTCTCAGTTTTCTTACCCGTATAATGGGAGATTTAGGCTAGATCAGTGGTCTTCAGACTTCTTTTCCATGGAAACTTGTATTCAAATGAAATAGTGATCATGAGTGCTAAGGACTGAATATTCCTGTCCCACCTCCCAAAAATTAACATGTTAACACTTAATGCCCAATTCAATGGTGTTAGCAGGTGGGGCTTTCGAGAGGTTCTTAGGTCATGAGGGTGGAACTCTCATGAGTGGGATTACTACTCTTATAAAAGAGACCCCACAGAGCTACCTTGCTTCTTCCATCATGTGAGGTTACAGTAAAAAGATGGCTGTCTATGAGGAAGCAGCACTCACCAGGCACCAAATCTACCAGCATCATAATCTTGGATATCCCAGCCTCTAGAACTATGAGAAATAGGTATTTGTTGTTATAAAGCCACCTAGTTTATGTTATTTTACCATAGCAGCCTGAATAGAGTAAGACAATGAGCATAAACAAACTAAACAGATAGAAATAGAGAAGTTTTGGCTGAATTCATGAGCTGTCCCCTTTTTCTCTTTCCTAAGCAGGAACGCAGATCAGAAACCACTAGACTTGGTGATAAATAGTTTTTATGGTGCTAAATGTTTATTAACTATGCGTTTTGAACACCTCAAAGGAAACTGTGTTTTAATAAAAAAATTTTTGACTTAATTTAATTTTATTTTGATTTACTGTACAATAGTGTCAATAAACACTACTTAAGAGCTTTACCACTTAGCAGCTGGATGACTTTGGAAAGATTCTTAATTTTCCTGAGCCTCAGATGCCTCATCCTGAAAATGAGGATAGTATGATAAAGAGGATACAAGGATATAAGGGAGGTAGTGTGCCTACCTAGTATCTACCACAGAGTAGAGGCATATTTAATGTTCTTACTGGAGTGGAGAATCTTTTGACCAGGGTTTAAGATTCCAGCACTGCATACCCAGAAAGATCTGCAGTGCATATGGCCTTATAACAGCCATAAGGGTGGCTCTGTAGAAGACAGGCTCACACAAACAGTGCTGAGAGGATGGGGTCCCACTGCCAATGGCTACTAGTGGCCATGAGAGCAGTCAGCTTCTTTCTGGGGGGCACAGTGCCCTTGTACATGGTAGCTTTGAAAACAATCAAACACAAATTTACTATTTTCCTGGGAATTCATTTTTCCCCAGCCATAATAAAGTTTAATTTCTGTGAAATTAATTACGTCAGTCAAAACTCCCAGGTTTGGTCATTAAGATTTTTAAAGCCTATAAAAACCAAACAGTTATAGTCAACCAGTTAGATTTCTTCTTCCCCAGAAAATTTATCAAGTTGAACTTTAAGAAAGTTCATTATTGTACACTATTTCAAGTATAGTCATGAACTATTCAGATTATTACTTAGAGCAATACTCACTATTGATTTCATACCACTGCTAGTCAGCAGTGAAATACTTGAAAATATTTGGAAGTTTTGACTCAATTTAAAAATATCAGAAATATTTTGGATAGCATTTACACTGTCAAAATTCACCAAACTGAATAGTTAAGATCAAAGCATTTTATTACATGAGTTATACCTAAATTTTAAAAGAAATATTCACAAATATTCAAAATGGTTACACACCAGAAGTTCTTAAGACTTGATATCGTTATGCAGGATAATGCCCCATATAATTAATAAGTGGGATATGAGCACTTTCCAGTAGGTCTTAATGGTGGCACCTAACGATCTTCTTTATCTTTAGGGATTCAAAGAATGTAAGATTCGGTACTGGGGTCAGTGACATGCTGAAACATTTGAATTCTCCCATTTGATGAAGCATCAGTTCTTTTCCCCCCCTTAAATTCTTTTATGTGACTGACAGTTTCATCCATTTTTTCCTGAGGCCACTATTGAAATTCCTTTGTACTTGTGGAAGCAAGTTTGCTGGTTCAAGAATTTTGTTTTACCTCCGCCTCGAAGACTTGTCAAAGGCAAATTAGGACAAGGAATTCTAATTTATGTTTCAAAGGCCTCAAGAGCAGTGAGAAATATTTTTATTTACATCCTCCTCCAAAAAAGTGTCAAGTCAAGATGGTGAACCACAACACACTACTGTGCAATTATTAGAAAATTCCAGGAGGAGCTGTGAAACATGAGAAGCAAGGGCAAGTGGGGATAATGCCAGCTAATCCTAATAAGGCTCCTGAAGAGTTCAGGGCAGCAGCTGGGATTGCTCTGGAGGCCGGCAGAGCGTGCATCTGGCCCTCGCTTGCTCTCATTCACATTCATGTAGACATAAAACCTCCATGTAAACATATATTATTTAAGAGTTAAAAATATCCCTAACATTTCTACTATTACATAATAAGCATAATCTAAATATTAGCTAAAGTATTAGCACATACAGTGGTTTTATCCTTATTGCTTTGATGACATGTTATAATGAATCTTTTCAAACATGCAGAAAAGTTGAATGAACTCTGTGGTGACTGTCCACATACGCACCACTCAGAATTTACTTTAACATTTTGTTATATTTGCTTTATCACTTATTTATCCATTTATCTATCCTGCTATCCATCCACCTTATTTTTTTGAAGCATTTCAAAGGGGGCTACAGACCTCAGTACTTCTGAATCTGAGTGTTTTTTATTTTCTCTTTCATCCTGATGCTATTCTAGCCACTAAATGATTACATTGGTACTTTTAGCGCTTATTCTAAAGATATATTTTTTTGGTATTGAATCTGTTGATTTGAATGAAGGGGTCTTCTTATTAGAGCTCTTGACTAGCAATATTACGAGGACTATGCAAAGTGGGGATGAAGAGGCATAGATTTCTATCTCAGGCTCCTTTTAGCACAGCCCAGAAAATGTAATCTAACCACACTAAGGTAAATCTGGCTGCTTTCATGATCGTGATTTTCCTTAGACATTTCAGGTTTAAATTCAGTAACATTCAAGATCCCCTCCAATCCCGCCCCTCTCCTCCTCTCTAAGGTTGACACTTAGGAACCGAGACATTGGTGGAGAGAGGAGGTGAATCTAGCCCAAATCTTGGTCAGGATCTCTCCTGTGATGGAATCATCTCAGATGCATCACGTCCTGTCTGGTCCTCAGACATATCCCTTTCTGTGCCCCTTGTAGTTAACACATAATTAGGGGCTCATCCAGTCCCTAGAGGGTTGATCTGCTCCACATCTCCAGTGCAGCATCCCCCTGTATCCCCATTGACATCTTTCTTAGCTAGTTTTCCTTCATTCTTGGAGAGGGAATAAGGTACAAGAACTTTTGGATGTTCTCTTATCTATGTCTGTGCTGCAGGAAATTCGGCAGTCTTTCTTTGGTCCTCTCACACCTAGACAGACCACACTGCCATTTCTACCCTCTGGGATCTGGCTCATGGTAGTATGGGGAGTCCTCTGCTTTTTTTTGGCCTCACCCACAGGGAGAGGCAGAGTGCCTTTAATCTCAGATCCTCACTTTTAAAGAAAGTTCTATCATGCCTCCTCAGCACACACACAGTATTTTCACACTTCACCTAATACTCTTGCTTCCTTTCCAAAATGTCTAGCCTGTCTACTCCAGCCCAGAGGGTTTTATATTCATTCCCTGTGCCAGGTAAAACAGGATAGCAAAGTATTCTTTCAAATTTATTTCTTAATCTAAGATCTAGTCCTTGGGAGATCAGAAGCTTAGCATTACCTTACTTCATGCTCTTTGCATTTCAGCTATGACCTCCATTTCCTTGGTGCATGGAAGCCAAAGCATAGTTTGAACAGAGGAAAAGTGGTGAGATTTCAGATTTAAAAAAATAAACAAATAAAAACAATCACTTAATACTCCTAAGCTCATCTCTTCACACCTGTACTGTGTGGGTCAAGCTGTCGTTGGAGCATTGGTTCTTAACCAAGGGTTATTTCACCCCCCAGGGGACATTCAGTAATGTCTGGAGACATTTTCGGTTTTCACAGGTGGAGAAGGTGGATACCACTTGCATCTGGTAGGTAGAGAAAGACGTGAAATGCTGCTAAACAAGCTACAAAGCTCAGGACAGCCCCCACAGCAAAGGACTTTCCAGCCTGAAATGTCAAATAGTGCCAAGGTTGAGAAATCCTGGTCTAAACCAATGCTTTTAAAACTAAAGGGCACAAACTTTCAGCTAGAAGATGATAAGGTCTGAGAATCTAACGGAAACCATGGTGAATACAGTTGATAACACTGTATTATATGATAGAAATTAGCTAAGAGAGTAGAACTTAAATGTTCTCACACACACACAAAACAGATAAATATGTGAGGTGATGGATGTATTAATGAACTAGACTGGGGGAATCCTTTCACAATGCATATGTATGTCAAATCACCACAATGCACACTTTAAATATCTTGCAATTTTATATGTCAATTATATCTCAGTAAAGCTGAGAAAATAAATTAAATGTATATATACATACACACATAAAACTAGGTTTTAGGGAGCCCAAGGATTCTATGGAAGGGTTATCTCAGAACCTGAGGGGAAGGTGAGGAGGCCACCCCTTATTCCACTTTCATCAGAGAAATTTCACTTTGCATGTAAGTTTCCATATAATATTTCATTTGGGGGGAAAGAAGGAGGGGTTGTTCAGCTACATTTTTTTAAAATCATTAGAATAGCTGACTCAGTGCAATGTTTTCCTAGTGTTTTTCACAGATCATAATTTTTTAAATTCATTTTTACCATTATTTCATAAAATAAATACTCTTTTCTCAATCAAAAGGCAGGGAAATTTATAATTTCAGAACAATGGACAGCAATTTGAATTGAAATATTTTAGCTTTAAGGAAAACTTACAATGATGTCTGTATTTTTCTGATTTTGCGGCAAACCAGTAAAGGCTTGGTTATAGACCAGCCTCTGTTGACAGACTGATGGGAATCTCTGCTACAGAACCCTTCAACTCAGGGATTCAATAAAATCTATTCCAGTCTTTGTGCTTTTTCCTCAAAGTACTATCTCCTTAGTCTAATGGCCCTTGCAAAAGTTCCTGCCCAAAATAACAACAGTGAAGAGGCCTACATTGAGTAGGACTTCGCAAACAAGCCACAGCAGTTTGAATCCTGATGTGGAGCCCTGTCCAGTTCAGCCTTTGTTTCACAGATTCCATTACAGGGTAAGAGAATTATGTTGTAAGAAATCACAGTAATCTTTTTGTTCATAATGCATAGTCGTCTATATTTACTTCTCCCTTCCCTCAGCCCCAATCTAAATTCTCAGGAATTAGCACCATGACAATTACCAGTTGAAACTAGACCCAGTAATTCAAGGCATGAGATTGATAACCAAGTCAGTAAAAGAAGTGGAGATAGATAACATTGTATTTGAATTTGTGACTGCCAACCAAATGATTTGAGTGAAAACTTTCCATTTGTATATTCATAAGCTGTGAAACAACAGACATAGATATTTTCAAGTATTGTTCTTTTCCATCATAAAAAACACAAAAAATGCCGATCAGTAATACTGACTGCTAAGGGCCCATAATCTGTGAAGGGAGTGAATCTCCTATGGGTTATAGTTTGCAAAGACCAGCTCTGCCTGTCCCACCACCCATGTGATTCTGCTCCATGTATACAAAGAACGAGAGGACAGGTGAGAAGCATTAGCTGTGATTTTTTTTTTTCTTAGCTGTATTGACTGGTAAAATTTACTTATCTAGAAAAAAATCTCATTTATAAATACTTAAACCATTTTATTTCTCCCCTATTAACTCTCAGCCCCATCCTTATCCTCACCCTCTACCATACACATTAGGAAAATAATTTGATCAATGAACAGCTCTTAGAAGAGAGAGATTAAATTGTAAAACAAAAACAATTTCCCCTACATGGATTTCAGTGATGAAAACGTACTTTACACTTTTAATAACTTAGATCATTATTAGCCAATACTAACAAATCACCTTCAAACCCATGGCATTGCATGTAGACTACAAAATTATCACAAAAATAAAGATATGCTTTTAATTCCTAAGGGTTTAAAATCTAATAAAATTTCAATATAATCATGCATAACATAACCAGACCTTATCTGGCCAATGGAACACACAGGGTAAATCGCACATATGCACACACACAGAGTTCTTCAATTCCACTGTGGACTTTGATCCTAACATTACTACTTCATTTCATCTTGTTTTGTTTTGCATGAATGTAATGATAGAGAAAAGGTGACTACAAACAAGCGAAGCAAAAAAAAAAAAGGCCGGAAAATGGAACTAAAATGTATTGAACTTACATGCTGGGTAAAACATTATACTTAACTGTTTTATTTGTTCTCACATAGTTCTCACAATAGTCCTTTGAGGTAGGAAACTAATTTTGTATTATTTCTCCCATTCTACACAAGACGAAATTGAGACTTAGAGATATTAAGGAACATGCCCTTCGCAAGTCCACAGCTTTAAACTCATGGAAGTCCAACTGCAAACTCCCTGATCATCCTACTCTACTATGCTAAAGAGAGGACGCATTTCACAAGGCTCTTATGGTGCACCAGTTATATGCCAGATGCTTAAGCACAGAGTCATGGAACAGGAACTTGGAACACAAATAACTTTTTTTTTAATTCATTCATTCCACACATATTTATTAGGTACTTACTCTGTGCCAGACAGAGGAGAAGTTCCTACCTGGATATGTTGACATGGAATAAAAGACAAACATTAGTCAACTACTGACAATGACTGAATCTTACCGAATCCTGTTGGTTAGTTTCCCAGAAGGGTTTCCGCACTAGGACTGGACACATCACATTACTGGGGACTTATGATTCTCAAGGATATATCTGTTTATCCTCAGAACGCTGGTTTCTGGGCTTATTCTGACTTCCTTGACTTTTTTCATCACAATTTACATATAACCTGCAAACTACCAATTTTTAAAAATTCAAATGATTTGGTTTTTCTTTAAAAAACTTACAGGCACACTCTTGTATCTTTTGTAAGAGTTATACAGTACCTAGTTCGCAGTAGGCAGTCACAGAGTTGTTTTATTTTTTTTTTCCTAGAAAGGAACTTAAGAGAACATGAGCCCAACCCAGACATTTTACTGATAAGGACATTAAGGCACAGAGAGATGGCTTTATTTTCATATTCTCATGACTAGTTACCAGCAGAACTAAGACAAAAACTCAAGTCCCCTAACTTCCTGGCTAGCATTATTTCCAATTCTGTGTCCCTGCTCATTTGTAATTGAGTCAATTCCTCAAATAGGGAAGTCTTTTCAATTTATAGCTCTAATTACTGGTATGAGAGTCACAAAATACTCTGCTTATTCTCATAGTCATTCTCTAATTAAACAAGTGATAAAAGATGTGACTGACGTAATGAACATCAAAAAAGGAAAAATAATGAAATAAACATTATGAGGTTATGAGTTGGCTTGAGATCAATTCACTGGTCTTCATTATAATTATTCATACAAGCTTGGATTTTATCCAAATGAGCTCTAACTCTACATTCTAATTCAGCAGAGTGGTAGCTTCACAGGTTTTATGCATCAAAAAAAGAAAAAAGTAGCGGCTGGCCCCATGGCCAAGTGGTTTAGTTCACTGAACTCTGGTTCAGCGGCCCAGGGTTTCACTGGTTCAGATCCTGGGTGTAGACATGGCATCGCTCATCAGGCCATGCTGAGGCAGCATCCAACATAGTACAACCAGAAGGATCTACAACTAGAATACACAACTATGTACTCGGGGGCTTTGGGAAGAAGAAGAAGAAAAAAAGAAGAAGATTGGCAACAGATGTTAGTTCAGGTGCCAATCTTCAAAAATACATGAGCTGAGTAATAAATTTAAATTGCAATTGAATACAGCATTAGTTAAAAAAAAAAGTAAGGCATCAAATTCAATCAAGAATGGTTAAGTTCCTATATGCACAAGACATTATCATAGGCAGTACAGGAAATAAAATGTTTCCAAGACACAGTCGCAGATCTTAAAAATCATTACAATCTTTTCATAAAAATAGATAAATTTCCTTTAAGAAAAGAATCATGTCATGTCATGTCATTCATTCATTCCTTCCTGGTCAAGTTACTTATTGAGCATCTATGACATGTGAGCACTGTGTTAAGGAGACCATCAGCAAAAACAAGCAAACAAAAGAAGCACAGGTGTAGCTGCATTAATTATGTGTTGTAGCATAACAAATAACTCTAAAATTTAGTGACTTTAAACAACAAAAATGTATCATCCCAGTTTTTGTGGGTTTGGAATCTAGGCATGACTCAGGAGGCTTGCCTCTGGCTCAGAATCTCTCATGAGTTCAAGTTAAGCTGCCAACAGGAGCTGCTGTCTCATCTGAAAGCTCAACTGTGGATGAGTGGAATGGGAAAGGAACTGTTTCCAAGCTCATTCACATGGTTATTGATATGCTCCAGTCCCTTGCCATGTGGGCCTCTCCACCTGGCTGCCTTATGACAGGGCAGCTGGCTTCCTTCAAGGAGAGCAATCTAAAACAGAACATCCCAAACAGATGCCATCATCTTTTTACAACCTAATCTCAGAAGTGACATCCCACCTTGGTATCACATCTGCATTATCCTATTCATTAGAAGCAAGTCAATAAGTCTAGCCCACATTCAAGGGGATAGAATAACAAAGTGGTGGGTTGTGGAGGGAGGAGTCATGGGGAGCCATCTTAAAGCCTGCCTATCACAACAGATCTTGCCTAGGGGAAACTTAGAGCCTTTTTATGTCGACTTTTCACTAGGTTGCCCCATGCCTTTAAAAAGTTACTAACCTATGGCAAGTTCTCAACAATTATTTGCAGAGTAATAGGTGATAAATCAAAAAAGTGGGTTTGGGCTAAACTGAGGAGGCCCTAGAATGCCTGGCTGAGTACTTTATACTTAATTTAATGGGCAAGGTGGAAGGACTCATGCTTGGAGCATTAAAAAGCATAACAGTTGGAGAGAATTATTCTTCACTCTAATATTACCCTTTCCCACTAATTCTTCTGTTTTCTTAAGAGTGCTGATAAGAAAGTTTCCTTACTTGTTTCTAATTTAGGGTGACCAACTGTCCCACTTTGCCTGAACTAGGGGTTTTGTGGGACATGGGACTTTCAGTGTTAAAATGAGGAAGATCCTGGTCAACCTGGAACCACTGGTCATCCTACTCTGCTCCCATACTCATTTCTCCCTTCAGGAGGAAGAATGGTCAGTCTGATTGGTTCACATCTCCAAAGGATGCCACAAAAACAAACAGGCTCTCTTTCACTAACTTGGGCCACCTGTTCTTGGACATGGAGGGGCTCATCTCACACTTCCACCATCCACTCAGGAATCAGGCTTCTGCTTGCTCAGTTCCAATCTATTCACCTGTGCCTGGGGGTATAGGTTCAAAGAGGGTTGGGAGTAAGGAGGTTTGGCCAAGTTCTTTTATTTGATTTTGCCAACAATGAAACAGATGGTGTACACTGCTTCATTGTGTCTATTACTCAACTGGATAGAACTCACAAGGAAAGCAACAATTAGAATCTTCCATATATCTAACAATGATTGAAGCTAAATTTTCAATAGATTATTGAACAAGTGTTTATAAAATGCCTACTATGAGTCATGTGAAGTATTAGAGAAACAAAGATAAATAAGGCAGTCCTCACCCTCATGACACTCACAGTTGCATGGGAGGATAGACATAAACCAATATTTAAATATACCATATTAAATTATATCATTGTCACTTATTTATAATATAGTAGTTCCCCCTTATCCACAGGGGGATATCTTCCAAGACCCCCAGTGGATGCCTCAAACCACCTATATTAGCAAATTCTATATACACTATGTTTTTTCCTATACATACCTATGATAAAGTTTAATTTATAAATTAGGCACAGTAAGAGATAAATAACAATAAAAAAGAACAATTATAACAATATACTCTAATAAAATTTATGTGACTGTAGTCTCTTTCTCTCTTTCTCAAAATATCTTCTTGTGCTGTGTACACCCTTCTTCTTGTGATGATGTGAGATGATACCATGCCTGCATGATGAGGTGAAGTTAGGTGAATGATGTGGGCATTGCGACACAGCATTAAGCTACTACTGACCTGATGATACATCAGAAGGAGGAACATAGAGCCATTACGATGTCAATGATTGGATATCAGGAGCAGATGATATCAATGGTTGGAGATCCTCAAAAGTTGAAGGTTTTCTGCTGAAAACTTTTGGAAGAACATTGCAATCAGAAGTTGTTGTCTCTTTCTTTTTAACTCATCAAAATGTTGCTGTGGAGGTTGTTACCCCTTGTTGGTCATACAGGTGACTATAGTGCTGCATTCCATCTGAGGATAATATTCCATAATTTTGTCCTTAAATATCTGCGCAATTTGAAACACTTTGGCAAATTTTGGTGATATCCACAGCGCTGGTTCTGATTCAGTCTTCTCGTCATGCTCCTCTTCCTCCATAGATGACTCAGTAAGTTCTTCCAATTCTTCATTTGTTAACATTTCCCCATGGCCTTCAATATGCTCTTTCACTTCTTCATCAAGCATGTTGGCAATCCTTCTCCACCAACTTGTCTTGCTGCATGAATGATTTTCCTAACTTCTCCCTTAATCTCCAGGAAGCCTTTAAAATCATTCATGACTTCACTCCATAAGTTCTTCCAGCAAGCATTTACAGTTTCAGGTTTTAACTCATCCATTGCAGCTTTGATGAATGTTATTGCAACAGCGATAGTGAATGATTCCCAGCACTGCCTTATGTCCAGATTAGGGTCTGCATCAATTGCTGATGGAATGCGATCAAATACCAGGTGGGTGTATGTGGCCTTGACAAACTGAACGATGCCCTGGTCAAGGGGCTGAAGCAGTGAGGTTGTATTTGGAGGCAAAAATACAAACTCAATATTTTCATTTTCATAGAAAACAGATTCAGGATGGCTAGAAGCACTGTCTATTATTAACAGGACTTTAAATTCCAACACTTCCTTATTTTTTCACTTCTGAGATGAAGCATTGGTGGAACCATTACATAACCAAGATGACTGTTACTCACGCTTTCTGATTATGTTGCCAGAACACAGGCAGATAATTTTGTTTTTGTTTTTGAGACCACATGGGTTCTTCTCACTGTACTCTATGCCTGGCTTTATCTTATGCTCTGCAGCGTTGCCGCATAGTACTAGAGTTAATCTGTCCTTCCATGTTGTATGCCCTGGTACCTCCTTTGCACTTTTATGAATGTAGTTTCTATTGGGTATCTTCTTCTGGAAGAGCCCAGTTTCATTGTAATGGAAGACTTGCTTTGGGTGGTATCCTATCTCTTTAACCAACTTCTTCAATTCTACAGGAAATGTGGCAGCAGCTTCTTCATTGGCAGACACAGCCTCTCCAGTAATTTTTATAATTTTCAATCCAAACCTATTCCTGAATCTGTGTAACCATCTCTTATGTGCAGTAAATAGCTTGGTGTCACTCATTTCAGAGAACCCCTTACTGAAGTCTTTGTATAGGCTCAACGCTTTCTAGCACAACACTTTGCCATCAGTTGGAACATATTTTCTGTTCATGTCTTCCACTCACAAATTTAATGCCATGTCCACCTTAACTAAACACTTATCAAGCACTGTGGCTGTAATTTTTGCGGTTTGAGGTGCAACAGCAAAACTAGCATGAAGTTCTTTTTCCTGCTTCATAATTTCACAGATAGAAGATTCATTCTTACTTATAGATGTTAGCAACCTCAGCATATGAATTTTTTCTTTCCTTATTGTCGAGAACTTTTAACTTTTCACTTAAAGGAAGCATTCTATGGCTTCTCTTTGGCATATCCAAATTGGCAGCATCAATACTCTTGCACTTTGGGGCCATTATTAAGTAAAATATGGATTACTTGAACATAAGCACTGCCATACTGTGACAGTTGATCTGATAACCGAGACATCTACTAAGCGACTAATGGGTAGGTAGCATATACACCGTGGACACGTTGGACTAAGGGATGATTCAAGTCCCAGGAGGGATGGTGGCATGGAGCATGAGATTTCATCATACTACTCAGAATGGTCTACAATTTAAAATTTATGAATTGTTTATTTCTGGAATTTTCCACTTAATATTTTCAGACCATGGTTGATGGCAAGTAACTGAAAACACAGATAATGGGGGTGGGGGGTGAATCGCGGCGACTACTGTACCCTGAAAGCAGAGGAGAGAATGGTGGACATTTTTTTAAAGGATGTTTTCTTTTCTTTTTTTTTTATTTTCTAAAGATCGGCACCTGAGCTAACAACTGTTGCCGATCTTCTTTTTTTTTTTTCTTTTCTGCTTTTTCTCCCCAAATCCCCCCAGTACATAGCTGTATATCTCAGCTGTGGGTCCTTCCAGTTGTGGCATGTGGAACACCACCTCAGTGTGGCCTGATGAGCGGTGCCGTGTCTGCGCCCAAGATCCAAACCGGTGAAACCCCGGGCCACCGAAGCAGAGAGAGTGAACTTAACCACTTGGCCACAGGGCCAGCCCTGGACATTTTTCCTTAAAACTCTAATTATTGGTCTGGTTACAACTTCCCCCAGAAGAGTAATGAAAGTTTTTTTAGAGGAAGCGATGCTTGAATTGAATCTTGAAAAATGAATATAAGTTTGGTAGGCAAATATGTTAGAAAGGGTATTCCAATCAAAGAGAACAGCATGTACAAAGACAGGTAACCGTAGAAAGATGACGTAAATAACAGAAAATAATTTAGAATGTCTCCATCATTAGGAGAATGTGAACGCATGACAGAAAATGAAGGTTACAATTTATCTGGGGCTGGGTGTTGTGGAATAACAGATTATGGCAGAAGTCAGAGAAACCCAACTTACAGATTGGCATAGGGGCTGGATGTGGGAAGAACAGCTGTAAAGTCTGAAAATTGTTGAGGGGAGTGCGAAAACTGGAACTAAAGTCATTGTCGTGGTATGAAATTGGCAGAGCAAATTGGACAGACTTAGGTAGGGAACAGAATCTGCAGGACTTTCCCACCAGTAAAGAAGGAATGAGAACATAAGAATCAAAGGTGATATCAAGGCCTTGAGCTGAGGGATCAGGAAAAGAGACATGCTCTCAAGAGAACTAGTCAAGTGAGAAGCAGCCAGTTTTTGAAAACTGGTTCAATCAAATAAATCCAGTTTAAGGAGCTGGTAGGATACCAAACTAGGGATGTGAAACAAGCAATTAGAAATGTGGACCCGAACCAAAAAAGAAAGAAGATGGCAAGGCAACATTCACGGTGTGTCTAGAGATGATGGATGACAGATCATGCCCAAAAGAGAGAGAAAAGAAATTAAGAGAAAAGAGGCAGAGAGAGAATATTTAGAAAAAAACAGTATTTTGGGAGGTGAAAGAACAGAGTCCTTTGAAAGAAGCAGTGAAGAGAAGCAGTTCAGAGGAGTAACTTAGAAGAAGGAGAAACTTTCAAGGAAGGAGGGACTTTCAAGGAAGAAGAGATGGTCAGTTGGGTTGGAGCTGTTGGAGACATCAGAGGTTTTATGGTGCCCATGAGAGTATGGGCATCCATGACATCCAGCCTCGGTGGAGAGGCAAATAAAGGTAACACAGGTGTGATGGAGGGGAAAACTTGGAGCTGCATCATGGATAAAACCTATCACAAGTACATTTTTTTAGCATCCCAAGATGAAGGAAACCCCTTCAGATTATTAGGCTATCTACATAAAATGTCATTTATGAACAACATCAACATTAAATATTAGGCCTAAATTTCCTATTCATTCATTCGTCAATTAATTCACTCATCCATTCACCCACTCAAACAAGCACAATGCCTAGTAGCAGGAATTCAAAACAAGAATGATTTGTGGTCTCCATCTTCAAAATGCTTTCAGCCTGTCAATATGAGTCAGAAATACAAATAAAGAGCCCCAAAGTCTTCAGTTGCTATAGCACAGTCACCAGGGACAAAGGAAGTTCAAAGGAGAAAATGGAATTCCCTCTAGTTCCAGGCTTAGGGCTTGTTAATGGTGCCAACAAAGCCTGCAAAATGTTGACTCATCCCCAGTACAGTGAAAATCAGAGGCGGCTCCACCAAGACAAGTTATTAGTCCCCCTGTACATATGCCAAATAGCAATGGACAAATGTAAACAAATAGAGGATAGAGAACCTGAATAAAAGAAGCTGAGGGGGGCTGGCCCAGTGGTGCAGCAGTTAAGTTTGCATGTTCTGCTCCAGCGGCCCAGGGCTGCTGGTTCAGATCCCGGTGCAGACATGGCACCACTTGGCACTTCATGCTGTGGGAGGCATCCCATATATAAAAAGTAGAGGAAGATGGGCATGGATGTTAGCTCACGGCCAGTCTTCCTCAGCAAAAAGAGGAGGATTGGCAGCAGTTAGCTCAGGGCTAATCTTCCTCAAAAAAAAAAAAAAAAAAAAGCAGCAGCTGAGGTAACAAGTAACTCAAAAAACTGAGGGACCAAACAAGCAACGTTTTGTTCTATTCAACAAAAACATTCTCCTTACTTTAACTGCAATCAGTGACTACATGGAAAATTTATAGGAACACAGTTTAAGGGTTTTGCATTGCTGTAGATAAGACTCGCACGATCTTTCCATGTAGAAAAAGGTCACACCGTACAAGGAAGGTGTTGTCAAATAGATAAGGCCCAATGTAGCTCAAGCATAAAAACCATATGACTTATCCGTAAGGCCACAGTACCAGCTAAGGATAGATGCTGTGATTACTCCTTCTGCGAAGCAGAAACAAGGCAAGATTGCTAATAACATCCTGATTCACCAAGTGAAGCCAAGACTGTTCTCCTTTCAGCAAAATTGCTGAACTGTGTGGTTGAGGCTGGATGATTTCTACACAAAAGGACTCTTCATCACACACAGATCTGAAACAGCAGAAGAATCTATGAGGCTACAACAGATGTGCCATGTTGAAGAGTCCCCTCCTCGTGGGCAGGTGCCAGAGGAACAAGTGGAAGAACAGATCAGCCCAGCAGGGGCCACTTGTAGTGAAATAAACTGGCAACTCAACTTACAGGGCTTGACTCAAATCTGCCAGATCTGGTGTTCACAAGACTGTAAAACAGAAAGGAGCAATATTCAATTATCTATTATCATATAGAAATGGCACCTTTCTCGGCACTCCTCAGGTTTCATGTCATCTTCAATTACCACCGCCACAGCTACTTAGCATTGACAAAAAGCCATAACATACAAGTACTATACTGTCCAACAGAACTTACAGGCACCTAACTCCTGCTATTACTGTGGTTTAGAGACAATGCGGGCGTCTGTGTACCTTCTCTTCCTGGGGTGAAGGGTGGGGCTGGGGGAAGGAAGATAAAGCCAGAAACCTGGGAGATTCTTCCTCCTCAACAGAGAGTCTAGCCTCCCACACCACCAGCTGCAGAGGGTATACAGAGGAGACTGGCCAGGAAAATTAGCCCATGTTCCCATGGCCATCAAATATGGAGCATGTGTACACATATGTACCTGAACCTCATTTTGTGGGCTTCAGGTAAAGAACTCTAAGTGACTATCTATGTCCAAGATGAGAAGAGCCATTTCAGGCCACCAGAAGAGGCTATAATCCCCATTATGCCTTGGAATTCACAATTTTTATGGTTAAAGGAGGTTTTTAGGGCTTATCTGCTTGAACTCCTTCATCAGAGGGGTTAAGAAACTGACACTCAGAGACATGACATATTTAACATGACACAGAAAATATTCAAATATCTAAAAGATGGTGTCTAGCTAGTTTTAGTTATTTTGGACAACAAAACCTTGACATTGATATTACCAAGCTTATGAAGTGGAGGATTTGTGGGAACCAACTGAGCCCACGCTCCTTAGGAAGAACTATATAAACTCCCTAACCATATTTAATACAATGAAAGAACAACAAGTTCTAAGTTGGTCTCAAGTGCCTTCTCACTGGAAAGAGGAGATGCGTGGGGCCTGAACTGGGATGGCCATTACCTGCTGCCCAGCCTTCAATTCAGACTCCTGGTGATGAGTTGCCTTAGCATTTTAGCCTTCAGGATGGCATTCTAACCTGAGCATACTGCATCTGAGTTCTTTCTTTGAGGATTGAAGCTTTTCTGAAAGCTGATGTCTTTTGGTGCCATGGTTATGAGAAGGCACTTGAGATAGGCAGACGAGAAGTAGAAAGAACAGCTGCAGTGGTTAAGAGGAGTGGTTCCAGAGCCACATTGCCTGGGTTCAAATCCCAGCCCTGCCATGCTAACCAAGGGACTAGGGCAACTAACTCAGTGAACCTCTGATTCCTTTATTTTCTGTCAAAAGGGGATGATACTTACAATAGCAACCCCATGGACATGTTGTGAAGATTAAATGAAATAATACAAGAACAGTGCTTTGAACACAGTTTGAGGCCTCAAAATGTTAGCTATTACATCTTAAAATAAAAAACTGTTGCCTTTATGTGTACCTCATCATAAAATTTCCTGTGTCAACATCTCCCAGATAACAGTACCTTGGGCACTACTGCTTAATTATGACATGCTTAACATAATGGATGTTGCAGATAATTACTGGCAGAACTGGGAATAGACTCTATAGTATTTCCTTTAATCTAGGTGTCTTTAGGGCGTTGTCTTTCTATAATTCACTCTCAGTTTTGTAAGATGTCAATTCCATTTCTTGCCAAGGGGTAGAAATTTACATCCATGGTCACAATCCCAAATTTCTCTTTTCTCTCGCCCATAAATATAAATTAGACAGCACAGACTGTAGTTTTCTGGTTTTCTATGACTAGATTGGAAGGGCCTAGATGCCACTCCTATTTTGGGGGTAACTGCCCCTCAACTATGACACAAATCTGCTATTTTGATATTGTTATAAGTGGGCCCACAGCTTTTTGGCAATAAATATGTTTTAAAACTTTTTAAAAGGTAAACACAAACAGAGAGAGAGAAGAAAACCTAACTGCATTAACCCTATTACCTAACAGCCGTGATAAGCAAGTGGTTATGAAGGGAGCTCAGCATGTCTGTTCTTGCATCTAGGAAACAGTATATATGCTCTATTCTGCACTAAACTTTTGATTAAAGGGACTGTCAAATAAGCCAGGCTATCAGGACAGTGCCTGTCACCTGCCATAGGACACGTTCAGGTCAAAAACTGCTTTCAAAGAAGAATGTCCAGTTTCTAGCCATTCATTCTAGTTCTCTTGTTTTATAAAATACCCTATTTTTAAAATATTTTATTTTTTATAGGAAATACGTATTCTCATAAATCTGACCTAAATTTGCATTTAATAGCTGGTTTACACAAGGACAAACTTCAGGCATTCCACAAACTTGAACACCAAGTAATAGGCCATCAAGTTTAGTTCACGTGTTTGATGGGTTCTAATTGAATGAGGATATTCATTTAGTTGCATTTTTCACAAAAGAAACAAATATAATTATTACAACATTTGACTTTTATGTAAAAATGTAAATTATTCAAAACCAGCTTTACTTTCTTCATTATAAGCCAAGAACTATGACTTGTTATTGCTTTTTTATTTCATTCCAATAGTTTCAACAAAGCATAAAATCATCTTTTATATTTTAACATGTCAAAATTTTATATCTTAAGAATACCAAAGAAACTTCAAAAAGAACGTATTTGAATATTAATCTATCATTCCATAAACAGTTATATGAATACATTCACTTATGCAAATTAAATGTATATAACTATTGCCTTAAATCACACAGAGGAAAATGTTAACATGTGCAGAGTAGTTTTGCCAGAACAGTTAAACTATGACAGATTAATCATATCAGAAGGATTCATCACTGGAGATATTAAAGGGTTTTTTTTTCTCCTTTCTTTCTTCTGGGTCTAAGAATATCCATTTGTAAACTTTACTGGTTCTGCTCCCCATCCTTTAGTCACGATTTTCTTGTTAATTCAGAACTTCTTGGCATCTGCCTCCACATCAGAAAAAGAATACTAAGAGCTGGACATGACCCCGGAGTGATTTCAGAAAGATGAAGTTGGTCTCAGTACTGACACACAGGCTGGATCAGCAAGTCAGGCATCTGCATCAATGGTCTATGCTCCGGCTTACACATGGTAATGCCACAATTAATAAAATCTTGCTCTTTTTCTGTTCTCTCTCTCACTCACTTTTCCTGTCTTTCTCTCTTTTTCTTTGACTGTATCAGATCAGATAAGAAAATAAGAAACTTCCAATTCAATCAAGAACACTTGAAAGGAAACATTTTCAGGCTATATATGATGACAATCTTAACAGCCCCATTGCTTAGTGATCAGTCACTTTGATGTTAGCAAAGAAAAATACAGAAAAGAGTCTATGATTATGAACTGAAACATTAAAATAAGTCTGAGTTTCCCCTTTTTCCATTTTCCCTCCCCTTTAATAACTCCATCATTTTTGTGTTCAAATATACAGAATAAAATCTACCGTTGTAACCACTGTTTAACGCACAGTTCTGAGGCACTAGGGAGTTTCACACTGTTGTGCAACCATCACCACCATCCATCTCCAGGACTTTTTCATCTTGCAAAACTGAAACTTTGTACTCATTAAACAATACCTTTTTATTTTCATTTTCTTAATGGCCAACACATGTCAGTCAGCCAACCTTTTTAGCATTTGCTATCTACTTATCTGGTAACGAGGGAAGTTAAAGATGATGTGTCTGCCCCCAGGGAGCTGACAGGTTAAGACAGAGGATGGACAAAGATGCCGCCTCACAAGGCCACTCACTGAGCACATACCTGACACTTAGGCAGGTGTTGTATTTAAGTGAATTTCAAAGTAGAATGACTGATAGTTTAGTTTCAAAGTTCTCACTAGTAATACCCGATATATAGCTCTAATCCAGGGGAATATGCCATCTTCAAAAATGATAAATTCCTTCAAAGAGAAAAATGGTGCTGCTATGTTAACTGCACTTTTCAGAATGTTATTCTGAGTGTACATCAGTCTTTCTTTTACAAATCCTCTGGGATAATTTCAAGCCACCTGAGATGGGCATTGCCAATTCCTGAAAAGCCCAAAGCATCCTAACATGTTCCCTGAATGACTGTTTGCTGAACGGAGGCAGGGCTGGAACTCATCCCTATGTCCTTGGGCCTGCGTGGGGGCCACAAGCCTCTCTGCTCTATGTCACATCGGTACATGACAAATGGCACTTCAAAACTTCCAAGTACAGCCTAAGAAGAGGTTAAAACACAATTTGCCCTTATTAGCAAACATTGCATTTCTCTGAAAATTGGTTGCATCATTCACAAACCAATACCTCTTATTCACCTTTCCGTCTCAGGAGGTCAGCATTGCAAATCTCCAGTCCGATTTTTCTTTTTTAAATGGGAACCAGGTGGTGGTGTTGTTTTCTTAATTGTCCTTCTTGTTCTACGGCACCAAACAGAAAGAGACATGCTCATATATTCCAAATTGACTATTCGTATTCTCGTTGCTAGTGATCATTAATTTCAGTTGGACAGTTATTCATGTAAGCAATTTGCCATCATCATGACTGAGAAAAAATATTGAAGTGCTAGGCTTTTAAAATGGTAATATGTGGAAAGAGATATAATTCTCCTGGAAAACATATTCCTCAAGTTTTATATTTGGTCTCTGGTGATATGAACCATAAAATTACGCTAGCTAGTCCAAACTGTTTTTATTGAAATCTGGGTTTGGGATAACAAGGATAGAATCTCTTAAAACCTCATTTGGAAAATGAATATTCGGGATCTAGCTAGAGTACATCTATAAAGATCTCTAGAATTTTGGAAGATAACAGCATTGGAAAAGTATATTTCTTTGGCTCAGTTTTCTCAGGAAAATGACATATATGCTGCTTCAAATAGCTGTTGCTGCTTCATAAAATTTTTCCAGAGATGATCTCTTTGAAAGGATTTTGTTCAGAGCACTGTTTTTTCTAGTGCTTACAGCTTATTATTGAATTCATACGGAAGTGAAAGATGGAGACAGCAGTGCAAACCCAGTGTTTCACAAACTTGCCTTTGCTTAGCCTCACATAAAGTCATGCAATTGACCTCATTAGATCTGTCACTAGCTGGCTTATTTCTGGGCCTCCCTCTCCAGTCTAAAACAACATCAGAACTATCCAGGTCTGAATCCCCAGACACCACAGTAATAGAACATATATCGCTGCAACAGGAGTACCTGGACCCCATTGTATGAGGCAACACTGTGGAGGAGCTGTGGTGACCCAAGGGGACCAAAGGGACACCTTCTAATTAGGTTGGACTTCCTCAGATATTGCTAACTCTTGGCTTCATCTAGTCTAGTTCTCAGGACTTCTGTTAACTGCAGTTAATTCAGGCTTTGAAACAATCATCTGTCTATGCTGGAAAAAATATACAGCAGAGAATCTTAATGTCAAAATATATCTTGGAGAAAAGATCCAGTTCAACTTCTCTTACATTATAGTTGAAAAAACGGGGATCTAAAATATTTAGTTACAGATATACGCCAAAACCAACATTAGTGTGCTGATTCTCTATGTACTGTCTTTTCCTATAAGTAATTTACAGAATTATGCCATTTATTTGGTACTTCTCCATGGAAGGCAAATTCTTTTAAAATATCATAGGAACTAGAAAATCTTTCTACACATAAAAGTATGAACTGCATCCTCAAACGGTTCTTGTTTTATTTAATCCTTTTAAACCATCTTTTACCATTTGTACAACATTAACTTCTCTCCAACAAGCAAATCTACAAAACGAAATTCCTCTATCGCATTCTGTCAAATCGAACCACACATTAATTGAAAGCTTAAAGAATTATTGTAATCACTTACTATTTTCCTTTAATGATTTTCAAATTTTGAGATGGAGCCAAATACCTTTCTGAGTACAAAAATAGAGCAATTTACAGAAGTGATAGATATTTGGCAAGATTTGCAGGTAAAATAGATTTTGTAAAAGTACATGTTTGAGGAGGTTCTCTTACAGTATATACTTAAAGACATCAAGCTTAAAAGAAAGCTTGAAGCAATATCACGTTCATAAAAATTAACTGCTCTCTGAGCTAACGTACAAGACTCGAATTCATGTTTTAAAATGCTTCTTTCATAGCTGATGCTATCAGAGTTGGCTAAAATTTTACAATAAATTTTTGTAATGATACAATCATGAGATTTAAAGGGTCATCAAAAGGTCCAATTTTTATCTCTTTACATAATTTCTCTACTCCAAAGGTGGCTCCTCAGTTAAGAGATAACATTATCTATAAAAGCAAGCTACTGGCCTGGTATGATCTTTATGCCCCCTAAAAGGACTCTGTTACAAAAAAAAAAAACTTTTCTGGGATTTATTGTACTATTTAATATTCCCAGCAATAGCCTGAATTTGTAAGACTTTTTTCTGGGTTCTATGGATAGTTATGTGATGTCACCAAGAAGTCATTTCTCTGTCTCATCCATCAATCTGTATAATTATAAATTATAGTTACACTATATTTTAGTGTCTGCTGTGGTCCAGGCCCTGTGCTAGGCACTCAACATACATCGTCTCTCACTCTAATCAACCCACACAGCAGTTAGCCATTATTCGCTGCCCTTGCTCAGTTAAGAAAACTGAGGCCTGAGGAGCTTCAATGACTTGCCCAAAGTCTCACTGCTACCCACCGGTAGATCTATAATTTGAACCTCCTTCCATCCAAACCAAACATCTTTACTCTATCTTTCCCCACAGCCTCCTTACATACCTAGCCTGGAGGAACCAAGGTACACAGACATTTTGATGATAAGAAGGATGTTAGGACTAAGGGAGTCCATGGAGCCAGTGTGCATGGCCCTGGGGAACACTTGACAATTTCTGGCACATTCCACCTATGGCAGAATAGTACTTTTGCCTTTCTGTAGCAAGTAGGTCATCTGGTTTCCTAACACACAACATATTTATGGCAACAGCATAATGCTGCCAAGAGCTGACACCCTAGAGTCAGATATACCCACTATGTGATTTAGTCACAAGTCACTTCCCTCTCTGTGTTTCAGTTTCCTAGCAGTAGGAAGCCTCTAAGCCAGCCCCAAGTGATTCCTGCCTCGTACATAAATAAGATCCAGCAGAATATTTATAATAGGAACGAAAAAGGTGGAAACAATATAAAAGTTCAATAACAAATTTGGAATTTGGAATTATTCTGGTATCATGCAGTCATTAAACATATTTAAACCATGTGGACACAAAGAAAATGTTTATTAAGTAAAAAAGCAGACAATAAAATGACATGCATATATTAGCCAATTACATAGGCATACAATATATAGAAAGTCAAGAGCTAATAAGTTACATGCAAAAACAAGAATAGATTTTATAGTTATGAGATCATAGACATTTTCCTTTCTTTCAAAATATTTTTTATAGTTTTACATAATTTTTTTCCAAAAATAAGAGACCCATGTGCAAACCAAGAAAAAAATCTAAAATTTCCCTCTTAAAATATTCTTGTGTAAACTTCATTCTAATCCTTTTATTGATTTCTTATATCTTTCATTTATTTTATCTTATTTCCCACATTTCAGATGTTTGAGAAAATGAACAGTTGTGTTAATATGTCTCTGTTAGTCTGTGTCCTTTGAGAAGCAGACTCAAAACGAGATTAAATGTGTAAGAATTTTATTAGGGGAAATGCTTGTGTGAAAGGAAATAGGGAGGGAGTCAGAAAAGGTCAGGGGAGCCATCAGACCGTGAGGGAAGGAGAGAGTGAGAGATTCTTGGGTGGAAGTGACCTAGACTGCCCTGCATCTCAGAAAAGAAGGGCAAAACCCTGGGCAAGTCCTTCAGGCAAAATCAGCTGACAAGTCTGGTGTCTTCCAGGAACCTTAGTATGCCTGCAGCACTCCATCTTTGGCAGGAGTAGCCCAGGAGTGTGGCCTCGGGGCAAACATGGCTCTGGATTTCAAAGCTCAGCATCTGGGGCCCTTGGTCAATTACCTCCCTCTAACAGGAGGTCTGCCAGGCACATTCTCAGGGCCATCGTGGTGTCCAACCACAGTTTAAAGAAAATTACCCATACAACAATACTTCAAAATCAGTCTGCCTATCCTGAATGTTTCGTAGTAACTAGAAAGTAATAATGAAGCATTGAAGGAAAAATTTCAAAAGTGTTTAAAGTCAAGATATAAGAGTATAAATGAAACATTATTTGGAACTAAAGAACCATGCTCCTTTCCTTGATCTATCATTTTAATCAGCTATGGCTACATTAAAACTGGCAAGCAGATGTCAAGTGGCCCTCACTAGGTTATGTGGGAAATCTATTATCTGCCCAGTGTGTTCTAACTGGGCTGTTCTACAAACTAGTGAGCCATAATATTTGAATGATGAGTTGCAATCTCTCCATAGAATCTCCCCAAAGACCCTGGAGACTGGTGCCAAGTGGTCCAAGATTCAGCTTTTGGTTCTATAACCTTCTTGCTGAACAGCCTTTAGAGAAGGTATATGTTTTCTCTCAGCCTCAGCTTTCACAGGAAAACTGGAATAATTATATCCACTTAAAATAATTATATCTACTTTATCCTCATCATTCCGAGGTTTAATGAGAAAATATACTTAAAACACTTAGAAGTATACTTAGCACATATTAGCACTCAACAAACATTAATTCCCTTCCCCTACACACACACACACACACACACACACACACACACACACACACACTATCATCAGGGCAAGTGGATCTTTGGTTCACTATGGTTTCCAGGATAAATCCAGCCTCCTTGGTATCTCCTCTACAGTTATATTTCTTCAAAACCCACTTGAACAACAGTATTTCCCATCTCTCCAGCCCCAGGAGCTCCAATCAAGCTGATCTCCTCGGGGGTCTTTCAAACACACCACTTTCAGTTTCAACAGCAAACATTGCATCTGTTGCACCCCGTTCTCCCTTCCTTCTGTTTTACCAAATTGTACTCACATCTTACCTTTTTATGGAACCATTAATCTCTCACTTCTCTGAGCTTCTACAGTACTTATTAACATATTGTTCAATTTGGCAGTAAATAATATATGCTTATCTTACCACTATCTACCATCTTTTATCCTCCTTGGCACCTAGTAAGAGATATTAAACCCATGGTGGATTCTAAATTAATTCTTATCTAATGAATAGGTGCTCCCTACATTCCAGCTGACCTTATTTGCATCCCATGGAGCTATATCCTCTGATATATCTATACATGTGACAATGATTTAGATCACGGAAAAAAATTTAACTTGTACTGAAATAATCAGCTTACCTGGTTCAGAGGCATGTGTATGAATAGGGGCAGTCAGAAGTAATACTCCACAACAATACTGCGATGTTATTGTAAATTTACAAGAAATTAATAGAACACTTATAAATGTGCACATGAATAAATGTGCTTTCAGTGGCTTCAGTGGGACATAAGAAATGCAGATCTGACAACCACTGATCTAATACAACTATCTCATGCTACAGTCTTATTCTAGAACCCAGTAAGAATCCATTCAACCTTTAGCTACTTTAAAAATTAATTAATATCTGAAAATCATCAAATATTATTTGGCAACCACTCATATGCAATTAGGACCCATTCAAGATCCCACATAAAACAAATTATCTAGACCCAGCAACAGCTTACATGCTTCTAAGTTCAAACTGGCACTGTCTAAAGCACCTACACATTTGGAAGAACACACTGCCCAAACGAAACCATATTCATGTACAGAGAAGAGATAACACAGCAGAAGAAAAGTCCACCAGCAAAATTTCTATCAATAAATAAATGTTTGTTAAAATGAGGGCATGACATGACACGAGATGGCATGACATTTTGTTTCAGGTGTCAGTGGCAAGGGTCCTATAGCTGAGGGAGTATGTGGAACAAGAGGCAAACCCTAAAGAAAAGAAGCTTTACCTTTTTACCTTGGGATTTACTTTATGTGCCTTACATGACTTGTTATGATAAAGAAAAACTTGTTTCCATCAATCAGAGAGGGTAGCACTGCAGGATGAGGAGGCAGATGATTGACAGACTAGCTGCAATGATGGCACTGGGAAGCTATGAAGTCAGGAATGGAGTATGTTTGCCTAAGACAAGTGCCTTTGTGGGGAAGGGGGCCAGTGTGTCTGAGAAAAGAGCCGGACAAAAGAGGCCTGGAGATACATGTTGGAAAATCTTCAAACTGCTGGTAAAAAGATACCACGTTTATGTATAAAGCTTTTATAAAGATGGTGTGTGGATAGTGCTTTAAATTCTTTAACAAAAAGTGTTATCTAGAGACAAACAGGAAAACCATGACATCCAAATCCAACAATTTGAAGGGAGTTGTCTTGTCTAAGCAGCTATATTTTCCCTACCCTACTAGTTTTCCTTCAGAATCAGTTTCACTTGCCCTAAAATTTCAAAAGCAGAACAGCCCATGATATTGAATGCACCTGCAGGTCGGTTGTCTTTTCTCCAGCAGTCTTTATCTGGCAAAGTGAAAGAGAAGTTGCAAATACAGGGGTTGTTTTATAAGGATGGGTGCTGAGGAGTGGTGCATGGAGGAGCAGTAAAGAAAAGATTTTCCTTCGGCCATGCTGCTTCACTTTCCACAGGGGAACTATTTTCTTCATCATTTATCCCAGCTGACAAGTACAAGCACTCTGGGCCCTAACTGAATGTGAACATTGTCAAAAGGAATTGGGCTAACGGGAGGCATCTGCAGCTCCGTTCCCATTGCATCCTGGTGGGGGCCACCGCTGCCAACGTGGCAGGGAGGCTGGTGGGCAGACGCCCCCGCAGACGGAGGCTCACATACTGTATGCATCATGACCAACCATAAAAACAGTCACAATGAATCAGCTGTGCTGCCGAGAGGCTCCTTGGAACCTTCACATTCAATTTCCGTCTGGCTGACATCCGCAGGTTGTAGTCAGCGGCTCGATTAAGCAGAGATTGGGAACTAACCCACAAATCCTCGGCCGGTGGGGGTCTCACTCACTCGTCTAAGATGCTGGGTTGAGAGGTTTTACTGGTTTGAGAGAACTCGTGGTAGACCGGGCTTCATTTTAAAAGAACATGTGGGTATCAGTGCATGCTTCTTGACCTCTTGAACAAACGGTTGATAGAAGGAGAGAAAAACCTATTTGGTCAGGAATTCCAATACAAATATCAATTTAGAAAAACGAGCTAATCCACCTTGACGACATGTTGTCACTGCAAAGTTGCAAAAAGGAATTACACATAAATATGACTTTAAAAATCAGAGGCCCCACAATTTAACAGCTTAAATTTGCTTCAAAGGGACGGCAGGGCAGCAGCAGTGGGTTTCAGGTGACAGCTTGGAATTCGCCGGTCCCCCACTCTGTCCGGGTATAGGTCTGACGGTAACACGAGCTTTCCAACTTGTTTCCAACTGAAGTATTATGAAAAGGTAAATTATGTTTTGTATTCATGACTGAAAGCATTTTACTTTAAAGCCAGTGTGGCTGACGCTGTCAAGGTAGAGATTCAAGTTTTATGTACAATGCCTCCAGCCCAGCCGGTGTGAGTGAGGCAACATGACAGCTTGTAATAAGTAATTTTTATACAGTTACATTTATCACTCAAGTAGGCTTGGCAATATTAAACACAGACCTTAAAACACTGCTGAAGAGGAGGACAGGGGCTGGAGGCCATGGGGTTTTTCTCCTTGCTTCGTGCAAAGTGTGGGTGCAGATTTGCATTCTTTTAAATTTTTTTCCAGCGTGTATTCCTGTTAATGTGGCACTTTTTAAGATATGCGTCCAAATGCTTTCCTACTGTTAATATATCACTAAGAGGTTAAGAATGGAATGACCCCATTTGGCCCAAAGGATGTTATTTCAGGCTTTAATGAATTAGATATTGCTACCATTTTCAGGTGAAAATCAATTGCCTCAATTAACAAATTTCCAACAATCCAAATATTTACAAAATGGAAGGCCCCGAGTCTGCAGTTTCCGCTGCGTTATACCTCTACGTTTCCCCTAAAGCTGTTCCCTTTGCATTCTTCATTAACATCTCATTTTTGCTAAAGTCAGGAGGCCAGCTATGTCTCTGCAGTGGCATCAAGCTTTCACGCCTTCAAAAGCTGACGATTTGAATATTCGTTCTCTAGGACTTTCTATAGAGTGGGGTTTTGCTTTTATCAATTATTTAAATATGTTTAAAGTTGGGGAAACAGAATTTCATTTAATTCCTTTCTCTATAAAATGTATATTTTATATATATATAAACCCAGATTAGGATATATATAACCAATGAATCTGTATATATCTGTAGGATAGTACTTTTGTTTTTCAGATCTGGATATATATGTATCTAACACAGTATGCCCTTTAGGAGTTTTAAGCACATTTATTCATTTTTACTCATTTAATCCTCTTGTTATCTTTATGAGGTGGGCAGTATTTTTAAACTCATGTATTTATTAGATAAGAAAATTAAAGTATAGCAAGGTCAAGCAATTTTTGAAAGGTCAGACATCTAATAAATAGTGTGGCCAGGATATGAACTCAGGCAGTCTGACTATAGCAGCTGCATTCCTAACCATTATACTAAACTGCCTTTAAAACCAAAACAGAAGAGAAAAGAGACTCCAATAAAATGACATAAGGTGTTTGTTCCTTTCAGCTGAGTTAGATAGAGGACACTCAGTCCATCAGGAGAAAGCTATTCTCACACCAATTTGCACTTATCAGAAGATGTCGAAGCTTTTGCAAGCATTTAACTGGGCTTGTCATGTGTTTCTTTTGAGTTGCCAAAAAGAAAGTAAATTTAAAAAGAGGCAAAGTTCTTCCTCCTCCGCCCCCCAAACCCTAGCTAAAACAAGTTAAACTGAGTTAGTTTGGATTCATTTCAACTACGAAGCCAAAATTCCTTTGTGCACCCAAGATTCAACCACAGTTTTCCAGTGTGACTCCCAATCACGCATTTGTTCCACAGACATGTGTTGAATGCCCATTACGTGCCAGGCATTGTGCTAGGACCCGGGGAAAAGCAGTGGTGACACAACTAAATATAATTGCTCTCTCATGGAATTTACAGTCTAATGTTGTTGGCCCAGTATATTCCAGCAACTGTACTAGATAATGAGGAAACATAGATAAAACAGACATGGTTCCTACCATATGGAAGCTGACATCTACAAGTGAGAGGCAGATATATAAGTAAATAAACAGCATTAGTGTTAAAATTGCTATGTCAAATGTACGTTTAGCAGACCACATGATTAAAGAAATTTATAGATAGTGTACTGGGGCCAATTGTCTCTTATCCCCCAAGTATAAAACAATCTGCCATTCAAAATATCAAACACATGTTTGAGAGATATAAATAATTATCTTTTTATTTGAGCTCATTCAAACATGATGATGGAAGCTAAAGAATATATTGATTTAAGTTTTCACCAATCCCAAATATAAGTTTCACTGCCATCCCTGGAAATTACACCTACCATCTTTAGGCCACCAACACAAGTGTTGGAAAGAAAAGAAGACCTGGACTCTAGAAACTTCTGAATGAAAGTTAGAACTACGGTTCCTCTACACACAGGGAAGTTGGATCAGAGAATTTCAAGCCTCTGCTCTGATTCCACATAAGCCAGAGAGAACTTCTGGAAAGGAAGCTAACGGGTGAACCAGTCTTTTCCTGCATTAGTGTGGAAACAGAGAAGAAATTCATCTAAATGGTTGTATTTCAACCTTGCCAGTGAGCCCACCCTCATTTGGCTACTCAATCTAATTCCAATTGCTCTGGAGTAGGGGTTCTCAACCAGGGGTGATTTTGCTCCCTAGGGACCTTCACCAATGTCTGGAGACACATTTCATTGTCAAACTTGGAGGTGTACTACTGGCCTTCAGTGGGCAGAGGCCATGGTTACTGCTAATCATCCTATGAGGCACAGGACAGCCCCCATAACAAAGAATTTTGGGGCCCAGAGTATCAATAACACCAAGGATGAGAAATCCTGCTCTAAAGACAGCATAGATCTGGAAATAATTTGGATTCCTGCTATCTCCAAACACAGCATGTAGACAAGTCCTACTGACCACCAAGGGCTTCAGCTCAAATGCTGTCACATGGTATCTCTTGGACCTCTGGGAGTACTGCTAGAAAGTGGTCAGAGAGCAGGAAATGGCTTCTAATTAGTAGTGTCCTCACAGGATAAACTGCAAAAGACAATTTCCTGTCCCCTTATTTGATGGGAAGATTAATCTCTTACCGAATTCCAGATGAGGAAGATTTTCAAAAGTTTCAAATAGCAAGAGTGTAGCCATAGAGAAGGCAATTATGTGCAATTTGTACAGTGTTTGACAATCAAAATGTAAATCCGACGAGTTTATTGCAGTAAATGCATACGGCATGTTTACCTTAAAGAGCATCAGGCCGTAGAAACTCTAATGGGTTCTGACAGTCGGGAAGAATTATCTTTTCATATTGCAATTTTTATCTGTGAGATGAAAACGGAAAATAAGACAAGAAATTTACTCCTAGGGAACTATTATCTGTGAGGTTTTTTTCTGATAAGGAGCAACACAGGTACAGGCCTTTGAAAAGATGGCGATTTGATAACTTCAATGTTCTAGGCAGACTTATCTACACAGAAACAATTAATTTTGTTGCATCCATGGTGTTCTGTACAACATCTAAAACACGATCAGCTGCTCAATAAACGTTCTTTCCCTGTCATATAATAATGTATATACCTAATGCAGTGTTTGATTTTGGTCTTCATTTTCTCGGTCAGAAAGGCTACCCGGAACTTTGAGATCAAAAAGGCTTTGCTAACTTCCAGGGGAAAACAAAAACCTAGCTTCCGTCTTTGCTTAGTGTAAAGTGGTCAGCCCAGTTTGGCAGAGAGGAGGGATTCAACAAACAGTATGTACGATCACCCCTTCCCCACTTTTCCCATGAGTCAGAAAAGGTTTGCCTTATTCTCTCTTACTGAAACTTCGAGAGCCAGAATAACAAGACTGGGATATGTATATAATGGGAGAGCCTAAAATAAATATATTCTGATTCAAATACCAACCTCCTGGGAGTATGTTAATGGTGGTTATGGTTTTGCAATGAGATGGAAAAGTAGAAAATTCATAATACCAGTCAATACTGGCTTTGTTGCTGCCTTTTCTCTAAAACCTTAGTGCCCACCTGCCCAGACACAAACAAGAACACACAGCAAGATTTGGCCTACTCCCAATATGATTAACCCTCCTCCTGCAATGGTCAACCAGATGCCTCTTAGCATCCTTACTGGAGAGCCCACCACAGTGCATGCATGCGAGACAGAAGGGCTGTTCCTGGCTGGCTGACAATGGCTACCTCCTGAATCAGTATGCTGGGAGCACCTGACGCAGGTGCTTTACTATCATATAGCTGTTCACCTGCTGAAGCTTAGTCTAGCTGCTACCCAGCTCACGCTGCAGTTGCAGTGAAACGTGTTGCTTTGAGCTGCTCAAAGCACCTGGGAGTTGAATACTACTCTAGGCAGCACCTAAATTTCACTTTATTTCATTTAAGTGACTAATAGTATTTACTATTCTGAGGAAACTTGTTCTGGGTGAAATAGCTGTTGAGAGGTTTTGCTCTGGTTTTTAGATCAGAAAAATCACAGAATCAGGCTCATGTTAAACATAAAATACACAGTGTTGGTGATGATAGGAAATATAAAATCTTATTATTTTAAAAAGCTTTTATAGAAGGAGCACTTCTAACTACACTATCCTACTCTTTTTCATTATGGAGAAGGGCAGTGAGGCCCAGGGCGGTACAGTAAATAGCACAAGTACCTAGCTTGAAATCTTTTGCACTTTCTAACATGCTATCTTCTTTCATATAATTTATTCAAGACTTATATACAGAAAACTAGGGTTTATCCAGAGTTTTTTATATTAATACAATTGCTGTGGAGGACAATTTGGCAATAACTATCAAAATTACAAATATAATTAGCCTTTATCACAGCAACCTAATTTCTGGTCATAGATCTTACAGATACTTTTTTACATACAAAATGATACTTGTACAAGGTCATTTCTTTGCAGAATTGGAAACAATCAAAGTGTCTGCCAATAGGGAACAAATTAAATAAACCATAGTACACCACACAATGGAATAGAATACTATGCAGCTGTATAAAGACAAACAAAGCTCTCTGTGTTGATACGGAAAAATCTCCAGATCTCTGGGATTTATCATCAGGAGAAAAATCGAAATATAGACAAGACATATATTGTATGCTAGCTTTGTGTAAAAAGGGAGTTCACAAGAATATATATTTGTATTTGTTTTTATATACTAGAAGTAATACAAGTACCTAACAAAAATGATCATCTATAGGAAGCAGCGGGGACAAGAAGAGTTATATAAGCAAATCCTCTCCATGCATACTTGATTATAACATTTTTTCTCCTTAAACCACATGAGTACTCAGTTAAAAATGAATATAATATTTAGAAAAATAAAAGTATAAAAATAAATTCCATGAACAAATTTACCATTTTCTTTTGAAAAGTTCTTTGCTACTCGTATAAAAATCATTCACAGAAAATATAATCTGCAACTTTCAGTTTCTAGTCCACCATGTAAGGAGCCTAGAAGTCACTACTCTATCATGACAATAAGCAAAAAGCTGAAAAAAATCAACAACTCCTCTAGGATCCCTAAGAGAGAAAGGGCACAGAGAAGACCACTGTCCCCAAAATTGGAGGGACTGACAGGTGAATACAGAGAATCACAACCCACAAGAGCAGAAAGCTCTGTAAGAGCTAGCGCAGGGAAGGAAAATCTGAAGTGTAATTGACAAGCTGTTGGAGGCTGAACGTGGACAGCTCTGAGAGTTAAAAACTCCAGGGGACCAAGTCATGGGAGGAGTAAGGAATGGCAGGCATACTTTTGTGAGTTTTACCTCCTGAGGTTCTACCAGGTTTTCATAGTGAACAGCTAAGCAAAATCTACTCATGCTTCTGGAAGGGAGAGGAAAAAACAAAACTTTTTTATTTGTTTATCTATTTTGGTGAAGAATATAGCCCTGAGCTAACATCTATTGCCAATCTTCCTCTTTTCTCTTGAGGAAGATTGTCACTGAGCTAACACATGTGCCAATCTTCCCCTATTTTGTATGTGGGATGCCACCACAGCATGGCTTGATGAGCAGTGTGTGGGTCCATGCCCAGCATCCAAACCCACAAACCCTGGGCCACTGAAGCAGAGCACATGAACTTATCCACTATGCCACCAGGCTGGCCCCAGAACCATTTTGAAATACACCAGAGCATTCTGTCCTTCTTAACAAGGCCTGCTCTCAGGAGAAACTGTTTAACCAGAAAATAACCTGTTAGAGTTTTATCAGAGCCTAGCTGACCTAGGAGAAGTGAAATACCCAATTCCAGCCCACTCTAGCCATCCTGTCCCACCTAAGGAAAGGAAAAAGCTGAGAAGCAACTGTGAAGTTCACAGTCCAGAGGCCAAGATTCACTAAAAGATAGATTGAGAGCTAATCTTAAGACTATACAACATTTTCTCTCCCCTCACACCATACTACCACATCACTAAAGGTCTATTTGAGACAGTTTCTTTTACTCAGTACATCACATTTAGCAATCAAGAAAAAATTATGAGACTTACTAAAATGCAAAAAAAAGACAACTTGAAGAGACAGAGCAAGCATCAGAACTAGATTCAGATACAGCAAGGATGTTGGAAATATCAGATTGGGAATTTAAAACAACTATGATTAAGATACTAAGGGCTCTAATGGATAAAGTAGAGAACATGCAAGAACAGATGGGCAATGTAAGTGGAGAGAGAAAAATTCTAAGAAAGAACCAAAAAGAAAGTCTAGAGATCCAAAACACTGCAACAGAAATGAAGAATGCCATTGATGTACTTAGCAGACTGGACATATCTAAGGAAAGAATCTCTGAGCTTGAGGATATCTCAATAGAAACCTTAAAAACTAAAAAGCAAAGAGAAAAAAGACTGAAAAAAAAGAACAGAATATCTAAGAACTGTGGAACAACTACAAAAGGTATAACATACTTGTAATGGGAATATCAGAAAAAGAAAGAAAGGAAAGAATAGAAGAAATAATCCAAACAATGATCTGTGAGAATTTCCATCATATTAATGTGAGACATTGAGCCACAGATACAGGAAGCTCAAAAAACACTAATCAGGATAAATGCCAAGAGACAAAACCAACTGCTTCTAAGCATACCATTTCAAACTACAGAAAATCAAATACAGATTCCTGAAAGAACCCAGGGGAAAAGAACATCTTACCTATAGAGGAGCAAAGAAAAGAACTACATCTGAGTTCCCCTCAGAAGTCATACAAGCAAGGAGAGAGTGAAACATTTAGTACTAAGAGAAAAAATCACCAACGTAGAATTCTGTACCCTGCAAAATAATCCTTCAAAATTGAAGGAGAAATAAAGATTTTCTCAGGCAAACAAAAACTGGAAATTTATAGCCAGTAGACCTGCCGTGCAAAAATTTTAGGAGAAGTTCTTAAGAGAGAAGAAAAATAACATGTCAGAGACTTAGATCTACGTAAAGAAAGAAAGAGCACTGCAGAACGAATAAGTGAAGGTAAAATAAAAAACTCTTAATTTTCCTATTCTGAATTGATCTAACAGATAACAGTTTGTTGAAAATAATAATAACAACAATGTATTCAATTATATATGCTTACATATATGTATGTGCTTATGTATTCTCATGTATAAACAAAATGAATGAGAGCAATGATATAAGAAACAAGAGGGAAGAATTAAGATTTTTTATTATAAAGTATTCTTACTACTTGTAAAGTATACAGTGTTATTTGAAGTTGGACTTGAATTTGTTGTAAAGATATATTGCAAACTTAAGGAAACCACTAAAAAAGAGTTTAAAAAGTACAACTGATACACTAAGAGAGGAGTGAAAATGGAATCATATAAAATGCTCAATTAGGGACTGGCCCCGTGGTGCAGCAGTTAAGTTCACATGTTTCGCTTTGGTGGCCCGGGGTTCACCAGTTCTGATCCTGGGTGCAGATCTATGCACCACTTGTTAACCCATGCTGTGGTAGGTGTCCAACATATAAAGTAGAGGAAGATGGGCACAGATGTTAGCTCAGGGCCAGTCTTCCTCAGCAAAAAAGAGGAGGATTGATGGCAGATGTTAGCTCAGGGCTAATCTTCCTCAAGAAAAAATGCTCAATTAAAACCACAAAATGAAGAAAAAAAGTGGAAGACAAAAATAGGAATAAAGAACAACGGCAAGAAATAAAAAACAGTAACAAATGATAGATATTAATCCTACTATATCAAATCATTTTGAATGCCAATGGTCTAACTGCACAAATGAAAAAAACACAGATTGTCAGAGTGGATCAAAAACACAACCCAACTATATGTTGTCTACAGGAAATCCACTTTAAATATAAAGACACATATAGATTAAAAGTAAAGAGATGAAGAAAGCTATACCATGTCAACACTAATCAAAAGAAAGCAGAAGTAGCTATATTAATTCTAGGTAGAGCAGATTTCAGAACAAGGAAAGTTATCAGGATAAAAAAGGGGCACTATATAATGATATATTATATAGTGGGTTCAATATATATGATATAAGGGGTCAATTCTCCAAGAAGACGTAACAATCCTTAATATGTGTGTTTCTAATAATAGTGTCAAAATATGTGAGGCAAAAATTGATGGAACTGCAAGGAGAAATAGGTGAATCCACTATTATAATTGGAGATTTCCACACCCTTATATCAGAAATGAACAGATTCATCCGGCAGAAAATCAGTAAGGACATAGTTCAACTCAACAATGCCATCAATCAATTGGATATAATGGATATCTCTAGACTACTTTATCCAACACCAGAAGAATATACATTATTCTCAAGCACACATGGAACATTCATCAAGACAGACCACATTCTGGGACAGAAAACATAGCTTAACAAATTTAAAAGAGTGAAACTCATACAATGTCTGCTTTCAGACCACCATTGAATTAAATTATAAATCAGTAACAGAAAGCTGAAAAATTACAAAATACTTTGGGATTAAATAACACATTTCTAAATAACATATGCATCAACAAAGAAATCTCAAGAGAAATTAAAAAATATTTGAACTAAATGAAAATAGAAAAATCAACTTAAAAAAACTTGTGGGGTACACTGAAAGCAGCACTTAGAGGGAAACTTATAGCATTGAATGCACATATTAGAAAAGAAGAAAGACCTAAAATTAATCATCTAAGATTCTACTTTAGAAAAATAGAAAAAGAAAAGCAAATTGAATCCAAACTAAGCAGAAGAAAAGAGTAATAGGAACTAGAGCACAAATCAATGAAATTGAAAACAGGAAATCAATAAAGAAAATCAGTAAAACCAAAAGCCAATTCTTTGAAAAGACCAACAGAATTGATAGGCCTCTAGCCAAGCTAACAGAGAAAAACAGAAAGAGGACACAAATGATTGATAACAGAAATTAAAGAGAAGACATCATTATAGATCCCACGGACATTAAAAGGATAATCAAGGAATATTATAAATAACTCTATGCCCACAAATTTGATAACCTAGATGAAACGGACCAATTCCTTCAAAGATCCAATCTGTCAAAACTCATACAAGAATAAATAGACAATCTGAATAGGTTGGGCTATATCTATTGAGGAAATTGAATCAATAATTAATAACCTTCCAAAACAGAAAGCACCAGGCCCAGATGGGTTTACTGGTGAATTCTATCAAACATTTAAGGAAGACGTTATACCAATTCTCTACAATCTCTTTCAGAAGACAGAAGCAGATGGAACATCCTAGCTCATTCTACGAAGCTAGCATTATCCTAATAGCAAAACCAAAGAAAGACATTACAAAAAAAGAAAACTACAGAGCAATATTCTCATGAACATAGATGCACGGTTCTCAACAAAATATTAGCAAATTGAATCCAACAATGTATAATATGAATTATTCACCATAACCAGGTAGGATTTATCCCAGGTATGCAAGACTGGTCCAAAATTCAAAAATCAATAAATGTAATCCACCACATCAACAGGCTAAAAAAGAAAAATTACATGATCCTATCTATAGATGAAGAAAAAGTATTTGACAAAATCTGATTCACATTCATGATAAAAATGCTCAGTAATTAGAAATAGAGAGCAACTTCTCCAACTTGATAAAGACTATCTACAAAAAGCCTACAGCTAACATCATACTTAGTGGTGAGAAACTCAAAGCTTTCCCACTAAGATCAGGTACAGGCAAAGATGTCCCCTATCAACACTCTTGTACAACATCATACTAGAAGTCCTAGCTAATGCAACAAGACAAGAAAAAGAAATAAAAGGTATACAGATTGGGAAGGAAGAAATAAAATTATTTTTGTTCATGGATGACATGAATGTCTATGTAGAAAATCCAAAAGAACTTACAAAAAACCTCGTATAACTTGTAAGTGATTATAGCGAGATTACAGGATACAAGGTTGATAAAAAAAAGTCAAATGCTTTCCTATAAACCAGCAATGAACAAGTGGAGTTTGAAATTAAATGCCCAGTGCCATTTATAATAGCACTTCCAAAAACTGAAATACGAATAAAACTAACAAAATATATACAAGATCTATATGAGGAAAACTACAAAACTCTGGTGAAAGATGTCAAAGAAGAACTAAATAAATGGAGAGGGATTCCAGGTTCATTGATAGAAGACTCAATATTGTCAACATGTCAGTTCTTCCCAACTTAATCTATAGATTCAATGCAATCCCAATAAAAATCCCAGTAAGTTATTTTGAGGATATTGACAAACTGATTCTAAGTTTATATGGAGAGACAAAAGACCCAGAATAATCAACACAATAATGGAGGAGGACAACATTGAAGGACTGACATGACCCAACTTATACAGCAACGGTAATCAAGATAGTGAGGTATTGGTGACAGAACAAAAAGACCAATGGAACAGAATAGAAAGCCCAGAAACAGACCCACATAAATGTAGTCAGCTGATCTTTTACAAAGGAACAAATGCAACATAATGGAACAAAGATAGTCTTTTCAACAAATAGTGCTAGAACAACTGGACGTCCATATGCAAAAAAATGAATCTAGACACAGACCTGACTCTGTTCACAAAAATTAATGCAAAATGGATCACAGACCTAAATGTAAAATTTAAAACTATAGAACTCCTGGAAGATAACATAAAAAAAATCCTGAAGACCTGGGGTTTGGTGATAGCTTTTAGGATACAACACAAAAATGATGATCCATCAAAGAAAGAATCGATAAGCTGTTCTTCGTTAACATTAAAAATTTCTTCTCTGTGAAAAATACTATCAAGAGAATGAAAGACAAGTGATAGACTGGTAGAAAATATCTGCAAAAGGCCTATCTGATAAAGGACTGTTATCTAAAATATGCAAAGAACTGTTAAAATTCAACAATAAGAAACAAATAACCTGATTTTAAAATGAGCCAAAGACCTTAACAATCACCTTACTAAAGAAGACATAAAGATGGCAACAAGCATATGAACAGATGCTCCACATCACATGTCACCAAGGAAATGCAAATTAAAACAACAATGAGATATCACTGCACACCTATTAGAAAGGCTAAAATCACTGACAACACCAAATGCTGGCGAGGATGTGAAACAACAGAAACTGTCATTCACTGCTGTGGGAATGCAAAATGGTACAGCCACTTTGGAAGACAGTTTGACAGCTTCATACAAAATTAAACATACTTTTACTGTACAATCTAGTAATCACATTCTTTGGTATTTGCCAAAAGAATGTGAAAATTTATGGCTACACAAAAACCTGCACATGGATATTTAGAGCAGCTTTATTCATCATTGCCAAAACTTGAAAGCAACCACGTCTTTCAGTAGGTGAATGGATAAACATCCAGACTATGGAATATTGTTCAAGGCTAAAAAGAAAGAGCTGTCAAGCCATGCATCAGAAGACAGGGAAGAAACTTAAATGCGTATTGCTAAGTGAAAGAAGCCAGTCTGAAAAGGGTATCTGCTGTATGATTCCAACTATATGACATTCTGGAAAGGGGAGAACTATGGAGACAGTAAAAATACCTGTGGTTGCCAGAGGGTAGGGGGAGGGAGGGATGAATAGGCAGAACATAGAGGATTTTTAGGACAGTGAAAATAAAATACTCTGTATGATACCTTAATGATGAACACATGTCATTATACATTTGTCCAAATACACAGAATGTACACCACCAAAACTGAACCTCAACGTAAACTATAGACACTGAGTGATAATGATGCGTCAATGTAGATTCATCAATTGTAACAAATATACTACTCTGGTGGGGGCTGTTTATAACGATGAAGGCTATTTACGTGTAGGGGCATGGAGTATAGGAGAAATCAATATACCTTCCACTCAGTTTTGCTGTGAACCTAAAACTACGCTGAAAAATAAACTGCTCTATTAAAAAGAATTACTCACATTAATGTTCAATGTTTGCTTAACTGCACTACTATTCTCAAATTGCATTTACAATTTAAAAGAGAACTTCTGCCTTAATCTTCTCTGCTTCCTAGTACCCCCAGCCCCGCACATACATACACACATGTTATTATCCCTAGAAGTACAATTTTAGCCATGTTGGTAAGGTGGTTCTGGGCAGCTAACCCACTCCACCTCCCCACGACCTTAGCTCTCACACACAACCCTAGAATATAATGGGGAAACCACCTGAAAAACATCTAACTTCCAGAGAGTAAGATTATCTACAAATCTTGATTCTGTGTCTATAATCATTTCCCTCTCCTCTTGTGTCCTCTCTTTGCTTTACTCTGACACAAATGGAAGTTGGGAGGCATAAGATATACCTAAGTTCGAAATACAATGTGTGACGTTGACCTTGGACATAAACCTGATTCTCCCTCTGCTTTGAGAACAGTTTCCTCTTCTGTAAAATGAGAATAACAACATTGTCTACCTCACAGGATGTTTATGAGGACTAAATGAGATAGTTCAGATAAAGGTTAGTGCAATGCCTGGCACATAATAAGCACAGTATTACTTGATCTGTTCACTGCTCCTTTTCATCTCTTCTCCCATAAATGCTTAACCAGCAATAAGATACTCAGAATTAGGGCTTATTAAAATATATCGCTGCTTTTCTATTTCTAAACAGTCAAACAACCATTTTACATGAGGTCCCATGTAGCCAGTGCTCTGCTTGATGCCCTTCAAATGAGATCAATTTGTTTTCCACCCTTTCACTGTCCACCACTTTTACAACTACGTGTATCTATGCATCTCACCTCCCTTGAAGCTCTGAGGCTCTAGGACATCCCCAGGTAACCCATGTGGGATCAACTCAAAGGGAAGCTTCGGGTCACTTCAGGGAGGCCTGCTTTAACTTAGGAAAACCACAGGCAGCACATCTGTTAAAAGGTTCCATAGAGCTAGAGACGGTATTCAAGACGGTTGTAGTTAAGGCCAAAGACGCTGAAACCCTGCCACTGTAGCTCATGATGACCTATTGGAAGGAAGGTGAGCTGCACCATGTCTCCAGGGGAGGAGGCAGAATCATGCAACCTTCTAGATATTCTACATCACCCCAAGCCAACTTTGAATCCTCCAAGGCAAGTGATTTCCAGGACTGCCTCAGTCCTTCTCCCATACTCCTCTTACTGTCCCAGCTTTTCGGAATGTCCTGGGATCTCGCAAAGTCACTCTGACTCTCAAAAACCAGACAAAGGTATATAATTACAAAATTTACAAAATGGCCACTAAGTGTGCAAGCCAGTATGAGGAATAATTTGAGGCCGTTTTCTGTTTTCAAACCAAGCAATGACCAGGCCTTGGATACATTTCTCCTAAGCTAACACAACTCAGTCAGAAACACAGCCAAGTACCTGCACCGACCATTTTAATCCAGTTACTTCAGCCATTCAAACAATCAAATGATCTCAGTTGTGGTGAAATCTAATTGATGTCATGGCAATTAAGCCTTAAACATTCTTCTCAATCAGTCATAGAACCTGAGACTTGGTATTTCCCTCAGCAGTTCAACGTTTAAAACCTAATTGCTTACTTTAAACCATACCAGAATAAGGGACCAGTGATAAATGTGTCTTATTTCTGGTTCAGCACCAACTGCATGTCTAACCAGGTAAATTGTTTGGCACCAGTCTTCTCAAATTAAAAAAAAAAAACAACAACAAAACATGTTGCTAAAACATTAAGGACAGAGTAATTAAGATAATTGAGATAATAACAATGAACCTGATTCTCCCTCTGCTTTGAGGAACAGCTATGCATCAACGCCTGCCGTCCCACCCCACGGGCAATGGCCAACCTGTAAACTGGGTTACATCAGCTTCAGTTATCAGACCTCAACTTCTGCTTTAAGAACAGACAAAAATCAGGTCCAATAATAAGTACAAGTGTTATGGGAGAAATCAATGTTTGCTAATGCTTTCAGATCTTGATTGAAGAGTGCCTGGGGGAGAACATTTTTTAATAATTATGTTTGCATTCTGTTCACATAAATTCACTCAATTTTCAGTGTGGCTGAGGTTCAGCTTGCCCTCAAGTTTTTTCTATTATGTTCTACCTTGGGAAAAGTCTTGTGGAAGCAAGTTTAGAGTGTTGTTTTGTTATTACTACTTTTTTTGTTGTTGCAAAGTAGGTTTTGAGAAATTCTTTTTTCCTAGAAGATAAAAATTTGTAACTGAACAGTAGTTGACATCATCCTGTTAAAACCATACACCCTGCTCCAGACATGGCAGACTCAGGCAGCTGCAGTTGACATCCCTGAAAACAGGGCTGGACAACATAATGAAAGCACAGATAGATATGGGCAGGGGCTGTTATAATAAACTCAGCCAACTGTTCAATTAATAATTTTTTTAAAAGAACCAAATCTTACTAAATGTCAATGGAGCTTTCATTTCAAATCACTTGTTTAATTTCATGTGCAAATTATGGAAACACACCAATTTCCAAACTATTGAAACAGATTTTGGAGCCATGTTGTTTGAAGTGACTGTAGTTTAGAAACATCTCTTTTCAATTAGCTCTGAAATCTCTTTCAACAGCCTTTCATAAATAGGCCAACATCAATGGCATGCTCGGATTCAGTGCGGATCTCTAATGGAAATGCACAATGGGCCTCGCGCCATGCCTGCAGGGGCAAACATCTTCCATTTCACACAGATCCAATGAGAAGTTCTGCCAGCTATTCTGGGTCCTTCAGTTTTTGGTCTCAGGTTTAGCTCATCGCTAATCAATGCCTGTGCTTTTTAATTACACTGTACAGTCAGGAATGATTTGTCACTCATTGAACCTGGGAGGTCTTCTGAGCCATCACTGATGTCAACAGCTGCAAAGGCAAGGTAACTTTAACTGCCAGGATTCCACATTAGAAAAAAGAGACATTTCCCTGATAAAGGCAATGCTGAGTTTGGAAGAAATAATGTCCTTATATTTAAGTTGCACCAAATACTAGAGGTCTGACTTTTCACTGTCCAGAATCCTGGACTGGAAACTCCTGCCCACCAAAGGATTTATATAACTCTTGTATCTCCTGTACCAATGATCTGGGTGATACTGGACACTCAGTAGATATTTATTGATTGGTAATAAGTTTTATTAATTTTTTATATTGACATTTCCCTCTGGTAGCTAGAAGAGAAATTCTGAAATTGACTTTATGTTCCAATAACTAGGAATGCAATGCTGCATGGCACTTGAGAATGAAGATCTTATTTTTCAATAAATGAATAACTATTTCACAATCTGAGGTAATAGTCAACATATTTATCAGTTCTTATATCAGTCTTGCCCAGAAAACAGGTTATTGATGCTAATCAAAAGAAAAGAAAAGAAAAGAAAAATCTTTGGGACTACGAAGAAATAAAAAGCTAAGTTCTAAAATCTCTCACTACTATCTGTTTTCACTTTTTTCTCTCTTTTTTAAAGTCTTTTCTGTCAAAATGTACTGTAACACAGCTGCTAGACTACAGCTGCAAAAGTAAGTAACTGGGAAATTACAGTTCTGTGTTCATTTAGATACTGTATCTCAAATAGATCTAATCCCACTCCTGATGCCAGCAATAAGAGGATTCTCTAGTTATATATTAATGTAATGGGTAAGAGAAGCAAGATATTGGTATACTATTCCTAACATAAAATTAGTAAGTAAAGGTATGATTTGTTTCTCAAAAGGTAAATTAGTAGATAATTATTCCATTTGCAAAATATACATCAAGTGTGCTCTTAGAATTCCTTTACATAGCAAGACTCTGTAGTGCCTTTAAAATATATTGTTTCAATAAAACACTACAGGCATTCTCACTAAAGTTGGGAAGAAAGACAAAGAAGTCTATTGGCTCCACTCATCTCAAAGTTCTAGCCAATAAAACAAGGTAAGAAAAGGAAGTAAAAGGTATAAAATTCAGAAAGGAGAAGTCAACATATCATTATTTGAATATTATATGATGGCCTATGAAAAAATACGTACGGTTATCTATGAAGGACCAACTTAAACAACAGCAACGAGCACACGCAGCCCTCAAATCTTGGTTTCTAATACCACTCTAAAGTAGAAGGAAGCAGGGCTCCTTAGAGAAGTGATTGATCCTAGGGTTGGGGAAGGGAATAAACAAGATGAGCCTGGAGCATCTTGTAGTGTCAGAAAGTAAGGAAGTGCTCAAGAAACAAAACGAGTGGGAGATGTCAAAGGAACACAAAGCCAAGTGAAAGAGCTCCTAATGGCCCAAACTGGAATGATTTGAGCAACAAACTAAATAACATTGTATTGGATTATAACCCAAGGGAGAAAATATATATCCATCAGTCCCTATAGATAGAAACAAATCACTGAATAAGTAAATACATGGGAGAAGAGACGAATCTCCCGTAGAGAAGAATTGCAAATAATTTATGTAGCTACCCCTCCCTCAGGGAGGTGAAGCATAGCTCCCTACAGCTTAAGTATGAGGTGTGCATAGTGACTTCCCTCCAAAGATTACAGTGTGGAAAAGGGGAGTGGGGAAGAGCAAATTCAGAGTGGAGAAATCAGATAAACACTACCTTGGCAGGTGATCAAGGTCGACATAAAAAGTGATGTCACATTGATAGTATGCATCCCAGATATGTCACGATAAAACAGAACTTCACCTCTGTGTTCTTTCTCTCCAAAATGCATAATCTCAGTCTAATCATGAGAAAAAAAATGAAACAAACTAAAAGGGAGGGACATTCCACAAAATATCTGACCAGTACTCCTCAAAACTGTCAAGATGATCAAAACCTAAGAGAGTATAAGAAACTGCCACACCTAGAGGAGCCTAAGAAAACATGACAACAAAATGTAATATAGTATCCTAGATGAGATCCTGGAAGAGAAAAAGGACACAAGGTAAAAACTAAGGATATTTGAATAAAGTATAGCCTTTAGTTCATAATACTGCATTGATATTGGTTCATCAGTTGTGACAAATGTTCCACAGTTTACGTAAAAAGTGAAACTGAGTTCAGAGTAGATAGGAAATTTCTGTCCTATCTTCGCAAGTTTTCTGTAAAATTATTCTAAAATAAAAAAATTGTTTCTAAAAAATGGATGAATACTAATCTGATCTCCAGAGAAGTCCTTTCTAAGCATAATACCTCCATAACTAAGAGATTAACAATTTGACCACATAAAAATTTATAACTCATAACACAATGAAAAGTCAAATTAGCTGGGAAGAAATTATTTGCAACATATCCTTTAGGAAAAAAATAATACCTTTAACATTTAAAGAATGCTTTTAAATCAATAAGATCAATTTCTAAGGCCAACCTTAAGAAACAGTAATTCTCAAAAAAATGAAAAGCCCAGTGGATATAGGAAAAATATTCAACTTTACTAAATAAAGATATGTAAATAAAATCAAAATGAGATAGTATTAACCACGATTTTTAAAAATAACAATATCCCAGGTAGGGCAAAAGGAAACAGGTACAGTTGTAAGTACAATTCTAGGTAAGTGTGAAATTTAGTAAGTTTCTAGAAACAAAATTAGTCCATACACACACACATACATACACACACAGACTTTGACATAGAAATTCTACTTACAGAAATTCATCATAAGAAGGTAATGGAGGATATATAAAATTATTTATCACTAAAGATCTCTAATAATAGGGATATAATAAAATCAATTATTGTAATATATGAATCATAAAACTGGGCAACTAATAAAATCAGTTATAGGTGATTCTTTAAACTAATATGGAAATATTTACAATGTGCAAGAAATAAAAGCAGTTAACTTTTATTTTCAAATAAATATGTGTATGCAAAAAAATTTTTACAAATCACGCTTACCTATGGGAAGTGGGATTGAACATGAACGAGGATAGGAAGACTTCTTTTCCTAATTTAAAACATATATTGTTTGTGTTTGTAAGGCATCCATGCATTACTGTATAATTTGAAAACTAACAAAGATGTTATTTTCACCAGCCCAGTTCCAAAAGAAGTACTGCCTAAGAAATCCCCCTTCATATTTTAGATATATAGGTATAGAAAACAATAGCCGGAAAAATATACACAAAACGTTAACAATATTTTTCACTATCATAGGATTAGTAAAGATTTTTTTTTTTTGGCATTTTCTGAATTTTCCAATTTTTGTGTGTGTGTGTGAGGAAGATTTGCCCTGAGCTAACATCCATTGCAAATCCTCCTCTTTTTTTGCTTGAGGAAGATTAGCCCTGAGCTAAGGTCTGTGCCAGTTTTCCTCTACTTTGTATGTGGGACGGCCCCACAGCATGGCTGATGAGTGGAGTAGCACTGGGATCTGAATCCACAAACCCCAGGCCACCAAAGTACAAGCATTTGGAACTTGAACCATTTGGCCATGCGGCTGGCCCCCATGAATTTTCCAATTTTTAACTAAATAAAGAGATTGTAACAAAAAGTTTTTTGCAAGAAAAAATAAGACCAGAAAACATAAGGTAATTTGAAAATCTTTTAAAAATTCAAAAACAATGCATACATATACATTTATTTTAATATGAAACCTAGAGTACTAGAATTATCCTTAGAAAACTGAATCTCATTTTATTTTGTTTCATGCATTTACTTATTCAAGTATTTTTGGATCAACCCCTAAATAAAAGACAATTTCAGGAAAGAGAAACGACAGCTGAGATTACAAAGAATCACAAAATTAAAGTTTAAAAATCCAGGAAAAGCCCATAGTAGAGAAACTTTTGCTACAAAGTGCATAGAATATAATTTTTTGGCTTTTAAAAAGTTATAAATTCTTGAAATTAAACTTAGACTGTATCTCTATAACTCTAACATAACTGATCAGCACAATTAACTACTAATGGATATGGGACTAATATTTCTAAATTGTTCTGTTGTTCATGGAACAGAACATATAAGACAGAGTGAATTGAACTGACTAAATCTAAAATCATGACAATAAAACCTTAAAGAACTCCAAACTCAGCGGCCGGATTATCAGAATCACTTGTAGAGCTTTTTCTTAAAATATTAATAGCACAGTCCCATCCAGTCCCCACGAGTCTGAGTCTCTGTGGAGGGGCCCAGCACATGCATTCTTTAAAAGCTCCATAAGTTAGTGTGATATGCACCCCAACATTATGAATTGTGGGGTCTAAATAAGAGATTTGATGTGTTTGAGCCTGAATTACTCATTGAGACAACCAGAGAAACATGTTTATAAACGGTTATTCACTTTGTTTCCAATGTGCTCCTTTTAGTCACTAAGTAGGAATTTTTTGCCTGTTTGCTTACTTTGCACCACACATTGAGCTGACTATCTCAAGTTCACCATCTTCCAAAAGAACCTGTATGATACAATAAATCTGCTTACTTTAAAAAATAAATTAGGGGACAGCCCGTGGGCCAAGTAGTTAAAGTTCCACGTGCTCCACTTCGGAGCCCAGGTTCATGGGTTCGGATCCCGGATGCAGACCTACTCCACTCATCAAGCCATGCTGTGGAGCCATCCCACATACAAAATGGAGGAAGACTGGCACAGATGTTAGCTCAGGGCTAATCTTCCTCTAGCAAAAAAAGAGGAGGGCTGGCAATGGATGTTAGCTCAGGGTGAATCCTCCTCATCAAAAACAAAAAAAAGAAATTAGATATATTTAATTATCACAATATAGTATACCTGAACTGCTATAATTATAAAACCTGTAGAATTTCTAAGACTATTAAATGTGATATTTGGCTAAGATGTCCACCAGGTAAAAACAGCAAGGGGAGCAGGTGAGTGAACTAATGATACAGAAGCCTCTGGAAGTTACAACCCTATAATATCTTGATATAATAGAAGATTTCTGAAGTGGAACCAAATTTATAATCTAAAGGAATTTCTGAGCAGAGTGGCCTCTCCAAAATTAGAAAATCCAGCAAAATATAATGAACCTTATCTAAGTTGAATAGCCCCTAAAAATTAGTTAGTGTGATTTTTTCAAAGGAAAACTGCAGTTGTGATGGTAAAACAGGCAGTAGTGGAAATGATTTGAAATTATCTGCTTTAACCAAGTCAAACTTGAGGAAATTTTCCAATTGAATGTCACCTACTCTTTTGATTGAATCAAACTTGAGGTCCTTCAGGTCAGCTGAGATCAAAACATAAGGCCGTGTCTAATCAGCATATCAATGTCGGTTAAAATGATGTCTCTGAGTGATGGTGCACGGGGCAGTTTCTTCCCAAAGGATATTAAAAAACATGTCCTGCTTTTCCCAAAGCCACTGTTGCCTTTTATTGGGCTTCTTGCTTTCAAAGAAAGTTGCAAAATGAGCTGATTTTCACACACAGTTTGGTCTCTTTATCATCAGGTTCTCCCATTAGGGCCTCTGAGGCCTTGCTCAGGGGCTCTGGACTTTAGTCCTCACTCTAGAACAATGTAATCCTACGAGCTTGGGCACGCCTGGACGTCAGTTTCCTGAGCTGCAAACTGAATGATCTCTAATGTTCCTTCTAGTTTTATGTCTCTTCAGTCTCAAAAGGAGTGAGTGCTCAGCATACTTAACCGACAGAAATCAGTTTTTAAATAACCCCATTCAATTGCTGAACCAGAGTACATCATTTCCTAGATTGTAGGATGTTAGGCCATAGAAAAGTGTGTTAGTCAACTATTGCTTTTCTAATGCTGCATAACAAACCAACCCCAAAATTGGTGGCTTAAACAACAATTATTTATCATCTCACTCATAGATCTGCAGTTGGTTGGCACAGTTCTGCTTCACCCTGCAGAATGTGGGGTGGCTGAGGCAACTCTGTCCTGTGTGTCTCATTCTGAGGTCCAAGCTGGAGAGGTAGCAAATACCTAGAGTATGCTCTGTTAGTATAAAAGTTTGGGAGCTCCCCACCTAGGGCAGGAGGAAAGACCAACGCCTCCTAAGACTGAATTCGAAATTAGCAGATTGTCACTTCCACCTACTCCCCTGAGTCAAAGCTGGTCTAAGGCCAAGCTTAATATGAATAAGGCAGGGCAGCAGACTTTTTCCACTGAGGCGGGGAGTGGTACTTATGAAAAAATTCTAATCTACCACAATGACAGACAGCCCAGAGAGGAAGGAACTCACGGATGCAATTTGCTAGGTGACTTAATTCAGGGGATAATTAACATTCACTTACTCAACAATATTTTGCAGGACCTTCTATCTGCCAGGCAGTATTCCAGGAGTAACAGGGCTTGCTGGTAGATTAGATACAGAGGGTAAGAAAAAATAATAACAAAAAGATAACTAAGTTTTAGGCTTATAGTAGTTTGGATGATGGTACCATTGGCCAAAACACGGAAGACTCGGAGAGAAGCAGATTTGAAGTGGGGATTCATAAGATCTGTTTTGGACTTTGACATGAGTACTGGTTTTCACACTTTACAAAATACTTTCACATACATCATGTCCTGTTAATTTTCATCTTGACAAGGTAGAATGGGTAATAAACTATTTTAGTGTTCTATGGCCGTCTTAACAAATCAGCACAAATTTAGCAGCTTAAACAACACAAATTTATGGTCTCACAATTTCCTTGGGTCAGGAGTCCAGGTACAAGTTAGCTGGCTCCTCTGCTCAGGTCACACAGGCTGAAGTCAAGCTGTCAGCCAACAGCATATCCTCTTCTGAGGTTTGAGGTCCTCTTCCAAGCCCACTGATTGTTGGCAAAATTCATTTCCTTGTGAGAGTAGGATTGAGGTCTTTATTTTCTTGCTGCCCATTGGTCAGGATCACGCTCAGCTTTTAGTAGCCACTTGCCTCCATAGACAGATCACAGCATAGCCATTGGCTTTCTTCCTCCAAGCCAGTAGGAACCTGTCTATGCTTTATTCTCTCACCTGCTAAGAAAACCCTGCTTTTAAAGGACTCATGTAGACTAGGCCCTCCCAGATAATCTCCATATTTTAAGGTCAACTGACATGGGACTCTCATTCCATTTGCAAAATTCCTCCACAGCAGTACATAGATTCATGCTTGATTGAACATGCCAAGGACAGGAATCTTGGGGGGACCACCTGTGGAATTCTGTCTACTACATAAGGCCACTTTGCAGATGACACAACTGAATCCTGGCTGAATCAACCACCATTGAAAAGCCTGTCTAGTGGGGAGGCTTCTACCAAACTTGGTCTTGTGATTCAATCCAGGGCCCTTTTTACTCTGCCAGGCCTCCTCTCTTTCTCCAAGAACACTTCTTGCAATATAATGACCACTTCCTTCCTACGAACTCCTGAATTATAAAGAATATAGCACCCTGGGGCCAGCCCCGTGGCCGAGTGGTTGGGTTTGCACACTCCGCTTTGGCAGCCAGTGGTTTTGCCGGTTTGGATCCTGGGCACAGTCCTGGCACCACTCATCAAGCCACGTTGAGACGGCGTCCCACATGGCACAACTAGAAGGACCTACAACTAGAATATACAACTATATGCTGGAGGCTTTGAAGAGAAGAAGAAAAGAATACAGCACCCTACGAAATTATAATTGCTTGATAGACAGCTCTTTTTCTATCAAGCATCTCAAAGTGCCAGCACTCTACAAAATACTAATTTAGGTAAGTCCTTTCCACTTCCCTTCCACTCATCATGTCAAGAAGTGCCCCTTACCTCTCTAGCTTTTGAGGTTATGGTCAGAGGTAGGGTGGGTAAGCCCAAGGAACTCTCTGTGTTCTCAAACGACTAGTGACAGGCACTGTAGCCAGTCTAATGGTATCTAGTAATAGGTGTGCCTTAAAGAACCCCAAAGAAAATGTATTAAAACTGAGACTCTTTTGGGGCTGGCCCCGTGGCCGAGTGGTTAAGTTCGCGCGCTCCGCTGCAGGCGGCCCAGTGTTTCGTTGGTTCGAATCCTGGGCGCAGACATGGCACTGCTCATCAAACCACGCTGAGGCAGCGTCCCACATACCACAACTAGAAGGACCCACAACGAAGAATATACAACTATGTACCAGAGGGGCTTTGGGGAGAAAAAGGAAAAAAATAAAATCTTTAAAAAAAAAAAACAAAAAACAAAAAACTGAGACTCTTTTTTTTTAGGCCTGACAGAGTACATTCTGGAAATGACCAGGAAAGAACATAAGGTCTAAAATGTGTCCTTTACATGAATAAGGAAAGAATATATTGGAAGGAAAAAAAAAAGAAGGCCTCTAGCACAGACATAAATTTTCACGTCAGGGGACATGAGAGGGATATCAAAGTGAATATTAAATTAATCCAGGATAACTAACCTAAAAGACCTAAAATCAAATCTGACATCAATCTCCAAAACCTGGTGATAAATCTATGGCTGGACATAAGAAAGATGATTTGCCTAACTTAAACATGCATATCAGTTTCCCAAGTACTTAAAGGAAATCTGGGAATGTATCACAGGTGACCCCAAATGTACACTAAATGCCAGGCAGCTCTTTTCATTTGTATTTTAAAATTAAGAGACATAATCATGACATTATTTTTCCTTGATGCAAACAGATGAACTGAGCAAGAACAACAAAAAAGACAACTTATTCTTTCCATGATTAATATTTCTTCAAGTGTCTGCATCTTTCTCCGGTTGTCTCTTGACTTCTCTTCCTTGTCATCAGGAAGCATTGCTGATAGCTTGTTGCTAGGCTCTGCAGAAAGAAACCCAGCAGACCCATGTAAGGCTTGCTGGATTTCATGGCAAAAGCTCAACTAAGAAGTCACTGGAAAATTAACACCAAATGGCCAACCCACTGCTGCTGCCAATGGACAGAGAAGCACATCGTGTTGCTTACATGCCTATCCTGGGAGCTTCAATAAGACCTGCACAAAGACTGTAAGCCTCTTAATGACTAAAATCTAACAATTAGGAACTTAGCAGTGGGTGAAGCAGGGGGAGACTGAGTTTTCTTTTAGGTAAGAACACATTTCCTTGCCTATTTCCTTGTCTTTTTCTTGTAGATTTCCTTTTCCACGCAGATCTCCTTTTCCACATTCTCCTTTTCCTTCCGTATTTTTCAGTGCCTGCCCAAAGGGGCCATCGTCTTCCCCTGGGAACTAACTTATTTCACTGCCCAGAGGAGAATTTAAACACCAACTGCTTAAACGAACATCTTTTGTGTTCTTGGCACTCTTTTTATCAAACACACTGTGACAACCTGGAGATAGTTACCTCGAGAACATTAGCTCTAGAAGTGAGCACCAAAAACCTTTCCTCCCGTATTTTCAAAGAGTGATCAAGGAAGTAATACATTCATGTTCAGGAAGGTAGCCATATTCTCCAATATGTTCCTAGTAGTAGAACTGGCCTGATCAGAAGTTTTATACTCTTTGATTTGTTTAATTATTTATCCATTTATTCAGTGAACACTTTATCATGTGCTTAACATGTGCAAACGCTACCCTAGATGCGGAAGTACAGTGATAAATGCCAACGTGCCCCTTTGGAGAAGTTCAGTTTAGCAGAGAAACAGAAAAACATTTAGAATATAGATAGATTAGAGTTATAATAGGAATTCAAAGTGATATGGGATCATAGAGGCCAGAAAGTCAAACCTAAAGGAAAGAAGGCTTGGTTCAAGAAGATAAAGGAGGTGATATTTAGGCTGGGTTTGGAAGGATAAGTAGGAGTATTCATTTATTTATTTTTAGTCAGTTGGTTACTACTCACCTTGCTCCACAAAGGAAAGACTTTCAAAGATATATACAATAGCAAAAGGTAACATACATAAAAAATAAGATTTCAGTTTTTTTTAAATTGGGTGGGAGAGAGTGAAGGGAAAAGAGGGGAAATCCCATTAGACATAGGAGTGAAATTAAAAGCATGCTATTAAATGTCTATGTATTTGTGAGACAAGGACCACAAATTTGATTCCAAGCCTTGCAGCAAGCAAGTCTAAAAGAAGTTATGGATTAGTTCTCAGAGAGAAGAAATAAAAATAAGCCAACATTTCTCAGGTTAAGCATTTGCAAAACAAAGAAGTCAGGAGGTAAATGAGCAATTTCCAGAGGTTTGAAGTATAGATTGGGAGTGAGAAATGAGAATGAGTGAAGCTACAGGGGTAAGGGAGAGCAGGAAGATGTGTTTACGTCACATTAAATGAAGCTGCCAGAGGCTTTTAAGAGGGGAAAACAAGATCAGATCTCTTAGTTTAGGAGGGTGGGAAAGTTATCCAGGTGAAAGTTGATGAGCATTTTAAGGTTTTAGCAGTGGAGCTGTATAAAAGAGGAGAAATCCAATTATATTAAAGAGGTAGAAGTGAAAGAACAAGAGGAACGCCATACCAGTGTATTGTACCTCTAAGCCTTTGGATTTTGTGTTTTCCATCTATGTGTGACAGGAATTAGATCTAGCCTAACCACCTACTTTTCATAAAGATAGATAAAAAAGTAAAGTCTAATGGGAACTAATTTATCTTTTACTTTCCTCCAACAGGAGAAGAAGGAAGAGAAAATACTAGAACAAATTGCTTTGCTTGAGTTAAAATACTGTGGTTTGGGGAGGGGTTCATAGTTGTGAGTAGCTGGGGAGACAAGATGACACCCCTACAGTAAATACAGATGAAGAGATGGTTGAGGTGATGCAAGAAAAGAAAATGGGATGAATCCCAACACGTATTTTACATGGTTCAAAATTTTGCCTAAGACTTACCCAATGGAGATGACAGTCACATTCAACACATTCAACAATTCAGTAGCATACACATTGGACAAAACAATTTAACTGGTGTGATAATTTGCTTTGAAAATAATATCTCTAGCTACTGGGTTTTATTTACTCTTAATAATTTTAGTTCATGGTGTAGCCATTTCTTTTTACTACTTTTACATCTTTAAAATTTTTTATATTTTATTTTTTCTAAGGCTATTTCTCAGTTTTTAAATTTTGAATTAAGTTTTAATAAGTGATTCCTCCTATAACTTTAAAATCAAAGAACAGAAAAGTTAAACAAGAGGCAACTGTGATATAATAATAATGATGATGGTTAATATTTACCAAGCACCCATTAGGTGCCAGAGACTCTTCTAAGAGTTTACATTATTCACTAATCTTCACAACTCTATGAGGCAATGACTATTAACAGCACTCCTTTACAGATGAGGAAACTAAAGCATAGAAAATTAAAGCATTTTTCTGAAGCATAGAAAAGTGAAGGATCCTAGGGCTAACCCTCTTCATTTTTCACCAAAATCAGATCTATACTGGAGAAATTTCACCAGAAAAAGTCAGTGTGCTGGTTCTCAATAAATATATGTTGAATGAATGAATGTCACTACATTTGACACTCTCAAGTGACAGCTTGCCCTTATTAACAAAAAACGATCATCTTAATAACACATTCCATTTGCTTTCATATTCTGTCATCACAAGAACCCTGTGAGGTAAGTAGGCAGAAGAAATTGAGGAACCACAGAAAAAGAGACAAAAAAGGAATAGAACAGGTCTTCCAGCTCCCCTTCTGTGTTCTTCATAACATATAAATCATCTTTTCTAAAGACATAAACTCCTGCTTCTGGTGTCTTTCTAATTTATTCTAATACCGTAATAGCTATGTCGCCTCTATCAACATGAATGGTTATCATTTCCTGTCAAATGATGTAGTATATCCTGCCAGGTTTTCTAACTTACAAAAACAGTAATATTAATTTTCTTGACTGTACACAAAACCTCCAAAAGAAAAAAATCTCTAGAAAAATTAATCATGAAGATATACAAACATCAGAAACTTAAAGAAAAACCAGTAGAGAAGAGTTTAATGATACAACTTCAATTCTAAATTCTTCATGTTGCCTTTACAAGTGATGCTATTGCTGCCATATATGTCTAGAATTGCAAATCATGAACCCACCATGGAGGGAAATTTGACAATATCTATCAGAATCACAATATGCATACCTATTGACCCAGCACTGCTACATCTTGGATTGGTTTCTAAAGATCTACTCTCACCCAGGGTAAAAATACTTAGATATGGATATTTATTGCAGCACTACCTTGAATAGAGAATGTTGGAAATAAGCAGATAAGAGAGGATAAGATGAATTAATTATAATATATCCAAAAATTGCATACTACATAGGCAAAAAGAAAAGGACAAGGCAATCCGACATGTACTAGTAAGGTAAGACCTGCCTCCAAGACATGTTAAGTGAAAAAGCAACATGCAGGACAATAGGCATTGTACATTATCAGTCTTGTTAAGAAAGAGAAGGAGGAAGATTAGATGAATAAAAATATAGGAAAGGAAAGAGAAGGAGAAATATATGAAATGCCTGTATATGAATAAATAACTCTGGAAGGAAACAGGAAAGTAATAGTAAGGGTTGCCTTTTGGGGAAGGGTACTGAGTGGCTAAGAGGCAGGAGTAGGAGGGAGACTTACACTTACGTACTTGTAGCGATATCAGTCATCCAGCAAGAAGCTGTCAAAATGAAGCAAGAAGTACAAGAGATTCATTGGGGAAACACTTGTGAAAGATAAAAGGGAGAGAGATCAGGAGTGGGTAGGGAGAGGCTTTGGACTGTGATGCGGGTTTGACACCTGTGAGAGGAGAAAAAGGAAGAAGGAAAAGTAGGAGGAGCCTCAGAGTGCAGGGCAGCTCTGAGAAAGTTCCAGCCAGGCCACTTGGGCACTGCAGAGACATGAGGAGTTCATCAGGCAGAAACAGCCTGGCTGTGCCATCACAGTGTAGCCTCAGCATTAACACAGGGCCAGATCCTGAAAGCACGGCAGCTGGAGGCTGTCAGCTAACCACACTCCTCACAGCAGCTCTGAGAGGGAGCTCTGGGTGGCATGCCTCCATGACTAGCAAAATAACCTTTTATATATCGGGATTTTCATTTCCTAGGTATACGATGACTATATATTGAATAATTTTATAGGAATGCTGTTGAATAATGCTTAATGACACGATGAATTGTCCAGGCAATATTATCAAGCTGAAGAAAGATTTAAAAAATAATTTACATAGTGTAATCAAAGTCTTTTCAAAAATAAGTGAGGTATATAAATGTATATATCATGATAAATATCAATGCATCGTCCAAAAAAGATTGAGTACATGCAACAAAATATGATCAATAATTATAGCTAAATAGTAAAGACAAAAGTTATTTTTATCTTTTTCTTTGTGCTTTCCAATTTTTTTTTTAATTTTACAGTGAAGATACTGTGCACTTTTTGGTTTTGTTTTGTTTTCAAAGGAACTCTATCAAATAGTGCAAAAATCATCTGGCTAATTCAAAAGTGCTTTCCTCCCCTCTCATTTTTTCAGTGACTCAGGCAACTCCAGAAGTATGAACCAATTATATCCTAAGGACAGGCTCTGTGCTGCCTCCCATGATAGGTCAGGATGAATTAGACATGCAAGTCAATTAAACGAGACTGTGATGTCCAGAGTTGCAGACCTTACTCAAGCTGTTCTGGGTCTACCAGAGGCTCTCTTATCACTGATGACCTCCATAACATGAGACCGGCACGAATGTGTTTCTAAAGGCAGAGCAGAGAAGCACAGGAATTCAAAGCAAGATTACAGACCTGCCTCCCCAGCACCAGGCCCACAATACTCTTCGTAACGTCTACAGACACAGTATATGTGTAATATCAGCTCCAAAGGAACTGATATTCTGTCATAAAAGAATTGTTTGTAAGTATGTCTTCTCCTGCTGGTGAGTTCTTCTAAGGCTGAGGAATAGGCTTTACTTGTTTGTTCCATCTCTGCAGTGCCAAGCACAGTACCTTGTAGTAATATGAATGTTGACCCTTACGGAGCTCTTTCAGCTACCAGGCACAGCACTGTGCTAAGAACCTAGATATAACATCTCATTTAATCTTCACGACCTCACAGGGAATATGGATGTAACTATCCCATCTACAGATAAGGCACCAGGGGCCCAGGGAGGTTAACCAACTTGTCAAGATCACACAGCTGGGAAGTGGTGAAGCCAGGGTTATAAGACCCTATTCGAAACTACTTAGTCAGCATTTAGTCAAGATTTGTAATTAAATACCTTAGTATTATAGCTCATGAGTTGGCAGACTACAGCCCATGGGCTACATATGGCCCGCTACCTATTTTTCATATGGCCTGCAAGCTAAGAATGGCTTTTACATTTTTAAATGGCTGCAAGAAAAAGAAAAAACAATAATATTTGTGAAACATGAGAGTCACATGAAACTCAAATTTCAGGGTGTTTTATGGAAACACAGCTTTGCTCCTTCGTTTATTTAGTGTCTACGATGGTTTTCATTCTATAACATCAGAGCAGTTGCTGCAGAGATAGTATGGCCTGAAAAGTCTAAAATATTTACTATCTGGCCCTTTACAGAAAAAATTTGCAACCTGCTATTACAGAGGGAAGCTTTAGGCCAGTATTTCCTCAGAATCATCCAGAGTGCTTTTTCATAAACCGGACTCGTAAAACTCAGACCTACTAAGTCAGACTCCCTGAGGGTGAGGGCCACGAACCTCTGTTTTAGAAAGTTCCAGGTGATCCAAATGATCGGCTGAGTTTGGGAACCACAGGCAGAAAGTACCCTGGCTTTGGGCAGTCACTTCTCAGGACCCTTTTACTGCTGCTGAATATAAAGGCGTGGGTGGGACAAGGAAGACCCCCTCCATGCTCCAGGACAAACCCCCATCCAATCCCTGACATGACAGAAACGGGGCAAGATGAAAGCACTCAGGAGTCAACAGGATTAAGGAGAGACAAGCCCCTCTTCCCTGCTTGCACCTTGTTCATTAGAAACAACATTTCCCAAGGGGAAGGAAATGTCTGTTGAACGATCTACTTACCAAGTTCAAGGGTAACGTCTGCAACCTTCTTGTCTCTTTTTGCAAAGGAGCTGCTTCCGTTTAGGACAGGTAGCTGACAGAACACCTCAGCCCTTGTCCTCTCTACCATTAACAGAACAACACTGACAAGGCCGTGAACCTGCTTCAAGCCAAGCATCATTGAATGAACATTCCAGTCCCAAAAAGCTAATCAAAAACGTCCTTGTTGCTAAATCCAAGAGCCACTTTCCAGCCATCACTTTCCTCTGGAATGCCTGATATCCTGTCTCCTTCCTACTCCTAAACATTCTCCCTACCAGCGTTTCTGCCCACCTCACTTCCCTCTCCAGCCACGTCTCCTTTGAAGGCCCTCACCCTCTACTTAAATGATAATGTCCCCCAGGTTCCATAAAGAGACCTTTTCTTTTCCCAATAGACATCCTGGATGATTTGTGACTTCGCCTCTCCCCTGAAGTTTTAAAATCTCTTTCTCCAGCCGGGTTCTACTTCTGAGTGGCAGTATGGAGCAGTGGTTGGTGGGGGGCAGGGGAGGTGGGACTCTAAAGCCAGAACACTCCTGGTTCTGCCTCTTACTCGCTGTGTGACTTGCACAAGTCACTTAACCTCTGTGTCTCTGTTTGCTCCTCTATAAGATGAGAATAATTAAAACAGTTTGCATGTCATACAATTGTTATAAGGGTTATGTGAGTTTTGGGCACAGTTTTCAATGGGGGACGATTTTATCCCCATCCCTCATGGGACATTTGGCAACATCTGGAGACATTTCAGGTTTCAACAACTGGGAGGATCCTACTGCCATTCGGTGAGTAGAGTTCAAGGATGATACTAAACATCCCACAATGCACAGGACAGCCCCCACAATGACTTATCTGACACAAAATATCAATAGTGCTGAGATGGAGAAACCCCCGTTTACAGATATAGATTTCATTAGAAAATGATCTGGCCCCTAGTAAGTACCATGAATGCATTAGTTACTATTATTATATCCAACTGTAGTGGGCATTCCTGTCTGCATGTTCAACGGCACCCCAAACCCAGCATAAGCAAAACTAAAGTCATTATTCTCCCCATTCACTCTTAATGCACCTCCTGCTGGGCCGCAATGCCTGGCATGACCATCCTCCCAGATGACAATCATCCTTAACCTTTTTTTCTCTCTCACCTTGATCCTAATTGACCACAAAGGCCTGTGGGGTTTATCACTATTGGTCTCAAATCCATCTCCTTTTGTTCTTTCCCAAAACCAGTGCCTTGGCTTGAACATTAGTGACTTTCGCCTGGATACAGCCACATTTTCTTCCTTCCCCTTGGCTACACTTCCTTCAGACCATTCTCCACAGTGCAGCGAGAATGATCTTTAAAGCAAAGATTCCTAAACAGTCCCACCTTTAAAATTTCTAGGGCTCGTGCAAGAACAAGTAGAGGTTCCCAGTCTATGGCTATCCTGTTCTGTTCTCACCCCAGCTCCCTCCCACACTGGGAACTCTGTGTATACACACACACACACACACACACACACACTCCTCTAAATAGCACTGGAGCCACCCCTCAGGCCTGGGTGTACACACAGGAGGGCAGGGCAGCCACCTCTGAAGTGGGCGCTGTGCAATTTTGGCAGGGAATTTCAGTGCAGGGTTCATAGAATGTGATTGGGGGAGATGGGCATGTCCCCTTGTCCCATAGACTCCTTGCCTCTGGAGGAGTCCAGCCTAGGAGAGACCCAGAGTAGGATCCTCCATCACAAATGCCGTAGGTGTTGTTCCCTGCACAAGTGGTGGGTTAAAATCCAGCAAGCTTTCTACTAACCAAGCTGTGAATGCTGGTAAAGAGTCGTGCCCTTGGAGGAAAGGAGCCTGTTCTGTAATTTCACATAAATGTGTCCTGAAGTCTGGTATCATTAGCATGGTGCACAAGCCTTTCACAATGTGGCTTCAGCCCACCTTTTCAAGCTCATGGGTAGGCGCTCCTTACCCAGTCCTCTGAGCTCCAGGGAACCTGACCTCTCGAGTCTTTCACATATGCCACGCTCTCCCTGTCCCCACGCTTTTGTGCATACTGCCAACAAACCTGTGCCACCCCTGCCTTATTTACCTCCCAGACTCACTCAGTGGTTACCTCTACTGAGTAGGTTACCTCTACTGTCTTCTAGTTCCATGGCCCCCTGCCATGGCTTCCATTTGTCACACAGTTTTATATTTGTCTCTCTCACTAGAGAGCAATTTCTTGAGAGCAGAAATTGTATCTTAATCATCTTTGATGCCTAGGTTGGTGTCGTGCCTATAGTAGATGCTCCATGAATATTTTCCAGATGAATAAATGCACATACCTGAATGAACTGTCATACTCTAATGATGATGATGACAATAATAAAATAATAATAATGGAGGCAACATATCTTGGATCCTACCTTTTCCAGGCACTGTTTTAAGTATTTTTCATACATTAGCTTGTTTAATCATTGTCATATTATGTAAGCACCATGTTTTTTACAAACTGAGGCACAGAGATGATTAGTTACTTGCCCCAGTTCAAACAGATAGCAAGCAGAGAAGCAGAATCTGAACCCTCCAGGTTCATCCCTCTCAGAACCCACCCTTTTAATCAATTTATTAATGTATTATATTGCCTCTCCTGAACATGCAAAAATTCTGGACAAGTAGAAACCTGTGGCTTAGAAGAGTACCAGGAGACCAATATTCTACTCCAAATGTAGGTCCAGCTTGGGTGTTTGGGGAGAAGCTTTTTTTTTTTGGTGAGGAAGGTTATCCCTGAGCTAACATCTATTGCCAACCTTCCTCTTTTTGCTTGAGAAAGATTGTTGCTGAGCTAACATCTATTATGCTAACATCTGTTCCAGTCTTCCTCCATTTTGTATGTGGGACACCGCCATGGCATGGCTTGATGAGTGGTGCACAGGTCCGTGCCTGAGATCCAAACTGGCAAACCCCGGACCGTCAAAGCAGAGCACATGAACTTAACCACTACACTACCAGCTGGCTCCCAGGGCAAATCATTTTAAATCAGTGCACCCTGTAGAAATAAAGAAGGACATAAGCCTCCTTATTTCCTCTCAGAAGGAATCCAAGCTTCCTTTACATGGTCAGTTGGCTTGGCCATGCACAGTTGATGTGGACAGTTGTGTGGTAGCGGCTGGCAGATGAGAAGACTGCAAAATGTAGCAAGACATCAAGAATGCAGTTGTCTTCTCCCAACAAAGAAACAGCATCATCACTATAACCATAAGAAACCTTCAGATTGGACAAGGGCAAGTGAAATGAGGTATATGAAGGAAATGTCGTCTGAAACCTGAGAGACTGGGACCCAATACCACCATCTTACTTCATATGCAGGGGAATGTTTAAACACAGAACTCTAAGGATTGAATGAATAACCCAAATTAAACCTTGCCTCATGGGAGTTGGGAGAAGGCCAGAAAGGAAGAGAAGCAGCTTAAAATGATAAACTGTGCTCACTTTGCAATTTTGCTTAGGGCCTTTAAGGCAGAAACCATCTGTATGCTTCTGAGGATGGGGCTCGTACAGGGAGCAGAGCATTGAGATCCTGGAACCCAGTCTCATAGGTAACCCAGTGGGGCTCCAGCCCGGTGTCTGGGAAACGTGCTAAGGTGCTACTTCTACCTACTTCCCTTCACACCCATCAGCAGTACAAGGTCTGCTCTGACTTGTGTTTTCAAGAGAAATGATGATTAATTTCTGCTGATTGGTTACCCACCTTCTCTTGCTCGGCTCTCAACAGCCAAAGGAAACAAGGGACAGCGTTGTGTCAGGCACTGTGCCCTCGTATGTATGCATCTGCTGGCCTCCTGAACTCCCTCTGTGGCTTCCCAGTAAAACAGATGCCTTGTCTGCACACTGAGATGAAACCTACATGCAGCTTCAGAAACACTGACCAGACAGAAACTAATCAAACACACCAACCTTGGAAAATTGCCCAGGGTATCACCCCTCCCCACCCTCCATCCCCACCCCTAGGTTTCTTCCTTCTTCTGCAGTGGCCCCACAAATAACTAACGTGAAACTTACAGGTAAGCACCTGTGGTGACTGGGTGAACTGTTAATTATGAAATTTGGATATACCATCTGGGTTAACATTTGGCTGAGGACAGCTGAAGCTCTCAGTGTTTCTGAGAAAAACCATGAATATTTTTCTATTAATTATTATACTAGTTCCCTCAGCTGGCATTTCCCTGTCTCTCCTCCCTGCTTATTCAAATCCTAGCCCTCCTCCACCATCCCACCAAGTCCCTCCTTCCCCAGTATGCTTGCTCTGACTTCTCGGCCAACATTAGGAATGCCAGTTGTAGTTATAGTCGGCACTCAAAAGTGTATCCCTTAATTGTCTTCTGACTATTTCACGTGTTTTGGTTCAGACTCCTGAATGCAGTGGCCATGCAGTACCTTACACACCTTTTCATCTCTCATCATGTACAGCACAGTGAGTAAAAATACTCCTCTAGCACGGAATTTCACACATTTTTCAGTACATTAACACCACTGAATTATCAATCTCTTAAGGGCAGGAACCAGAACTTGTTACTCTTCGCAAGTGTCCTGGTACCAACCAAACTGTCCAATCATTTACTAGGCACACAACCATTTGAAGAAAGAAAAAAACATACAGAAATACTCCAAAGACCTACAATGTGTTTTTCAGCTGCATTATGCAAGGTTATACCTAGAAGGACCTTTGAAATCATCTAGCGGAAGCTTTTATTTTTACAGGAAAGGAAACAGATCCAAGGATGCTGGAGATTTTTGAAGAATAAGTAGTGAGTGAGTGATAGAGACACCAGGTATTTCTACGGAGGGCCTAGAAAGGAGGTCTTCCTTCTTTCTGTTCCCTGTCTGTCCAGCCAAGCACCCACACCTCAGTTCTACGGTGTACTTGCGCATGCCATTTTTGGCTTCCTGATCCCCAAGTGATCTCCCTTGACCAGCAAAACGTAATCACACACACAGGCTTAACCACAGGTTATTAGAGCCTTTCACTGCCCTCTCACGATTATGATTTTCCTCCAGAATATATAACCAGAATGTCTCCCCAAGACCCAAGGGCATCCCTTCAAAAACTACACAAAAGTTGGGCTTGGTTGTATATTTGTTTCTACCAAAGTGTAATTGTTCCTTTGGTCTTTGATTTTCTCAGACATCATTATGCAGTTACCATTACACTTCTAGCCCGAAGAGCTGGCCACACAACCCTCCTCAGAACAGCTGCCAAGTTCGCCAGTGGTGCTATTTCCTAAGCTGAGGCAAACAGGGTAACATTTCTCTCTTTCATGAACAAGAATTGTTCTCTTTTTTTTTTTTTAAGCTTGGGTAAAAGGCTTTCCTCACATTTAAATGAGTACTAAAAGCAGACCCCTCCAGCCAGAATGCTATCACATTTGCAGGACCTGCCATTTCCCTCGGGGCTCCGTTTATCAGAATCAGAGAGGTTAAAGGGAAGCCATCTGTGTGGGTGCCTGGTGAGGTCACTCTGACATGCCAAGTGGAGCGTCACTTTAACCTCTTGCTTTTTGATGCTCTGCTCTCAGGTGCCAGGCCCTTTGGAGCTATGGCCTACAAATTATGCATAAACTGTTCACAAAGAGTATTGTTTGTTTGACATGGAGTCTTTCATGAACTCTGAGTGAAACACAGACAGGAGTGATGGGAGGCGTTCTCAAGAATGAGCAGCAATGGGTAACGCCTTCCCAAACATCTCTAACAATCTAAGCCTTCTGACAGGACTGCTCCTTGGCAAAATCACAATGATCACCTCCCCATGACAGGCAACCCCCTACGTTTGGGGCTCCCTCCACCCCAAGCACCCAGGGAAGCGGCCCCAGGGACATGGTGATTCCTCAATGTGCTATTTGCTATAACGCTTTCCATTAAGAAGAATCCCGAACATTGAACTTGTCTGCCCCTTCGTCACTCCCTAAATCAAATGTCATCTGTGTCATCCCCTGAGGGCCCTGATTTCTGACAAAACTAACCACACAAGTTATGTCATTTTGAGGGTTTTCTTTAGCCTCTCTGCATCTCAGTTTCATCTTTTATAAAAAGAAGAGGGTGGGCTACATTCTCCCGAAGCCCCTTTCTGCTCTAATATTGAGTCTATCATGGAACTATAGTAAGGGGCTGGGGGTGCTGATTAATATGACTCCCACGCTGTATTTGCTCTGGGTGCACAATTACATTTTAATAAGTGCCTTGTAGAAATGATGTCTTTCAGTGACTTCAGTGAGGGCAATTGAGGCCCTGTGGCAGATCAGTGACAGAGATATTTTAGACCAGATACACTTTTTGGCATCATGTTCAGAGACACCATAGGGTGACAGAAAGTGCCCGGATTTGATGTCACAAAAATCTGGATTTGAATGCAATCCAACCACTTACAGGCAGAGTGACCTTGGGCAATTTACTTCAGCTCACTGAAAGTCAATTTGCTTAACTATAAAATATCTTAATATTTTTCTCAAAGAGAGTGTTAATGTTGTTGCTGTTGTAATAAAGAATAAAATAAGAAAATCTATAAAGCACCTAAACAACACCTGACATAGAAAACATGTTCAGTGAATGTTAATTCTTTTTTCATTCTTACTGTACCAAAATTTACTCTGCATATGCAAAAACTCCAGCTTTCTTCTTTTGACCAATATAAAATGTGAATCTTTTCATTTTCTAGAATGAGGCATGAATTATTAATGTAGTAAAAATAATACTACTCCACTGATTAGAAAAGCTAACTAAAAATGACATGTAAGAGACGTATAACTCAATCCTTTCATAGCTATTTGTCGTGTACTATTTCTGGGGTCTGGTTCCACATTTCCACTGCTTCAAGAGGCCAAATTAGCTAGCCTGACCCAGGAATGTGCTCAATTTGCAACTATCTAAACACATGAAACTCAAAAACGACCTCTTCCTTAATTCTAATGAAAAAAAAAACAAAGCAAGGTTTCTTAAACAAGGATACAGAGTCTGCCTCCCCAGCTAGCATCAAACCGAGACCTAGAAGATAAATATTGCCTCATATTTCAGGAAGAGTTCCAAAACCACCTCCATCCTCCTTCCCCTGTGGGCATGTCCTTTTCTCATTATCTTTCTTACAGGGAAATTGGAGTGCACAGTCCAGTGAGTCATCACTTGATCAAATATGGCTCCAGCTGTGAGGAAGCTGAGGAGAGAATTCTCAGCATGGCTATGATTGGACTACATTGGGCTAAAAGGCCGAGATGCCTTGGGAATTAGGGTTACAGGCCCTCAAACCAAGAGCTGTAAACTAGGGGGAAAATGAGTATGTTGCTCTGTTGTCACAACAGAGGAGAAAGTCACCAGAAACCAATGATAGGGCAGTGTCATCTTGCTGCTCTCAGAGTTCAAGTTGCTTGCTTACTGGGACATGACCTCGGGAGCAGGCCACGCTGTCTTGAGCACCTCTCCCTGTCTCATGTAACTCATGCCTGTCCCCACATACCCCAGAGCCTCCTTTCTCATTGATCTGTCCCTCCATCCATCTCCAAACTTCAATTCTTTAACACTCCTAAGATAGATGGAAGGAAAAAGAAACTTGGACATTTAAACTAACTGAAATATGCATAACAAATCCTTTTTAACCCAACTGGTGGGATTTAAGACAGTGGGGCAAAGTGTAGATTTAGTGAGGGGTGAAATATTCTGAGAAAATGGTCTCTTTCCTTAATGGGCTTGGTCCACCTACATCAACAGCCAGGCTCGCCTACATATTCTCAGAGCCAAAATTCCCTGAAATGCTTTTGGAGTGAAAGCAGATGAGGGGTGGATGGGTTGCGGCTAGAGGAACTCTAGTCTCAAATGGTAGCCCGGTTAGCCTGAAGATCTACATGATAAAACCAACTATAGGAGAAGTTATTTTTTTTTTTTTAGGACAACATGGAGTCTGGAAAACAGAAATACTGAATAGCAGAGTGGTCACAATTCTGTCAGAAAAGAAGTTTGAACATTTCTAAGAGTTAAAGGATTCAGAAAGATTGGTTACATCCAACTTCACATGGGCACATGCCCTGAGATTTTCCCATGAGTGGCAATCTCCAAGATTTACATTAACCAAATACCCAGACATCCTTTTATGAGATTTAGGAAATAAGGAAATGAAACCAGTCGAGGGTCACATATATATGTATGTGTGTGTGTGTATATAAGTGTATGCATATATACATATGCATGTGTGTGTGCTTCTATGGCACATGTATCTATCTACATCTAGATAGATCAAGACATTCATAGATATATATGTGACACTACTGACAAAAATATCAATAGCAACTTGTAAACAGAATTTTCAGCACTAAAGTAATTCTCCTCAAGCTAGGATTAAACCCTAGTTTCCAACGTTGTCAGCCTTTCAGTTCCAAAACAACTGTTATCCACTTCCTAGTTCTTATAAAGAGATATTCTGAAGCCTTGTTTATGCATTCTTGTGTAGCTCTAATGCAGTGTCCTCCCAGGCTGCTCAGAATAACTTGATTATTGGAATGCATGTGATAAGGTTAGTTGCCTCTTTCGTCCTGACTCCAAACGTACTTGCACTCGAACAGGTGAAGGCCAAGATTTTGGTTTTCTTTTCAAGATGGTGGATTGAACACAAGGTGGACGGAGAAGTCTGTCTCCTCTCCCTTCAGGGTTGCAGTTAAACAATTAAATTGACAATAAAAGATAAATGTCTTCTTTAAAAGAGAATAAATTCCTAATGGTGAAAAAAAATTCCATAAATTCCTCGAAGATGGATAGTACATGGAAGCATTTTTGCGGAAAATCAGGAGGAAGCCATAGAATACATGCAGAAAGAGTCTGGAGAGGGGTGGCCTCTTCAGAGTTTTAGGAAAAGTTATTTTGAACCTATTATTCTTCATTTCTTCAAACCATCAATCAAATGCAATAGGAAAATAAAGACATCTTTTATACAAAAAAAGTTTACCTCCTGCATATTCTTTTTGAGGAAATAACTTGAAGATACACTTCAACAAAGTGTGAAATCCAAGAAAGAAAAAGCCTGGAGCTATAACAACCTCTGGGAATGACTCAAAAGTCCAATAAAAATGAATCAGAGGTTGACAGCAGCAAAGACAACCCTCAAAGAAATTGCTCCAAATTAGAACAGACACTCAACGGGCAGCATGCTAACTTTTCAAGCAAGAGAGAGGGACTGATTCCGTTCAATAGATGGGATGAGCAAGAAGCTGCAAGATTGTAATAATCTGGTGTAGAAGGCTACATTTCTTCTAGTAATCAGAAATTTCAGGAAAAGAAAAACTCTTCAAAAAAGTTATAGTCTAAATATGAAACAGACTAACACATGACACAATTGGAGTATTTGAAAGAGTCTAAGTAAAAGGAATTCCTCTGACCTAACACTAGGATGCTGACTGGTCAAAGGCATAAAGGGGGAAGGGAGACGTGACATTTCTTTAATGTATAGTGAATAGTATTTACATAAACATAATATTGTAAATGCTTTTTTAATGGGCTTCAACTTTGAGAATGCACACATAGACAAAGTAGAGGTCTCTGGAAAAATCTCCTTTTAGTGTAGAATGGGCCTTCCAAGCAACTGTCACCCAATAAAGAGATATTTTCCCCTTTATCACTAGACTTTTTCCTGAATTAGCTGCCACCTTTAGATCTTAGGGAAGAAGCAAGAAGAAGCAGCTTTTTAATCATTAGTGCAATAGTGAGTTAGGTATAAACGAGTACTTGTTTCGAGTGTTACTATCTGAAAGGATGACAAAGTTAAGGTACGAACAGGCACCTTAGCCTGTGAAAGACTGGTCACTCCTATTAGGACTCCCAAATGGCCCCAAAAAGCAGACAGCCTTTTGTCTTCTCCTTAGGGTGGCCTGGTGTTACAGGCTAAGCCCTCTGTGTGGCTGCAGGTACACCTTGTGGATCCTGCTGGCAGAACTGCAGTCACATTCTTTGTGGTCCCGACAGCTACTGGAACGACACTAAGCCAAGCCTTCTCCACATCCAGAATGTGCTGTGCTCTGCCAGGAGTAATGACAGATGAAACCCCTCCTTCCCTGTCCTGGCTCTAAGGGTGGCAGCAGTGGCATATTGGGTGAATCTGATATTTCTGTCATACCAGTGTGTTTATTTAAAAAAGAAGAATCTGATTCCACCTCTGGAATTTTAAAATTAGTTTTTAACTTGACTGACAAAGCCCCGAAGAATTAATTATAATTAATCAACAGAACTATCACCCTAGCCAATGTATATTTAAGCAATATATGACAGAGGTTTGTGAGGGCTTTGGGGATCACCGAGAGGCCATGTGGATGATAGGGCAGAGCCGCTAACACTCTCACGTGACCACTGGAGAGTGGAGAGACGTCGTCCTAACTTCCTGAGCTACAAATGAGGGGCTGTTTGCCACACACACTCAGAGGACCAGGATGGCGTCTACAGATGTGAACATGGTGGGGGTCCAAGGTTAAAGGGGAATCAGAAGGAAGAGCAGCCTGGGGTGGTGGGAATAGCGCACGTGTCACTACTAGAGGTAACTCAGTTCAATCTCGACTCCACAATTTACTGGATATGTGACTAGGGCAGTGACTTAAGCTTTCTGAGCCTCATTTTCCTTTTCTATAAAGTGAGAATGATTATATCCACACCTCATGAGATAATACGAAGCTCCTGGCATTTAAAGGTCTCTCACACACGTTAGTTGCTTTCTTTCACTACATATATATCATGTATCACACTTTTTCCTCAAAATCCATCCTAAAGAAACAAGTTCTTTATAAATCCTCTTACTAGTTCTACCCTGGAATAGCATATGGATACCAGGCCCATTATTCCCTGTTTCTTTTCATGAGTCACCTCACCTTTCCATCCTAACAAAAAAATGTGTCTCCCCTTCTGAGACCCTTACGTAAACACTCAGGATAAAGTGGTATATCATGGTGGACATGGTGGGGTCAAGCAAAGTGTCAGACAGGTGACATTTTTAAAAGAGTAAAAATCCAGCCAGGTCCCCTTGGCCTGAGTCAACTTTGCCTCTCCACCATTTCACTCACTGTCACCCTGTTCTGCGTGGACTCTGGAGATGATTGTAGCAGGGGCTGCATGTTTTCAATTTCTATAAAGTGCTGGAGACACGGGTGCTTCCAGATACTGACAACTCTATGGACTTAGAAATTCTACCTTTAAAAATATTCCTTATAAATATTTCCCATCAAGTCTACCTTGTTATGATTAGGTTGAAAGGAAAAGAATTTTCCACCGGTCAGTCTCTTCCTCTGTATGGGTACCTTTTAGTAAAAATTCTGAATTTTTTCCCTTCATTGTAGGTCACTTAAAAAACATTGCTTTGTTTTTCTTTTTTCTTTAAATGTCATGGCCAAGAATTATTTCCTGGTGGTTTATCATGGAGAACTCAGATCCTTGGTCCATTTAATGTCACTTCACTTTACTCCTTGTGCCGGTTAACGAGGTTCAGAGAGAACACACTATGACAGTGACCACCAGGCTCCTTCTCAGCCAGATGGCACGTGGAGGACTCAACAGGAGCAGCACTGTATCCATTAACAAGGAAGGACTCGCCTCCAAAAAGAACAAACAGGGTTCAACTACAAAGCTGGGGTCTGAAAATAGCCATATTTTTTTACATAAAGAATCCAAAAAACTCCAGGGTCCTACAACCTGGGGTATAAAATCAGGTCACATCAACACACTCAGTTTCTCTTAATCTTCACAGATGTAGCCAGTGCCTCCACCGACCTTAAATATTCCCTCCCAACCCCAGTATCTCTGGGAGCTCCCAGCAGTGTCTCGTAGGACTCAGAGTTTCAGACTTTCCTCAGCCGGCACTCTAATTTAGGCCATTGAGCTTTTTCAGGCCATTGTCCACAGGTGACCATCACATAGTGCATGCCCACTGCATGTCCTATCATGGCTGCTCCATTTCAGACCACTGAAGCTCCCTTGAGATACTGCTGTCCCTACTCCCCCAGCTGACATTGACTTTTAGCAGGGCAACCAAGTATAGCCATGAAGGTTAGTTATGCATATTTAGTGTATGTGCAGGACAATATCTGACACTGTGCAGTGTACAACCTACACAACCATACAAAACAGCCCTGATAGGGGCTGGCCCCGTGGTCGAGTGGTTAAGTTCGCGCGCTCCGCTGCAGGCGGCCCAGTGTTTCGTTGGTTCGAATCCTGGGCGCGGACATGACACTGCTCATCAAACCACGCTGAGGCAGCGTCCCACATGCCACAACTAGAAGGACCCACAACGAAGAATATACAACTATGTACTGGGGGGCTTTGGGGAGAAAAAGGAAAAAAATAAAATCTTTAAAAAAAATAAAAAAATAAAAAATAAATTAAAAAAAAAACAGCCCTGATACTAATCCAAACCCTCAGTGCTCACCTCTTACTACCTGGAGAGAAACAGCTTTCCACTCACCAACTCCCACTTTGCAACTACATTCATGCATAGTTGGTGAAACCCAGGATGATAATTACTTTAGTTTTTATACATATATCATTTAAATAAGAGGGGGCAGGGGGTAATGATGCCCTCAGAGGGACTGGGACAAGGCACATTCAGATAATAATCTTACACTACACCCAGATCGGCTTCTCTCATCTCACTCTCCTCCATAGTCTGTTGCTGAGTCTAGCTTGGTCTGTTGTGTTTTGCCTCCCATTGTATCCTTCCAACCCTTTCTTGGATGTCTACATATCTTTGGACTGCAGTCACTGATCTTCTGCTTGGTCTTCACTCAGGATGCTTCTCAGCTCCAGTGGTCTGTCAGAACAAGTGGAGCCTAGTTGAGAGTAAGGTCACCAACCTCCCAGAGCCTACCTTCCCTTTAGCCTCAGATGGGACACCCTGTTACACGAATATGGAGACTCACCAGAGTTATGGAAGTCTTCTTCTATGTCAAGGGCTGGACACATGATCAAAGCAAGCCAATTAGACACTTCACTCACAAAACAGGAATTCGATCTTCAGCAGCACAAGGCAAGAACATAAGAAAATGGTGGATGTTCAAGTCCCCTCCTTCAGTTCCCAGACAAGACTGCCTACTGCTTCCTGTCAGGGCTGCCCTAATGTTTGCCTTTTAGCCAAGCTACAGTCTCCAACCTTTCAGCAATTTTCTGAGCTATCAATGTCCTTTGAAGAAATTCCTTTTCTGTTTAAATTAGCTAGACTCGGTTCCCCTTGCTAACAGCTGACAAATCCTAACTGATGCAGTATGTGTGAAGAAAACAAAATGGTGCTGGAAAACACTAAAAAATAACCTTGAATTACTGAGAAGCCATATTTTGTTTCTTGGGTCAGTAATACAAAAATATCACTTTTCTCTAAATTAATTGTTGAGTCCAATATGATCCACATTAAAAATCCAAAAGAGAAGTATTTTTGAGCCTTGACAAAATAATTCAAAATTTCATCTCAAAAGATTTACACGTTGTAACAGCCAAGGAAATTCTGAAAAAGAAAACTAATGAAGTTTTTGTCCTATCAGATGTTAAATTATAAAAGCTATCTAACCACTATACAAAACAGTATGCTTGGTGCAGGAATAAAATGAAGATACCAGAATAAATGGAAATTCAGAAATAAATCCAAGCATATGTACGGATTTAGTATATCATAAAAATGGACATTTCACATTCAGGGGTGAGAGAGAATGCAGAATTATAAGTAGTATTTGAAAAACTGATTAGCGTTTATATTTAGTAAAATATAAAGTTGTATCCCTACCTCACTCCTTATTCCAAAATAAACTCCAATGGCTCATATAGAATATGAATGAATATTTTATAATAAAGCATAAAATTATTGAATAAGATTCAAATACTCAAAGGTTAACACTTAAAGTTTAAAAAACAAATGACAAAAGTACTAGAGTAAAACAAAAATGAATAAAAATATAAAAAGAAAGAAAATTAAATTAGTATTGGAATAAAACATAAATATTTTTATAGTCTTGGAGAAGGGAAGGTTTATCAAGAAATGACATCCCTGTAACAGGAAAAAGAAACTAGAAACAAACTCAGTGCCTTCTACTAAATATTTAGTTAACTATATTATGGTATCTCCATTCAATGGAATACCATGTAGTCCTTAAAATGAATGACATAGATCTACATGACGGTGTCCATGTTCAAGCTCTAGTTTAAGCTTGGAGCTTCTCCCAGTCACTTATTACTAGGCAGGAAGAGCTCTAAAACAAAAACCCAAGTAAGCCAATTAAAAAATGGACAAAGGACCTGAATAGACATTTTTCCAAAGAAGATATTCAAATGGCCAACAGGTACATGAAAATGTGCTCAGTATCACTAAGCATTAGGGAAAAGAAAATCAAAACTCCAATGTATCACCTCATTGCCTGTTAGGATGGCTATTAAAAAACGACAACGGCGGCCGGTCTGGTGGTGTAGTGATTGAATGTGCATGCTCAGCTTCAGTGGCCCAGGGTTCACAGGTTCGGATCCCAGGCGCAGACCTAGCACCACTCATCAGGCCATGCTGCGGTGGCATCCCACAGAAGGTAGAGAGGATTGGCACAGATGTTGGCTCAGCAGCAAGCTTCCTTGAGCAAAAAGAGTAAGATTGGCAACAGATGTTGGCTCAGGGCCAATCTTCCTCACCAGGAAAAAAAAAAGACAAGGGATAAGAAATTCTGTCAAGGATATGGAGAAAGAAAAGGGAACCCTCACACACATCCCATGGGGGAAATGTAAACTGGTGGAGCCACTATGGAAAACAGTATGGAGGTGCCTCAAACATTAAAAACAGCACCACCATATGATCCAGCAATTCCACTTCTGGGTATCTTACCAAAAAGAAATGAAACTACTATGATGAAGAGATACCTGCACTCCCATGTTCACTGCAGTATTATTTACAATAGCCAAGACATGGAAACAATCTAGGTGTCCATCGATAGACATAAAAATATGATAAAGAAAATGTGAGATATAGATACAGATATAAATACTATTCAGCCATAAAAAAGAAGGAAACCCTGCCATTTGCAACAACATGGATGGAGCTTGAGGGCATTATGCTAACTGAAATAAGTCAAAAGACAAATACTGTATGATCTCAACTTAAATGTGGAATCTTAAGAAAAAAAAAAACTCATAGAAAAAGAGATCATATTTGTGGTCACCAGAGTACCAGAGATGGAGGGTGGTGAAATTACATAAAGGCAGTCAAAAGGCACAAACTTCCAGTTGTAAGATAAATAAGCACTGGGGATGTAATGTACAACATGATGACTATAGTTAACACTGATGTATGGCACATTTGAAAGTAAAGAGAATAGATCCTAAGAGTTCTCATCACGAGGAAAAAACACTTTCTTTGGGGGGTGGGTATCTATACGAGATGATAAATGCTGACTAAACCTATTGCAGTAATCATTTCACAATGTATGTAAATCAAGCCATTATGATATATACCTTAAACTTACAAAGTGCTGTATGTCAATTATATCTCAATAAAACTGAAAGAAAAAATCTGAAAGGGTCAAGGACTCACCAGAATCCTCAGGAGCAGTTTTACATGGAGACAAGGGGTCTAATAAATAGATCTGAATCAGGACAAATGATCACTTTCACTTTCTTTTCCATGACTCCATTCACAATAAGGGTGAAAAAACAGAGAGCTGAGGTCAGGGGTAGGAGGCCCAGGAGCCAGGTCCTCCTGTGACCAGGAATCTAGAAGCTAGAGGGCTTAAAGAACTAGTTCTCAAGGCCAACCCTTTTTACCAGGATGAGAGAACACACAGGCAACTGGGCCAAAGTCCTCACCAGTAATAAAGTATTAACTAGAAGATCCTCTGGATGGAGTACACCTTTAGAATCAAACATGATGGTCAGCAAGCTAAGATTCCAAATCTCAGGCATGTTCCTCTCCAGGAGGCTGACAAAAATGGCAGCAGGATCCTTAGCCTGACTTACCTGTTCTCTTATGAGCTCTGCCTGATGGCTGCCAGGAAAGCAAAACCACCAGCAATGATACCTTTACACTCCACTAGATTACTAGTGGTCTTGAGGCAAAACTTCTTGAAAGATCCATCTAGGAAACTGATACCTGCTGGGACTCTCAAACCTCTAGACTGCCCCTCAGTTTCTGTGAAACCAAATTCTCATCATTCCAGTGGAAGGTGACCTCTCTCCTCACCGACTGTCCCTTCCCTTCCTCCTCTACTTACGCTACTGCTTTGCTTATAAGTTTCTTAAGACGCCTGACATATTTATCTTGAACTCTTACGAGAAATCTGCTTAATTCTCCCAATGTAAATTCTTTGATAGAAATAATCATTTTTATCCATCAACTACCAAGTTAGTAGTAAAAGCACCTCCCTCAAGTCTTTACTCAAATGGCAATTTCTCAGTGAAGTTTTCTTGACTCTGATTCAAAATCACAACCCCTCACCATTCATGCTCCTGTTTCCTGCTTTACTGTTTCCATAACACTTATAACCTTAAATAATGTAGTGTTTGATTTGTTTGTATATCTTATTTCTCATTTCTCTGTCTCTGCCTCTGTCTCTCTCTCTTACACACAGACACACATACACACCCCCAAATACAAGCACAATGAGAACGGGGTTTCTGTCTACTTTATCCACTGTTGTTTCTCTAGAATCCAAAATAGCATCTGCCACATAGTAGGCACTCTTTGTGGTTGTTGGAATACATGATATCACCCTGAAAACTGAATTTGAGACAGGATGACAAATCCTTGACTTTTACCAGTCAACCTACTTACCTGAAGGAATATTGTCTGACAGCTCTTATGGGATCCTTCCTTCATCCATAACTCAACTTGCCCCTTGCTTACCTCTCTGGTTCTCTAACAGGATCAGAAAAATTGTAGATGATGGGCCATGAACATCCCTATCATTGTCAGAAGGTATGAATGGTAAGAAGATACTTTTCAGTAGAATCCTCACTATCAAATGCTGGAGTGGGGCAAAAAAATAGGTTTAAGAATACAGGAGGAACAGGAACACCTCACCAGGGGTAACAGCCAATGGCGATGGTCCTCCTATCCTGTGGGGAAACCACAGTGTAAACAAGAAGAGGCTTCTGAGTATTAGTTAGTGTGGTATCTGTCTTTAAATACACAGGAAGGTCATTGATTTGTCAGCTCTGCAAAGATTTATATAAGTGAACTTTAGATATGCATTACATTTGTGATAACACTTCAAAGTTTATTTAAAAAGTTCATATTCATTCCTCGCTCAGACATATAACTTAAGAAGATAAACCTCATCAATCTAGTGTGCAATGCAAGTTTTAGCAACATGCTAAAATGCACGTAGCTGGAAATACATGATGAATTTATCTAGAAAAAAAAGAAAGTCTCCAAAATTTGAGAACTCAAAATAAAATAAAGCTGCAGATTTTTCCACCAATTTCCAATTTCAATGTAGAATGTTATCAAAGAATCACAACAAAACTTCAGAAATATCAGAAGGCAAAAAAGGCCCACCCATGTAGAAAATCATTCTCAAGAGGAAGGAGGGGGAGCAGAATAGGAACCATTGTGAAGCCGCTTTCCTATAGCGTGGAGATTTGATCAAGGCTGTTTCTTAAAAGCTCGTTTTTCTAGATTTTACCTAGAAGTTGCTAGGACCCTGCAAATTCACAGAGGGGAGGGTCCTAATTCTCTCGCCCCCACATTCAGCATGGCCCACCCAGGTGAGACAAGAAGTGCTGTCAATTACTCACTGTTTTTATTTTACCCCTGCTGGGCTCCTCTGAGCCTTCCTGGGTTTGGTATACTCTGAAATATGGAGCATTAATGACCTTTTAGAAAGTGCCAACACATGTCAATGGTGGCTACTTGCTCAGCTCGCCATAAAAAAAGGGTGTTAATAGGCTCCAAAGGGGCTCTCATTTTCTCAGGAAAATGGTACTTCAAGCCTTTATGAACTGACTGCTATCTCGTAGGAGGATCCAAAGTGGCGAGCCCTCAATTTGTAGAAAGGCTACATTGAGAACAAGGGAAAGAAGGTACTAACGGGGTCCTTTTACAATTTGAATGAGATGTGTGACCTTGTAAAACCTGATTAACTATTGTGTTTTCATCTCCCCCTGTTGAAAATTGGTTTGTTAAGTGGCTTCTCTTAGTAGCAAAATGAGTGTCACAGAAAGGGTGCTGCTGGAAGCCAGCCTTTGCAATTTCCAGTGTGTGGCAGATCCTTCCTGGCTGATTTTAGTTCACAGATAAAATTATTTGAAAATAAAAACCAGAAACAGAAGACATTTCGAGTTCTTATAATAGCCTGTCTCTGCCATTCTGATGGCTATTATCCAAGAATTTTTAGAGCATTTTGATGACAAGGGTAATAAGATACTGGATTTTTGTCTTTCTACCTCTCAGAATGGTATTGCAGATAATGTCCGGCTTGATTAACAATTAACTCCAAATGGCTAAGCTACCACATTAATACAGCAACAATTCAGCTGATCTGACCCTACTTCTGCACATAACTGTGAAATGGCATATAAGATACCCAATAGATCCATCTAGGACTTTCCAACATACACCTTCACTCAGGGATAATTTGGGGGAAAATATGCCCATACTCCTTCCACTCATTCTCCTCACCCCATCCCCCAGCTTCACCTATTGATACACTTAATACTGAACTAAGCTTTTTCACTAACATTCTGAGTGTTTACTTCAAAGTTGTTTTACTACTAGATTCCAGTTGGGACCAGAACCTGAAGCCCTAAAACACCCTGGGAAAAGCTAGTCTCCTGATACGTCTGGTTGAGACTGGAAGCAGCAACATTAGATATTTTGCCAGAGAGTCTGTTCTCATGACATTTGTAACCCAACTTCGTAATGCCAAAGTCCAGAAGAGTTCTGCACCCAATTATATGAAAGGAACTTGATACTCCCCCAATTGTCCCATTGGTGAATTATGACAAGTTTGAATTCCATGGGCACGTGGCCCCTCTCATAGACACACAATTTCAGTTTGCACCAAAATGATATGGTCTCAATGAAATAACCTTCAGAATTAGACAAGACGGGTGGCTTCTCTACTTGCTCATCCATTCATTCAATAAACATTTGTCAAATGCTAAGTCTGTGCCAGACACTGAACCAAGAGATAAGATAGAAAGATAATAAACAAATAAATAAATCTCAGCATGGTGACAATTTAGTCACTTTCCAAAGCTTGAGAAATACCACAACCAGTCTTGTATTTTTTTCACCCGAAGGAAACCCTCCTTTATAATCACTGGTGTGCCAACAGTTCTAAAAATCTAAGTCCTTTTATTCATTAATGATGATACCTGACTTTTGGTGTTTTTTCTATGTGTTCTAAGTGCTTCATATAAAATCATTTTACTCTCATAACAACCCAGTGCAGTAAGCATTATTGTATCCCCATTTTACAGACGTCACCTAAAATATACCACTGTTTAATCCTAGGATGGCTTTTTAAGATCTGGAGTTTCTTCTCCATGACCTAGTTACTTGGCCTAGTATGATAGCTTGTTGACTATTCACTAAAATTTCATCTTTTACAAGCAAAACTTGGGGAAAAGTCATTTTAAGTTCTTCACTCCTTACTCTCCTCTGCCTTGAGTAGTGTTATTACCAGGAGCACTAAAACTAGTTTGGTGAAACAATAATAATATAAAAATAGCTATTGTGTATTGCAGGCACTTGTATAATACTAGGTACTTCAGATATTTTATCTCATTGCCGTCTCCCTCCTCAGAAAAATGAGAAAACCAAGGCTCAGAGAGATGAGTAATTTTCCCCAAGCACACAGCTGAGAAGTGCCAAGGCTCAAATAAAAACCAAGACTTCAAGCCCAGTGTTCTTTATATGTTCCACATGACAAATCCAGAAGAGACAGTAAAGGAGAAAATTTTTCTTAAAAAATGAAAAACATTGAAGCAGAGATCTCCAAACTGTTGGTCAGCCTGAAGATTTCCAGGCAGAGGACAGGGCCTTCTCAGAGGCAGGTGCGGGGCAAGTGGGCGATCCGAAGAGAGAGAGGATTTCCGAGAGATGGAACACCACTGGTAACAATTAGAGAGATCCCAAATGGGCACAGCAACATCTCCCAGTCAGTGACCTGCCTGACACCGCTTCAAGATCTGCTGGTAGATACTGATGTACTCTTGACGTGAACATGATAATTTTTAAATGCCTTTGGTTTTAAGGTTGGTTTACCTCATGTGGTCATTTTCGCCAAATTAAATCATATTCTGTTCAAAATTATATAGAAACAGCTAAAAAGACCTTAGGGGAAACAGGTTCTTCTGGATGAAAAATCAAATTTAGCCACCAATAAACTCAATTCAATGAAAAATGGAAATGAGAAACCAGACTGCCTGGTTACATTGCATGTATGCTAATGTGCCACAAGTATCTGATGTATTAGTACAAGATATTCAGTATGTCTCAGATGTGAAACCATGTCTTAAAAATAAACAGAACCAAATAATAAATGGCAAATGGTCACTGTTAATCTTCGGAACTGATTTTTAAAACACGGCACTACTTGGAAGATCAAATGATGTGTATAAGGTTACAAAAACAAAGTGGTTGATTCATAGATGTCCTTCATTTGGAGAGGTCCAGTGATTTCAATATATGTTTCTTTTGCCACAATCCTCTAAAAAAGTGAAAACAGAAAGAAATAAAAATAAAGGACAAGAAGATATCTGAAGAGAGAGACTGGGAAAGGGAACAGTACATGGGGATAGTTTTGCTCCCAGCTATGGGCAAGTGCCACACTTTCTCCTAATAACCTTGACCTGCTTTTCCTGCTCAGCAGTAGCAGCTGTGTCACATCGGCTTAGCATCTGCTTATCAATCTAACTGTGCAAACCTGACTCCTGCTTCCAGTGTCCTCAGCACTCAGGATATCACAGTGGCCGGGCTGACTGAGCAGCCTGAAGAACACAGGAAACACTCAGCTCTTAGGGGGAGGAGGGCAGGCCAAGGGTTGGAGAGCCGACCAGAACATGCTTTCTTTATTGTCCAATGATCACAAGTAGGAAGAATATTTGTTGGGCAGCACATGGGGCAGGTTGTTCTAAAGCTGCAGAATTAATGGGTTGTTGAATCTTAAAAAGAATAATGTCACACCACCGCATACCTCAGGAAATAGGTAATAGTCTGTCAGTCTTCTGAGGGCACTGCTGCACTGACACTTTAGCATGATATTCACATCTTCTAAACCAAAAACGGGGATGCAAGGAATAGTATGGGGCTATGAAGTAGAGCTAGGGTGGTTGGGAGTATGGTTCTCTTGTCAGGCTTCTGGGGTTCAAATTCTGGCTCCACTGCTGACCAGCTGTGTGGCCTGGGGCAGTTTACAGAAGCTCAATGGTACAGGCAGGTTCTGGTGAGGATTAGACGAGGTAATGAACAGAGGGGTACAGGGCCTTGCCTCTAGTGTGCACCTGATAAATAAGTAGTCAGAGAAGAGTGTGTGTACTTATGGAAACAAAATAATATTAACAGCTAACGTAAGACAGACTGTTTGAAATTGGACCTGTCCCCCAAAGAAGTTTGGATTGATGATTTATATAGTATATACTCAACCACAGTGAAGTTTAGTGTGTGATGGCTCCTGATCACAGGATTTCTTGTGATCTGGGCCCTTCTAAATGGCTTCGCCATATAGTATCCTAAATGTGTCCTATACTAGTTATTAAGGTGACAAATATATATTGCGTCCAGTTTAATGTGCTTTTAGAATTTACAAACTGTTCTATGCACTGGGGACACAACAGTGGACAAGAGTCATAATGTCTCTCTCTCACAGAGATTATATGCTAGTAAGGGAAACAAACAAAACAAAATACAAATACACAAATACAAAAAATACAAATACACAAAGAGTCAGGTAGTGATAACTACTATAAAGAGAAATAAACAAGAAGGGGACACTGAGGGACAGAGCTGCAGTTTCTAGTTCATGTGGTCAGGTATCACTGAAGAGGTGATACTTGAGCAGAGACCTGAAGGAAGCATGGGGTGATGCAAATATCTTGGGATAATTCCAAGCAGACTGATCAGCAACAGCAAAGGCTGAAGCAAAGTGAGCTTGGAAACCTGAGGAAAAGCAGGTCAGTGTGGCCAGAGCAGAGTGAAGGGGGAGAGAAGGGAGGAGATGCAATCAGAGCTGGCCAGTGATCCATCCTGTGATCAGATGTACGATAGGGGGTTTGGAATACCTAAAAATATGCTGAGAAGCCATTAGTAAACTTCAAGCAGAGTAGTGGCACAATCTGACATGTTTTAAAAGAATCCTGGCAGCTGTGTCAAAAACAGATTGTAGCAAGTAAGAATGGGGTCAAGGAAACCAGTTGGAGTCTTCCGTAACAGACTAACCAAGAACAAGTGGCTTATCATAGGATGGCAATGGTGAGAAGGGGTTGGACTTGGGATATACAGTCATCCCTCAGCATCCACAGGGGATTGGTTCCAGGAACCCCCACAGATACCAAAATCTGAGGATGGTCAAGTCCCTTACATAAAATGGCATAGTATTTGCATATAACCTATGCACATCCTCCCTTATGCTTTAAATCATCTCTAGATTACTTATAACACCTAATACAATGTAAATGCCATGTAAATAGTTGTTATACTGTATTGTTGAGGGAATAATGACAAGAAAAAAAATTGGAACATGTTCAGTACAGACGCAACCATGGTAGGCCTTTTGATCTGCAGTTGCTTGAATCCATGGATGTGGAACCCACGAATACAGAGGGCCAACTGTATTTTGAAAGTAGGGCAAACACAATCAACTGATGGCTCAAATAAATGATAGAGAAGAAAGGTAAGAGTCAATATTGACTCCAAGGTTTTTAGCAAAGCCAGCTGGATGAATGATAGTGTCACATTGAGAAAGCTTAGGAAGGGGTCGGTTTTGAGATGGAGGGGAATTAAGGTCTTGGACAAGCTACGTTTGAAATGCCTACTAAATATCCTGATAGATGTCAAGCAAGTAAGATAAATGAAACTTGAGTTCAGGGGAGAGATCAGATCAAGAGATATCTATTTAGGAGTCATTAGCATATAGATGGTGTTTAAAATGGAACTGAATGAGATCACCAAGAAAGTGAGCAGAGCTGGAGAAAAACTTCCTAGCATTTAGGGCTGAGTGAAACAGGCTCCAACAAAGACTGGAAAGATTGCTTAATTAGAACAAAAAGTGTGGTAGAAAGAGGCTGAAGTTAGGCATCTAGAGACCCAAACCTTAATCACAGCTGTATCACAGGCTAGCATGAAGCTATCTTCATGTCCACTTCATAATCTACAAAATGAGAGTATCATCTGTGCCTGCCCCACCCTTACCATTGACAAGAGACACAAGAAGTTTCTTCTGCCTGCTCTCCAGGCAGCCTTATGGGCCTCTAGGCCTCTAGGCCTCTGTGGCACCTGGTCTGGGAGAAGTCACCATGGAAATGTTGTGGCACTGCTGGCAGGCAAAGAAGCAAAAGCTGTGACGCCAAGACACCCCACACCCACAGGGAAGAGGAAAGGCAAGTAACAGGGCTACAGTTAAATTGTGCTAATTCCAAAATGTGCTACAGTCCCTATCTCCAGCTGCCAGCCCCAAACTCCTCCTTTCTATCTCCTAAGTAATATCAACTCTAACCTACAAATGAATACATTCAGAAGACCACTAAAATGATCCATCAGAACAGCATCAAAAAAGAGAGAAAATAAAAAAATATATACTGGGGAGATTTAGAGAGCAAAGGAAATAGAAGATATTCCTAACTTGTCTTCCTTACTGATCAGGAATTGAAGAAGAAAGAAAGAAAAAAGAATGCAGTCTTGGCTCCTTGCCATTTCCATGAAGGGAGGCAGCATGCACGGCCCTTTGAGGGAGATCAATGCTCAGGATCCTGGTGGGTAGGAGGTTACGCAGTGGAGTCTCTGATAGTAATTCAACTGGGATTGATTCAAAGGGTTGATATGCAGGCATTCAGTCTTGGGAAGAAAGAAGTTTGATCTGTGTTCCAAATTGGCAATGAAAGATTAATTTATTTTGGAGATTGTTTCTGAGTGGAGAAAAAGGATGAGACAGTTGAAAAAAGTAAATGATGAAACTATCCAGAATTCTAGCTTCTCTTCATTTTTCTCAGGAATAAAACAATGAGCAGAAGGAGGGGGTATAAACTGGTTTAAATATGTTCCAAAGTATGAACGTGCCATTAAAAAGCAAACAGCAATTAGTTATCTCCTCTTCCCCTTGAACTTTCTATTTAGGAACAGACACAGTATTCAGAACTAGACAAAGAGAGGACATACATATCAATCAAGAAGTCATTTAGGGGCTGGCCCGGTGGTGCAGCAGTTAAGTTCGCACATTCTGCTTCTTGGTGGCCCGGGGTTCGCCGGTTTGGATGCCAGGTGCGGACATGACACTGCTTGGCAAAAGCCATGCTGTGGTAGGCATCCCACGTATAAGGTGGGAGAAGATGGGCATGGATGTTAGCTCAGGGCCAGTCTTCCTCAGCAAAAAGAGGAGGATTGGCAGTAGTTAGCTCAGGGCTAATCTTCCTCAAAAAAAAAAAAGAAAAGAAATTATTTAATAAAATGTCTTGAACACATTTAAATGCTATTTTACAGATTTGGGAGGACAGCGATATCTTTAAAAATACCCAAAAAGCACAAAACAACATAACAAATGCAATTATTTTTAATATTTGACTTAATTGCTTCATTAAAAGCATTACATATTAATCTCAAATCCATTTTGTCCTCATGCCCAGTCCTAAGCCTATAGCAATAATCACTGTTGTTCTGTATTTGTTTTTAATTAATACAAATGCTACCACACTGTACCAATCGTTCTTCAACTTGCTTCTTTTTGCTAAACGCTGTTTTTTGAGGTACATACATGTTGATATAAGAGGTTTATTGCATACCTTAAATTCTTTCTCAGTTATTCATGCATTCTCACACTATCTCATGTAATCCTCCCAAGTGAGTTGGAGAGAATACAGCAATCTTCACTCTACTCAACAATGTCCAGCTGGTAGGTTCAGAACCTTCTGTCCCCATAGTTAATGCTCCTTCACTATATCAACCATTTCACAATTGCATTATTAGCGGTAAAACCATTTTCATTTCAAATGTAAACCTTACACAGAAAACCAACGTGTAAGAGGAATTCACATGGGTGCCAGAGGTAGGGGACCCAGGCCACACTCCTCAGCCTCCCCACGTCCTGCTCTCCAGGCAGCTTCTTGGGCCTCTAGGCCTCTGCGGCACCTGGTCTCAGAGCCTGTGCACGAGGGCAGCTGCCTTCTGCAAGCACTGTGCAGTCTGGACAAGGGTTATAAACAGACCAAGAAGCCCATAGCGATTTGGTCAATGAGAACATACTTATTATGATGCCACCTGTGCAAGATGGGGTCACAGGCAAAAATGAAGGCTGGCATAGCTGGGCCCATATTGAAGACCAGAGTGAAAACTCTTTAATAGTCTCAAGCGATTAAAACTCAGCAGAAGAAGATTTCGAGAAGATAGAAATCTCATTCTGTGGTAGGAAAATAGAGGTGCTGGAGGTGGATGAGAAGAGCAGGGAGCTAACATGAGAGAAAGGGTAGCTCTTGCAGAGGAAAAACTACTAACCCTTCAAAGGAGGTAGTTCAGTTCTTGGGAGAAAAACACAGCATCCAGAGAAATTAATGGACAAAATAAAAACAGAGAAACATGATCAAAGTACAGGAAGCCAAAGTCCTCGAAGGGAACAAAAATGAGAAGGAAGACATGTATTTTGTTTTTTAAGCAGAATGACAAGAGCCTGTGGAGAAGAAGGAAGGCCCCAAGATGAAATAAATTCTTAAAAATATAGAGATAAACACAACGTAAAGGTGAACATGTAATAAAAATAGTATAAAGTCCAAGAATCCTATAAGACAGTGTGTGGCACTCTGAATGAAAGAATGATTTAATCTGAGATCAACAAATAAGATTATGGATCAAAAGTGGCACATTGCATACAAACAGATAGGGCATAAGTCCTGCAGACAAGAGGGATGGTGTTGAAAACTGCTGTCAACTGAATCTCAGGCTTGGATGGTTCAGAACTGGAAGAATAAGAAAACAATAAGAAACATGATCTTATGGATGTACGTCAAAAAAAAAATAGATCAAACATGCTTTTCAGACATAAAGTAATACGGGGCTTATTCAACCAAGAAAGTGGTAGAAAATATTCATCCAGTTCATGTTCTGCTGCTAATCCTAAAGCAGCTATTTAAAGCAAGACCCTTTTAAGGAAGAAACAATTTATTAAGGAGAACTGAACACATTCTAGAAAAAGAATTATATATAGTTTACCAGAGCTAAACGTAACTACTCAACAGTGCTTGTGAGTAATACATAAGTGTAAGTGCAGATCCCTCCTCAAGATATTATTTGTGAGAAGTCGTTTGCCAGGACAACTGCCCATTGTTGTTAAGGTACAACTTTCAGTCTTGTTCCTTCCTGTTCCATGCAAGTCTCATTAATTCCAGATACCCATGTTGATATACTAACAGTAACGAACTCTAAAATTTCTCAATGATACAGGTTTCCAGCTTTAGCTATGGAAGTTTATCAGCTGTGTTTCTACTGCTCTTTCTGTTTCTATTATATTTCTATTATTATTGTGAAAGCTGATGCTATACATAAAATATACAAGGCATGCCCCCCTTCAAATTTCCTTTGTTAATTCCTTCTACACTAGACTGCAATGCTAAAGAGATACTACAGACTTTCACGATTTAGGGTAGGGAAAATAATATCTTCAAGTTTGAGCACAGGCCGCTCAAATGCCTTTCCTCTATGGTTATTTCCTATTTCTTACTCTAAATGCCACTATTACAAAGGACTTTATTACCCTGGGAATGAGCTCAGCCTAGCAAACTAAATTGAGATACTAAGCAACTGTTTTGTGTGGGTTACACCAAGATTCTGAAAAAATAACTCGAAACATAAAAAATGGGCCAGTTACAATGGGTAAGATTAATCAGAAAATTTGAGCTTGTGTAATTTAAAATAAAAGATAGCATCTTTGCTAAGCATGCTATGGTAATAATTGATATTACTTTCTCAAAAGCCCTGAGTTACAGAATAAACACAATAAGGATAAACCAAGTCCTGTTAGCACAAGAAAAAATTCAGACTATAAGAAGAATGACAAAAGAGAAAGAAGCCTTACTCTCAAGGTGGCACAGAGGTGGTAATATGTTAAAATATGATATAAAGCAAATGTTCATTGGAAGGACATAAAGTCTAGGTTATACCAAACAAAACAGACGTTCCCAGCTACAGACGCATTTAATGAAATAAAGTAAATGGAAATAGTATAAGCAAATAGAGGCCGGCCCCAAGTCCGAGTGGTTTAGTTCGCACACTCTGCTTCGGCAGCCTAGGGTTTCACCGCTTCAAATCCTGGGCGCTGACATGGCACTGCTCATCAGGCCATGCTGAGGCAGCGTCCCCCACATGCCACAACTAGAAGGACCGACAACTAAAATATGCAACTATGTACTGGGGGGATTTGGGGAGATAAATCAGAAAAAAAAAAGAAGACTGGCAACAGTTGTTAGCTCAGGTGTCACTCTAAAAAAAAAAAAGCAAATAAAAGGAAGCAAAAGTAGAAAAGAAGGACTGAAAAAATGTACCTAGACAAAGTGAAGTGGATAAGATAGTAAAGAATAACTAAATATAGGATTCCTTATATAAGGGGAAAAAACCCATAGGTGGTAATGGTACAAAAAAGACTACTAAAGGTGGAATGAAAAGAAAATCAACCGAGATGATGGTATTCATTAAGAAATTACCCCTAAAGCAAGAAAATAAAATTGTAGCTCAAGAAAACATATGCTGATTAATACCGAGAAACTTACCAAAGGGGGAAGAACAAACATGTTTAATAGTAGATCTTCTGGCTCGAAAAGAAATTAGAAAGTTGTTAAACATATGTACTCAAGTCAAATGACCTCACTGACCTGGAATTGTAGCTCTGCAACAGTAAGGAAGGGACAGATACAAGAAATACTGATGTGACAAAATAACGATCAATAAGAAACAAGAACAAAAATGTACTGATTTAGAGATCAGTAAAACAATAATGTTTTTAACAAAAAATATCATTAGTCAGGATGGGGTCAGAATGATGAGTTGTGTTCATCATCTTACGTGTCAGGTGTCTTTGGAACATTTGGGTGGAAATAGCCCCTTTCACATGTTCTCCCAGCAAACCTACGGACCCAGCTATGTCAGCACCCGTTTACTCTGCCTTCCCACCTGTTATAATGGATTATAATCATTATATTGATTCTGTGGTTTTCTCTAAGACCACCCTTTTCATAGTGCACTAGATCCGATCCCTTCTCACCTCTGCCATGGTCAGCTTTTCTCTCTCTCTTAGATTTTCCTCCTCAATAGACAAACATGCTGTAATATCTCTTGTCTTTAAAAAGTCTCCCTGTACTTCACAACCATCCTGTTAAACTCCTCTTTGCAAAACAAAACAAAAAAATCCATTACAATTTGCCTATACATCCTCTCCTTCCATTCCCTCTGGACCCACTCGACTAAGATTTCCTTTCCCACTGCTTTACTGAAATAGCCCTTGTCATGGACACCAATGACCTCCATGTGGCCGAATCCAATGGTCATTTTGCAGCACTCACCTTATTTGATTTATCAGCATCATTTGACGTGATCACTCCCTAAGTCTTGAAATAGTTTCTTCACTTGGCTTCTGGGACATTTTCTCTTGATTCTATTTCTACTTAACTGATCATTCTTTCTCAGTCTCCTTTGCTAGTTTTTCCGCCTCTTCCTAACCTCTAGACTAAATGTTTGAGGGCCCAAGTGCTCATTCCTCTGACCTCTGACCTCTTCTTTATTTGTATCTAGATGATCAATTCATTTTCATGGCTTTAAGGATCAATTATGCATTGAGTATCCCCAAATTCGTATATGCATGCTTGACTTGTACTGTACTGAACACATATAGCTAACTTTCTACTCATTATTGCTACTTGGACATGTCATAGGTATCTCAAACTTAACTTATAAAACCTGAACTTCTCCCTGTACCCAATGTTATCAAGCTTACTTCCCCCAGTTATTAAACATTAGTATCATCTACTGACACCTCTCCTTCAGCAAATCCTGTTGGTTTCACCTTCAAAGTATATCTTGAGTCCAACTGCTTCTCACTGCCTTTGGAGCTACCACTCTAGCCCAAGACACCATGATCTCTCACCTGAATTATTGTGATATCCTCTTAATGGTTCTCCCTGATTCTGCCTTATTCTCAATAGTCCATTATTCACACAACATCAGTGATACTTTTTAAACAAGTCAGATTATATCACCCATTTGCTCAAAACATTCCACTCTCATTCACTATAAAATCCAAAGTTCTTCTCATTGTCCACAGGCCCTACAAAATCTGTCCCCCTGCTTCTTCTCTGGCCTCTCCTCCTGTCTTTCTCCCCCTTACTCAATCCTTTCCTGCCATACTAGCCTCTCTGCTCTTCCTAGGATCCTCCCAGTCCACACGTGCTTCAGGACTTTTGCACCTGCTCTTCATTCTATCTGGAACATCATGTCCCCCTACAGCCACATGGCCAGCTCCCTCTCTCATATTCTTCAGGTCTTTGCTCTAGTGTCATCAGAGAGGGCTTCCTTCACCACCTTATAAAAATACAGCACTCCTGTCACTATATTGACCTTACAATCTTCAGAGCACTTATCATCACTTCACATTTCTTTATTTATTGTCTTTCTCATCTAAAAGTGCAGCTTCTATGGGAGCTGGAATCTCATCTGTTTTATTCATTGCTATATCCACAGCACCATTACAGTGTCTGACCTGGAGTCAGTACTCAGTAAGCATCTGTTGAATCAACCTCAGAAAAAGAGACATTGACTTAAGCCTTAAATATGTGAGTTTAACAGGAGAAAAAGTTTACAGAGAAGAAAACTGAGGACAGAACATTAAAACCTTTGAGAGGCTGCAGAAAATAGAATAACCAGAACATAGCAAAGATATCATTAGGTTTGTCTTCCATGACATAGTTCTAGGCCAACTACATACCAAACCCAACATTCTTGTGGGAGAGGAGATGGCACGTATTAAAATAATTGTGTGGGGAGGAAGAGTCATGGGAATATCCAGTTTTTCTGTATATACCAGATCCAAGTAAAGTCAGCTCACCAAAACTAGGAGAGAGAAGGCAGGGGAATGGAGTAAGGCTAGTTACAAAGAAAGGATTTGCGTGATATTGTTAAAAAGAAAGACCTAAGAAGGGAAAACATTTATAATCTTGGGGATAAACAATCTCTATAAAAGCAGAAGTCTATTGACAGAGTCTGAAGAAGAGGTGGTCAGAAGACAAAGCACAGGGATAAAAGGAGAAGGAAACAGATATAGAAAGGAATCAGGAAAACTTGAGAAGTCAGAGTTTATAAGAAATTGTGTTGATTTCGTTGGTGGAAAAGGAATAGTAAATGTATATTTATATTATGTAAATAAATTTTATTTTTTAAAAATACTCTGCAGATCTAATGAGAAATACTTCAAAAGGGAAAGCAAGTCTCCACAAATGTTTGGTATGAAATCTTCCAATGACTATTTTGTACCTCCAATCCTATCAGTATGATGCATTTTCAGATTATGCTGCTAAATCCAATGCTATAGCAGTATTAAACAAAATTTAGTTCCAACCTCCAAACTTCCTTCCAATGTATTTACTGGCTGTTTAAATTCAACATCTATGATCTGCTGAAAGTAAAAAATTAGGAAGCAAGCCATCACTCACTCAAAGCCAACAGTTTCCAGGGATTTTCAATATGAGGAATTTGGGGTAGGGGCTAAGATGATTTAGAAGCTGAGTTGTTAACCAAACCACTGCCAACCAACGTGGGTTAGTCATGAAATGAATTAGAAAATCTTCCTGAGCAATGAAAACCATGAAACTGGCAAAAATTCATTTTTAAAGAACCATGAGACAAGCTGGGAGGAAATTCATTTGAACTTTGGCATCAGGAGTTAAGGAAAAAAATTATAGTCAGAGCTGAACTCACCCCAGTGTTACTCTGTATTCTCTTCCTAATTCATGTGGCAAGACAGGGCAAAGGCTGGGCCCATTTCATTGTCATTGCTATCTAAGCACGGAGCTAACCATTTAAAGGGAACATCCAGCTTCTGGGACTCCCCACTAAGTGCTGACTGGAAACAGTGAGCAAGTCATACACACACAGGACTGTACATAAGACACCTACAGCCAAAGAACTAATACTCTCTCCCTTGGGTATTTAGTTTTAAACATTTTGCAAAATCCTAGACATGTCTACGTATATACACAGCAGAACTGAATGAACGAAGTGTTTGGATCTTTTGTCACTTAAGCATATCACTGTAGTTTTACATGAACCTGGAAATTCTGATTTTGCAGGCTGCTCCTCAGATGATCAAACATGTCACTATGTCCATCTGGATCTTGGAAAGATCTGCAAAATCTGCGGAGACTACCACATAATTGAATTTTTCCGTATTTCTAAGTAGAGGATAAAATCCCACCCCACCCTTTTTCCCTTTCAAAGAAATGTATTTTTTTAAATCGAATAACTCCTCAGGAGTGTAAAAAGAGCAAGGAAAGGCAAAGAATTTAAATAGTTTATTTGATTTTTCTACTAACAGGGCTGGGCTCTTGTGAGTTTGAGGAAAAAATGATGAGTAGTAATTATGTGTGTGTTTTAGTTATCCATACTATTCCTGTTCCTTGATACAGATGTTTAGTTGGTGATTTATTGAACAAAATGGGGGAAACCAGAAAAGGAGTTTATTCAAATTAACTTCTGAGAATTCTCATCCTTTGATCTAGTGACTTGCCCACCGGCTAGAATAAAATTTAGCAAACCCCTCCTTAAATGATCCAGCGTCAGAACAGGGGCAAGACTGCATGTCAAGCCTGACATCTGTGTGCTGTTTCCACAGAACACACTGAAATCAGCGTAGACTGAATCCCCAAGAGATCAAGACATTCCACAGCTAAAGGATATCCCCTCATGACATGAATTTGGCATACCTCTCACACTGAAGTCCCCCAGAGACTTCCAAACCTCATGGAACACAGCCTAGAGTGCGTAAGTGACAAGCAAAATAGCGTGGAGTGTCTATGACCATAATAAACACTTGGTGGATGAATGCCTCACATTCCATTCTTCCGTTCACACACTGGCAGGGCCTGTGTCAGCTGCTTGCAACTGGCTTGACCATTTCCTCTCAAAAGCTGCTCGTTTCAAGAGATGTCCTCTGCTTAAGATCTAACTGAATCCCAGGCAACAGGGTAATACCTGTCTAACTGTAGTGTTGATCAGTTTGTCAAATGGGGAATTTTCTTTCTTATCCCATAACAATTATGAAGACAGGAAGGCAGCAGTTTAATGTAGTGCTAATCTTTAAAATCATGTAGAAGGCTTGTTAAAAATATGGATCCCTGGTACCCAGACTTACTTAATCAAAGTCTTGAAAGAGCCTTTGAATCCACGTACTTACCCCTTGCTCCTCAGTGATGCTGATGATCAGCCAAGTTTGGGGAATCCCGGTCAAATGGAAAGCATGTGGAACACCAGCGGAGAGAGGCTTCATTTCATCTTTCCCTCTGCAGGCGTAGCCTCCCTCGGTCTCTATTTTCTGGTCTGCGAAATGATAAGGCTGACTGCCTCCTTTCTCCCTCATCTCACTGGGATCTTGCGTAGGCCAAAGAGTTACTGACCTTAATTTTCTGACCTGTGGATCAGAGAGGACCGTGGCATGCCCTTCTCGTATTTACCAGGGCTGAGGTGTGCCTCATTTGCCTGCACACAGTGCCCAGTTTGTGTGCTGCCCCTCTGCTCCCAAGTTTCTGGAGTGCCACAGCCTGAGGCAGAGAAAGAACAAGGATTAATGAATCTGGCAAATCTGTGGACAAGCTACTGATGCAGTCTTGCTGGGCCTGCACACTCTTGACCCCCATCCTCCCTCCTGAGTCAACCCTTCCGAGAAAATATTAATTCCTAAGTAATCAGAAGTATGGTATTGTCAGCCACCTGGAGCGGAGAGGGATAAGTTCAGCCTCTTCAGAAAATATTGTAAAAGGAGAGACAGTCAAGACAGTCTTCTTTTCTGTCTGCATTTTGGAGATGTGGTTCATTATTCTAGAAAGCAAAACTTGGTGAAATGAAAATAAGTAATGATGAGTTTTTTCTTTTAGGAATTTTCATGAAAAGTGAATGTGCTATCTTAGGATGAAAAAGATCCCTCATGTCATTCAAGTCCAGATAACACTTTAGAGAGCTCACATGAGAGTATGTAAGTAATCAGTGACAATGACGTGCGGCGTTTTAATGGTTACCTCTCTCTACCACAGTGCCTGCCACAGGGCTGGGCACGTAGTAACTACTCAATAAATACAAGTTGCCTAACTGATCCTTACATCTGTCCACAGAGGTCTTAAGATTTCTTCTAGGAAGAAATAAACCAAACGCACCTTCTTGATAATGCCACTATATTCTGGAAACTGGAGAAAGCTGTTTAAATACCAGGAAACCAGATGCCACCAGAACCTTGCATTTTCTTGGGCTCCTGGATAAGACCCAGAGGGCCATGAGGCCACCATGGATATATTCTCTAATGGAGTATTTATACCTCAGAGACTCCAGCCAGCATGGAGAATATTTATGCGGCAGTAAAAAACTTCAACAGAAAGCTGTTTGGCTCTAATAGTTTCAGGTATTTCTACACATCTCTGCTCACCATATGTCACGTTGAATTATACTGTGTCCAGAGTGTGACAGCAGTAGCCCATAATGGGACTTACGTAATGGAATGGCCTGAGAGAGGGGGTGGAGGAAGTGGCAAGAGAACAGGGGAGGAAGCAGAGGAAAGGGAAGGAAGGGACTTTAAAAAGAAATATTTCTTTTGCATTTGGTTGTCTGGTTTCCAGATTCAGAAGAAAATGAAGAATGTAAAGAGAAATTGATGTGGGCTCACCTGCTTTGTCCAGGTGAGATACTCTGAGTCAGGGCTGCAACACTTAAGAGGTAACACAGTGTAGTGGACCAGAACACAAATTCTTGAGCCATAATTCCTGAGTGCAAATCCCAGCTTTACCATCTACTGGCTCTCAGATCCTGAAACGTTACTTAACCTCCCTCTGCCTCAGTTTCCTTATCTGTGAAATGGGGATGATAATAACAGTACTACTTCAAGGCAGTGAATATAAAAATTAAATGAATTAATATATTTAAGAACTTAGACTAGTGCCTGACACGTAGTAAGTACAACATAAGCGAGACATATGTGTGTATATATTCATATATTTAACATTTACATATACATTTTTATATATTTATACATATATGTACATTTTTAAAATCAAGCATCCATCGTATGCCCAAGAATAGAACACTGCAGCATGGGGCACCAGTCTAGAATCTGATTTTGGTAGGTGTCATTCAAACTATAAATAAAAATTCTTCAAAGAAAAAGTTCTTTCTGAGCTTGGCTATGTAATTTCTCTTGGGGAAAACTGGCAAAACTTTGCAACTATTATTAATAGAGGCTTCAGAATATTTAATGCACTGGTCACTATAACGAGCACTTTACAAGGATTCTCTAATTTCACCTTCACAACAACTCGATGAGGTTGGAACTAGTATGCTCAGTGAACAAAAAGGAATCTGAAGATGAGAGGTGTTAAGTAACCTGCCCCACAGAGCCAGTGAATGATAAAGCTGGGATTTGAACCAAGTCATTTTGACCCTTAACTCAGGGCCCCTCATCTCTCCTTATAAATCTTCAGATATGTGTATTAAAAGTAAGATCGTTGCTATTCTGATATAGCTCAAAGACTAGTAGTATAGTCATGAGTCACTTATTGTTGGGGACACATTCTAAAAAACGTACCTTACCCGATTTTGTCATTGTGTGAATGTCATAGAGGATGCTTACACAAACCTAGATGGTATAGCCTACTACACACCTAGGCTATACGGTACTGATCTTATGGGACCACCGCCATATATGCTGCCCACCATTGACTGAACGTTGTTACACAGCACATGGTGTATTGTATAGTTTAGATCTTAGCTCCCAGAGTGCCCGCATCATGACGGGAACATAGCCCCAGGTAACAAAGTAAAGGAAAAATCCCCTTCCCCTTGATAGGCACACATTTCTCCTGAAAAGCCGAGCCTAACACAGGTGAAATGCTGACACAATGTATACCTGACATTTTTAAGCACTTTGTGCCAAGATACGTAAGACCCCTTACTGTGCTGGTCACTGTGATAAGCACTTTACAAGACTAATTTCAGCCTCATAACAACTTTATGAAGTTGGAACAAGTATCTGCAGTCCATAAGAGATAATAATAAAAGGTAATGTTATTATTGTTATTCCCATGTTACATAAGGGGAAACTGAGACACATAGCTGCTTAGAAATTTATCCAAATAATGGTGGAGCCAGGGTTTGAATCCAGCAGTATGACTCCAGAGTCTATGTTCTGAACTACTGTGCTGTTTCATAAGATATGACCAAACAGCAAAGCCAGCACTGTAGATTAAAAATACCACAGGAGCCATACATTTAAATAAGCAGGGAACTGATCGAGAAGAGGCCAGAAAATTTAAGATGGAAGAATCCTTTGGTAATTCATAAATGGGATCATCAGTTCCTTGCACCCATATTTGTACTTCTGGTTTAGGTGGAAAGGAGGACAATAAAAAGCTTTCACGGAACAAGAGAAGAGTCTAAGTTTGTCTTTCTGGAGTTCATAAACTTTGAACTTGTCATTCAGTGTGAGTCTGAGAAGCAGGCAGAAAAGAACAAAAGCGCCATTGCTAGCTGTTATTATGACAGTGCTTTCAGACTGATTAAGCACTTAACATTGCATACGATGTCAAGTGCAGTTGTACACTGCCCACGATCTCAAGAGAAAACAGAGGAACCTGTAGGGAGCTTCCGTTGCAAAAGCTTTCTGAGTGAGTCTCTCGTTTATACTTTGACCTCCGCAGCCTCCCTCCTGCACTCCCTCTTCCCCTATCCCACACAAAGTCATGTGGATTCCTTAAAATGACTTACATTTCATCAGATATAAACGCTTAAATTCCAGGTTTTCAAATTCAGTTTGCAAAGGAACTTTCCCCTTCCACTCAGCTGTCCCCAGAAACATCACCATCTTGAGCCTCAAGAGAATGTTTTTTTCCCTTTTGTGGGCCTGAACAAAGGCAGGGGCTGCTTAAGCAGTAACATAAGAGCATTTAGGAAAACAACTCTACCAACTAGAGAACATCTTGTTTAGTACTTAACGCTACATGATGAAGACAAACTTTATCTTGGAGTTTGCTGGGTCTACTTTCTCCCCCATTTCCATCTGTTATTTGGCTCTGATACTGACAGCAACTCAGATGGCTAAGTGCTCATCCAGGGCTCTTAGATAAGAGTCCGTCTGTTAGCCCGAGAGTTTTGATCAGTCACTCACAGACTCCATTTCTTTGATGCCTACAAAAGAGTTTCATAGGTTGGTCACAGTTAACATGCAAAGCAGAGCTTTACCTTTTCCAAAAAAGGAATTAAATTACCCTATCTTCCTTCTTCCAGTGGCGTATAAAGGTTCATGTTCTCCAGTACTAGGTCACTATTACCTCTCCCAAAAGTATTTTATCTAAGTTAAATTTCTTTTATGTAATATTTATTTATAGATTTATAGATCTACAATTTTTTTATAGATCATTATGTAGGATACACACATAGAACTAAAAGACTAGTCACCAAAATGTTCACTGTGTGTTCAGTGTGGTTGGTTTTAGATGGTGGGATTATGAGTGATTTTTTAATTCATTTTGTAAGACAATATTTTCTAGACTACCTATCATAGCTACCTCTTACAAGACAAACTAAAAGTCTTTTAAAAATGTAAATTAAATACATAGTCTCTCACATAGTCTATGAAAGATATAAAAATAAACAGAGAAATTAACACATATCCCCATGTCAATTCATGACCTTGATAAATTTGAAAGCCAGGTCAGAAGTAGTCTAAACTTGGTTGAAGCCAACCATTTCCTGCTGTTTTCCTATGAGTGCATGTATCATCTAGCTGTGAGTCCTATATGGTAGCCACTAGCCACGTGTAGTCTTTAACATTAGATTTTATTTAATTAAACAATTAAAATTCAAAATTCAGTTCTTCAGTCGAACAAGCTATACGTCAAGTTCTCAATAGCCACAGGTGGCTAATGGCTAACAACTGGACAACACAGTAACAGTAATCCTGTCATGGCAGAAAGATTTATTAGACAGCACTAGCCTAGAAGCTCAGCTGCTAACTAGGCACAATGTCACCATCAGCCATAAGCAAACCTTCAGAGGGAAGGCCTCCACACATTTGCAGGAAATAAGAGAGCAGGACCTACTTATCCCTGTTTCTCCCCTAAGCTGCATCTGGTCCATAGAGTGACTAGGAGTATCCTCAAGGGACTATGTGAATAGCACAGAGTTAGGCCAAAGACCCCAATCTGAAGAGTCTCTGGGCAGTCATAAAACCCAAAGAGAAAACACAAGAGCCACGGATGTTCCCGTGGAAGTCTAGGCCACCAGCCAATGCCAGATTTCAAATGAACAGCTTAAACACTTGTCAGAGGTGCACAATAGTGGAAGCCCATCCCTATCTCCATGGAACAAAATGCAAACACATTTGCACACATGAGGAATGTAGCATGCAGCTCTGGTGATGTGCATAAGCACGGGACACATAAACATCTTCACTGGTTGCTCCACCACAGAGATGAGAAGAGTAGAACTCTCTGAACTTGGAGGAAACCATACTTTTGACTTAGTAGTTAGGGCTGCTGTTATATTATATCATGTATCCTTGACTTGTCATTTAGATTCTTGCTAAACCAAGTGTGATTGTTGGACCAGCAACATCAGCATCACCTGGAAACTTCTTAGAACTGCAGAATCTCATGTCCTACTCCAGACCTACTAAGTTAGAAACTCATTTTAACAAGATCCCCCAGGTTATTCATGCACACATTGAAGATCGAGGGTCACTGAACTCTCTCCCTCTCACTCTACTTTCAATTTCTAGAACATAGATGAGATTCAGATCTTTCAACCCAATTTTGTATAATACCCTTGGACCTGGAAAATAGCGTGGGGTTTAATGAACACTTACTGATTAACCGAAAATCTGAGACCTGCCTTTCAAAATAAAGAAACCAGTGTACTTTGAATGTGTTGTCAAAAAGGTACTTAAGAACTCATGTAAGCATTTTAGTATTTCCCTTTGGTTTAAAATGCAAAAAGGAGAGATTATCATATAGTAATACTAATAAGCAGATAACAAACCATACAAGATTCTTTTGTTCTTTACATTGTCATCTATAAGGGCAATCATTTTTAAAAGCTTTTATTGGATAGCTTGAACAGAATCATGCCCTAATTATAGTCTTCCTTTTTATTTGCCACTGAGAGGAAATGCACCAGATGAAGCTGTTTGAGACTCTACGGTTTGTTCAGCTGTATTAAATGCTTCTAACTGCTGACTTTTATCGTTCTTAACAAGTCAAGACCAGACTGAATGTCTTTGAGGATAATTGTTTTTATTCATTTCCCTTCTGCATTGCTAAAATGGAGGCAATATGTAAATTAAGGATAGAGATGTGGAATCAGAACTGCCCAGACCTCTGCGGGTACTCAGAAAGAGGCAAAATCAAATCTCCTCTCTTTAGATTATTGCATGTCTGTGATCAGTGGATTCTCCTGCAAAATGGACAAAGTTTCGTGATTCTTCAAGGTGATCTGCATGCCACTAAGTTAACCTGACTCGTGCAGAATCCCTCCCAAAAAAGTCCATTCCGATGTATAAGGATGCTCCTAACATCATGTTCTTATCCATGTAGTCAACAATGCAATGAATAGAGTTATATCATGGAAATTACTGGAGGCCAGGGCTCAGACTTTCTGAGTCTTAGTCTCAATTCTACCATTTATTTACTGTGTGACCTTGGGATAAAAAAATAAAGTCATAGTTCTTAAATGGCAGTGATTTTGCCGCCCCCCTACCCCCTTTCAGGGGATATTTGGCAATGTCTGGAGACATTTTTCCTTGTCGTGACTTGCTACTGGCATCTAATGCATAAAGGCCAGGGATGATGCTGAACATCCTATAATGCACAGGATAGCCCCTACAACAAAGAATTATCTGGCTTACAATGTGAATAATACAAAGTAGAGAAACGCTGGACACAAAGAAACAATAATCATTGCCATCATTTAGCACTGATCCGTTCAAACAAAACCCATAGCCTACAAAAACACCAGAGACTTTGAATTATGGAATCCTCAAATCAATAAACAAAGATGTCCTGAGTTCTTACTTCATGCTCAGCACTGTTTCAGGTTCTGTGGAAAACACAGAAGTGTAAGGCATGGCCTTTTACTTATTCATTTGGAAACTAGAAATGAAAATAAAGCATCAAGGTCTAACAGGCTAATTCCTCATTGATCCATTCCAGTAATTTTTTGCTGCCTCTCTACATGGTGCCCAGTCTAATTATGGGATGACTCCCTATTCCCCTGGGATGCCACTCTTCATTCTCATTCACTTCCTTGTTGTAAAGGAACAGCAATTTGCCACTGAATGGTTATTAGCCTTTTTCCCTTTAAGAGACTAAGAAGGAAAAAAAGCCCACAGGATAATTTTAAAAGTTGTTGCTCCAGTTTTTCTCCAACTTTAGAAATCTCTGTTGGCTTTTAATTAAGAACTTGCATTTAGACTGTGAGATGAACCAGATTTGAAGGATTGTTTTTTTTCTCTCTTAATGAAATGGCACTCATTTCCCTAGGAGGGGTTTTCCCCAGATTCTCATTGTTCTACTAAAGATGATTTACATGGGCATCTGTGGAGGTAGCTGAATCTTTGATTGGAGAGGGAGGCCAGGGTACAAACACTGTGCCTTCCCTCTGAGAAACTAGGAAATAAACACCCTCGGGACACTGAGTTGAAATCCTCACAAACTTCAGTGTAGAATGGCTTGGAGGTGGGGTAACTCAGAGTCCCGAAGAGTGACAGCAGGGCCTATATGACATAAGTCCCAGAAATATGCCGTGAAGTGACTGAATCAGCCAATTGTCTCAGATACCTGCAATGCACATTTCAGTCCACTCCCACTCCACAGTCAGCCTTGAGAAGCATGCATATTCAGGATTCAGTGCTAAAATATATCTAGAGACCCGATTCTTGGGCACCCAAGTTCTGAGGCTCCTAAATCCAAACTTTTTTTTCTGAACTATTTGGTCAAGGATCAAGGTAAACTGGTGATTCTCTGTATAGAATTTAATAGAAGAAAAATATAATGAGAACAAGATATTTGCATATTCTCAAAATATCTCACCCAAAGATATTAACTATAAAAGAACAAGAGTGGATAAATCTGGCATAATATGACATTACCTTAACCAAGTGAGCAAGGTCAACATCGGCAGTAATAAGACCTGTCAACGTCTTGTACCACACCTATGACAAAGAGAGAAGGGCACTACATCATTTCTGTGCTATTCTTGACCAAAAATATTTAACCTCAGTTTAAGCATGAGTAAAGCATCAGACAAACTCAAATTGAGGGACATTCTACTAATAACTAACCAGTACTCTTCAAAAGTGTCAAGGTCATGAAAGACAAGGGAAAACTGAGGAACTGTCACAGACTGGAGGAGACCAAAGAGACATAACAACTAAATGCAGTGTGGGATCCTGGACAGGATCCTGGACCAGAAAAGAGGACATTGGTAGGAAAGTGGCAAAATTAAACAAGGTCTGTAGATAAGCTAATAGTATCATATTATATCACTGTTTATTTCCTGGTTTTCTTAACTGTCCTATGGTCATATGATTATAATTGTAATGTTGAGAGAAGCAATATGAAGGGTAGAAAAGAACGCTCTGTACTATTTTTGAAGTTTTCTCTAGGTATAAAATTATTTCAAAATAAAGCATTTAAAATTAATAGAAAACTACCTACAAATAATTTTGGAATAACATAGGCAATGGAAAGCCATAAGTTGATGATTAGCCTTATTAAGGTTGCGATACCAAAGAATCAGCCCTTTCAGAAAGATGGAAGGCGGAAACTGTAAAAGGGAGAGGGAGAGTGTAGAGGGAGACTACCCATCCTGGAGTAAGAAGATAACTGAGATTGATGCAGAAATTGACTTCCAAACCAGAAGGGCATAGAGATTTTAAAATTTTATCTCAGTAGGAAACACAGCCCCCGAGAAACTTTCCTTCTAAATTCAAACAGACGTTTTGCTCAAAAAAACCCTACACCTCCATGATCACCAGCTAATGCAGAAAAATCTTAGATAAGGCAATGCCCAGAGAAAAGGGTCCAGTATCCTGCAGGCTTCAGGTAAGCACAGCCTCCCACATTTTTCCTGCCCACCACACCTCTGCTGTAAAGACACATATGCCCACCCTGTCTGAGAAGATCAGTTTTTACATTTAGTTACAAACATACTTTGCTCTTGTTGGCAGCAAACTCTTTTTTTCCAAATGAAATCCTATGGGGAACCACTATGAGGATTCCATAGTTCAATAAGTTGTTCATTTAGTTCATTGAGTTGTTAATAAGTTAACAACTAAACCTACAATAAGTTAAACAGAGAAAAGCCATAAACAATAACTAAATTATCAAAGATGCATTGAGTAGTTACTCCATATACCAGACACTGTTCTAAGCACTCTACATGTATTATTTGCCTCAATTCATCCTCAAAATAACCCTATATGATAGGTCTTACTAACAGACTCACATTGCAGATGAGGAAACTGAAGCAGAGAGACAATAACCCCTCCTACCTCATGTATATTTTTAAGTTGGATTTATTGAATATGATTCTATACAGTAAAATCCACTCTTTTTAGGTCATAGCTCAATGACTTTTGACACACATATACAGTCCTGTAACTACTACCACCATAAAGACATAGACTATCATCCCATTCCCTCCAAAAGTTTCTTCAGGCCCCTTTGTAGTCAATCCCCCTCCCACCCTAGACAATGGCAACCACTGATCTATTTTCTGTTTCTATACTTTTGCCTTTTCTATAATGTTACATAAATGAAATCATGCAACTTGGAGGTTTTTGTATCTGCCTTCTTTCACTTAGCATAAAGCTTTTGAGATTTATAGAGGTTGTTGCATTTATCAGTTGCTCATTCCTTTAAACTGCTGAGTATTATCACATTGTATGGATTTATCATAATTTGCTTATCTATTCATCAGCTGATGGACAATTGAGTTATTTCCAGTTTGGGGTTACTATGAATGACACTGCTATCAACATTCACATACATATCTTTTTGTGAACATATGTGTATGTTTTAATTTCTCTTGCCTAAATATCTAACCTAAGAGAGAGATTGCTGGGTCTTATGGTAACTGTATGTTTAAGTCTATAAGAAACTGACAAATTGCTTTCCAAAGTCGCCATACCATTTTACATTTCCACCAGCAATGTATAAGATTTCCAGTTGCTCTACCTCCTTGTCAGCACTTGGGACTCTCAGTCTTTTTAATTTTAGCCATTCTAGTTGAATGTATGGCAGTAACTCAATTTTAATGTATTTTAACTTGCATTTCCCTGATGCTTCATGATGTAGAGCTTATTTTTGTGTGTTTATTCATGTATCTTCATATATGAATTTATTCATATATCTTCTCTGATGAATTTATCTGTTAATTTTTTATCAAGTAGCTTATCATCATTCTTGAGTTGTTAGAGCTCTTTATATATTCTAGATACAAACCCTTCATATCAGATACGTGTTTTGCAAATATTTTCTCCCACTCTATGGCTTATCTCTTAATTTTCTCAACAGTGTCTTTTAAAGAGTAGAATGTTTTAATTATGACAAAATCCGATATCAATTTTTTTGTTTGTTTCATGCTTTGTGTTTTAAGAAATCTTTGCCTAACCCAAGGTCACAAAGATTTTTCTCTTATTTTTTTCTAGGTATTTTAAAGTTTTAACTCTTGCCTGTAAGTCTATGTGTCACATCCAGTTAATTTTTATGCATGGTGTGAGGTAATGATTGAGGTTCATTTTTTTGTGTACAGATATCCAATTGTTCCAGAGCCACTTGTTGAAAAGACTGTCCTTTCCTCATTCAATTATCCCTAAGTATTTTATTTTTATGCTATTTTGAGTGAATTGTTCATTTCCATTTCCAATTGTTTATTGCTAATGTAAGCAAATAAAACTGCAGTTTGGAAAATGGACTAAAGCCTACAAAAAAGCACTAGCTTTTTTAAAAAATTATTTTAGCAAACCTCTAGTCTATTTTCCAAACTTCAACTAATCTTTTTTAAAAACTTCTTAGAATTTTTAATTATAAAAGTAATATATGCTAATTGTGACAGATCACAAAAGTGAATAAAGAAAATATTCATAATCTCCCTCCATCTCACTCTTAATTCTTCTTCCCTGAAGTAACCAGTGAGTGTTAATACACATTTCTTATGTTCTCACATTCAAGCAAATAGTTATTTTTTCAATACCTGTGAGGTGGGAGGGTCAGATGCGGTCAACGACAAGAGAAAATGCAGAATTAGCCTGGCCGACTTTCTGACACTGTTTCCAAAAGTCAAGGCCTTAGGAGAACATACAGGGTTGACAAAGACAGCAAACGTGCAAAGAGAGTTTGCAGGAAGAAGCTAAGGGTCTGGAAAGAAGCAAAGGGGAAGACTAGTCTTTATAAACAAGAAGAATTTCTTACTGACTTAGGGAGAGGAAACAGGTCTACAGGGCCCAGAGGAGTGAAAAGCAAAAGATGCAAGACCTTCAAGAAAAATAGCACCTTTGAAGATTGAGAGATGGCACTACTGGAAATACTGAAAATTATCCCATGTCTCAAAACTGGTATGAAACACCGATGACCCTCAAATCTCAAGCCACTGTGCAGAAAAGGCAAATGCACAACTGAGATGGAACCTGTTCAGAAAGAGGGTCAATGGCCAGATGTGGCCACCAGCCAATGCCTTGTAACCACCTTTGGTACTGCTCAAGACCCATAAACCTTGACCAAAAACAAAGGGGGACCCAAAGGAATGACCGAGATGGAATTTCCCACCAGGGAAGATGAATCAAATTCAAATTGCTTTATAAAGAATGGAATGCAACATTTTGTACTTTGTGCATCTATTTTGAAAGGCTTGGAAATAAAATTTTCTCCAGACTAGGGACTATGATCCATTTACTGAAACTCTGAGATGGATGATAAATTATGAATCTGTGAGTGGTTCTAAGGGTCAGGAATTCTGAATTCTAATCTTGCTTCTACTTTAAATACAATGCATAGCTTTGAGTAATCTCTCCTCCCAACTCTTCCATGTGTAAAACTTAGATTTCTTAAAATCTGCCCTGTAAATAAACCTGAATTTCTTGGAATTTCCTCTATGAAAAACTACCAACATAGTCCAATATAACCGAAACACAGAATAAACACTAAGTAATAAAATGCACAGTAAAAATATAACTAACTCATCCAGATACCATTTATGTAGCAACTTCGGCTGTCCAATCATTGTAAAGACCTTGAGCAGGAAACTCTTCGTGACATGATCTAACACTCCGTGCTTTGTTCTTTGAACAGCCAGCCCCTCAGACATCAACTTTTGCTCATGGCTTATGTACCATTTTTATGAGCTTGCTTCTCTCAAGTCCACAGGAAATTAGAAGCAGCAAACTAAAGGTAGGAAAAGGAAATCTAGAGATTAAGAGCAAAAATAAGAGTAATATCAAAAATAGCTGAAGAGAAAAATCCTAAAGAATAGATACAGTCACTCTAAATCATGATGCACTGAGACCAGTAGTTTGGCGTATATCAATTCATAATGACTACATTCACAAGGCTGGAAATGAAACAGACCTTGGAATTTACCTCATTCAACTTGCTCATTGACAGTGAAGTAAATCAAGGCCTAGAGAGATAACTGAGGTGTTGCTCAATTAAGGTCGCCTCTCTCTTTCTCTCCCTCTGTCTTACACACACACATACACACACCCACACACACTTCTGCCAAATGATTTGAGTTAAAATGAGAACGTTAGTCCTACTTCATTACTCTAGCAATTGATTTTGAACGATCAAGAAAAGATTACATTTCTTGAAATATATTTTATATCCTAAGCAAGGGATTTGATCATTTATTTTAGAAAAAGAAGCCTCCAATTTGGTTAAAATTTTAAATAGCTTTGTGTTTATCAAGAAAAACTTGTTGAACATCTCATTTCCCAACAGAGCTATGTAAATTACAAATGACAGTGCATTTATGTTTATGCACAAGTACCCGTGTCTGTGTGTTTGCATATGTGTGTGTCAGGAGGCACCAGTCACTTGCTGGAACCAGCTTATTCAAGCTCTCAAGAGCCACTTTGTGCATCTTTGCCCAACTCCACATTAGTGACGTCTCACAAGTAACTTGAAATCAGCCATGGTGGGAATATTTACACCACAAAAATCAGCCACCGGTACAAATCAGGGCTTTTTTTGGTTTTTAGTTGTTTTTTCTTTCAGGAAATCTGGTTGTTAACCATTTACCAACATACCACATTGATAAACCTATACATGTATTCCTTGAAAGAAAACGTAACCTTAATAATTAACACGTCAAGTTGTTGAATGCACGCAGGGTAAAGATCGTATCTCCAATTTCTCACTGTTGATACTTTAAGAGTTTTATTTGTTTTTATAGACATTGAAATTGGTTGTGTTTTTTTTTCTTAAATGAGAAGAAAAGAATCCAGGCCTTTTTCTATTACTGATACCTTACTGTATAGTTAATAAGATGAGCAGGAAAGAGAAAAATACATGTTAGTCTGTTAAAATTTGCCAAGCAGTACTTCAACATGATGTGAGCAGGAGACCAAGGTCCCAGTTCTATGGTTTGCTGTGTGATGAGACACAGAGCACATGACAACCACATCTCATATTCTTTGTGCAATCCCAAACAGCTAAGGACAATTTTTTAATGTTTCTTTATGAATCTGAGAGGTCTCATGCTGTAAGAACAGAGCACAAATACCGTACCACACAACAAGAGCCCAGAAGTTTCAGACCTAACTTCATGAAGTATATATAATATTTACAAGTCCTATATATATTATTGCCAATTACTTTTGCTTTTACAAAATCCTTCTGAAATGAATGTGGTTCTCTTGTGTTTGACTTCAGTCAGATTTTTCATGGTTAAAAGGGGGCTCTTTTACATAGCGCCCAAAAGCATTGCTGGTATATTATACGTGATAATCAGATAGCTCCCCTAGCTCTCATATGCCCACCTTATAAAATGGAATACAAGTCTTACTAAATCTTTATTAAAAGAGACCAAAGGTCAGTTTGCATAATACAAGTGAGAGTTTTAAAATTGATAATATAAAGTGGTTTGGTTTTATATACTGAGACTGTGTATGCAGGCAGCATTCTTTTTTTTTAAACAGCTTTATTGAGATATAATTCACATACCATACATTTCATCCATTTAAAGTATACAGTTCAATGGCTTTTGTATATTCGGAGTCATCATGCACTCATCACCATAATCAATCCTAGAACATTTTTATTACCCTCCCCAAAAAACCCCACACCCCTTAGCCATCACCTTCTGGTCCCTTTAATCCCAGTCCAAGATCTAGGCAACCACTAATCTACTTTCTTTCTCAACAAATGTGCCTATTCTGAACATTTCATATAAATGGAATCATACAACACGTGGTGCATTGTGACTGGCTCCTTCCACTTAGCATAAGATTTTCAAGGTTCAGCTAGGTTATAGCATATATTACTGCTACATGTCTTTATAATGCCAAATAGTATCTCATTATATAGATAGACCACATTTTGTTTATGCATTCATCAGTCATTTTCTTTATGCATTCATGCATTCATTGTGTTGTTTCCACTTTTTGGCTATTCTGAATAACACTGCTATGAACATTCATGTACAAATTTTTGTGTAGACATATGTTTTCATTTCTCTTGGGTATACCTAGGAGTAGAATTGCTAGATCATATGAGAACTGTGTTTGACCATTTGCGGAACCGCCAGGTTGTTTCCTAAAGTGGCTGCACCATTTTACATTCCCACCTCAGGCACAATTTTAGCCTAAATACTCAGGAAAATGTATACTATGGAATCTCAAGCCCAAACAACCTAGTCAATTAATATTTTCTTTCCTTTATTCTGCCCATTTGTATGTAAGTTTCTCATGAGTGAAGACATAACATAGGGAAGTCAGCTACCACTAGCATGACTTTTCTATTCTAATGCCATTTGGCTTGCGGGTCTTCGAAATACTCAGAGTTTTTAAAGCAGTTCTTAAGTTTCAATTAAGGAGAATGTTTTTGGTGGCAATTAACATCAGGCTGGATGTTATTAAGACAAACTCATTCAAAATGGCTATAGCTGGGTCAAGGGACCTCACTTAGTGGGTTCCTTCCTCAAAGTCTGCATTTACAGGACAGCAAAAGCTGGTTCTAATTGTTTGTAGGGCCACAGTCAACTAAACCTTCAGGTTAGGCTTTTCTAGATCTGTTTTCAGTGAATGAATTTGAGAAGGTCATACCAGAAGAGACGAGCCAACAATCCAAAACTCACATTAAACCAAAGAATTACTTTGATATACCAATATTCTTCTCCCCTTCTGTTTTAGAAGAAGTTAGAGCCAAAGTAATGACTACGTAGTTCAAGGATGTACCTTATATCATCTTGCTAGCCTGTTCAATTATTCACCTTACCCACATATACTTACCACTATTTGTAATTATTCATGGGCAAATTTTACAGACAAGTTACAAAAAAAGAAATTCCTAAAGAGTCTATAGAGAAAGAGAATTGGCTTTTATTTTCTTCCGGAAAAACTAAGTTTGTCTGTTAATATTTGCTTTCTTCAAATATTTCAGAGCCAAAGTGAATGACAGTTCAGAGAACAGCAAAGTTGCTAACATGTCATATCATCGTGGACCCCACAGAACTTGGTTGCAGCCACTTTATAACTGTATTTGTTTTCATCTTCCTTCACTTCCCTGCTAGACTGAAGCTCCCTGAGTACAGCACTTTCTTGTCTCTTCTTGTAACATCCCCATAATGACTTACATCCAACGAGAGCTTCAAAAATGTTGTATAATGAAAGAACAAGGTCAAGAGGAACATGACAATATTAAAAACACAAGCCCTTTTTAATTTGCACCAGGGGCAACACTGCTGCCCAACTGGGAGACGTCATCAGTGAAGTACACTAATCCTGCTTCTGCCAGAGCCTACCTCATATCTCTGAAATCATGCCACATTCAGAGAGAAACACACCAGCCCAACACACCATTGCCACAGTATGGCACCTAAAGAGGAAACGAGGAACATTTGGTACACCGAATTGACAGGAGATGAATCTGGGTAGAATGCACAATCTCCACGTATTATTTATTCAACTTCTTGATACCAACATACACAATTACATGTCAAAATTTCTAGGAATGTTTCAGTGACCAAGAATGTTTAAAGAAAATCAGTTCTTCCCATTGGGAAACTTATCTCATACAAGAATTAGATGAAAAGACCACAGAAGTACTTTTAATAACATCCTAGCTTTCCATAAAGTGCCACGTTAAGTAGATTCTCTAATCCAACAAAATCCTTGAATAATGCAGAGGGGGAAGGAATCGAACCCAATACTGACCTTCCTAATTAATCTCAGAAGCATTCTTGTACATGTCTTCCACATTTTTTTAACATGAATCTCCTACATGATGATTCCTACAATGATGTTTGTGAACCCGCTACAAATGTGGTAAAGCACCTCACAAAGGCACACGAGTGTAATCCCCATGATGTGGGCCCTAGCCAAGCATGTTATGTTTATCTTTACCAGGGAGATAAACTTCTTATTTAAGTAGTACGTACTTGCAAGTAGTAGGCACTTCTTTCTGAACTGCTATTAGATTATAATGACTTTCACATTTCCTATGAAATATAAAAGAAATATAATTGATAGGTGATAGAATGGACAGAATATAGCCTTTAGAGTCAGGAAGACTGTATTGGAATCTCAGTTCTGTCTTTTATAAATTATATGGCCTTAATTTTAATTCCTTCTGAGCCTCAGTTTCCTTACTTGTGAAATATAATTACCACTCCCTCTTTCTGGAGTGGTATTGAGAAAGAAATGAGATATGCCTTAAAGTACCAGGCACATAACATATACCAGATTAAATGTGCTTTCTCTTCCCTTCCCCTTTCGTGGTTCTAACACTAAAGGCCACAGATCAGAAAATCAATGTTTGCATTAAGAGGATTATACAAGGAACTGTGGCTGCTCTACAAAATCACTTACATAAATAGATTCCATTTACCCATGAAGTTGAGTGTAAACAGGAACTAAAGGAAAACTATAAAATCGCCCAAACCCCCCACACATTCCCCAAGCATATTCATGTTTTCCAATCTCTTTTTGTAGCAAAAGAAAAAAATTAAATGCCTTTCATTCATGCTGCTGATGTTCTAACTTCACTGTACCACCAGTGACTTTCAGTCAGTGTTCCACCTCTGCAGGATTTGCACTACAAGCACCACTCCCCGGTAAATCTTGCTCTGAAGACGGATTTCATGTAGTCCTTTTCTATTTGGAGAAAGCAGACTTTTGGTGGATCCTGGCCCACCTTATTCAGGTACAGTCTCAGCACCTGAGTATAACTTAAGGAGGTCTCTGTTCACCAAAACTTCCTTCAGTCTCCATCATTAGTCTTCATTCCCTCCTGCCCTCCATGTCCCTTTCTCTGTCCAAGATTAACAGGCACCAGAGTTCCAAGGCTCATTTTTAATATGCATCCATCTCTCTTGCTATACCGCTAAGAAGTGTTCTAATATGACATTCCCAGGGTGCTAATGTTATTGTCATTCTCCCAACAGACAGCTAATGGTCTTCCGTCCAGAGTTTTTCTCTTTTGAGCCCTCTGGAAACCAGGATACTCGAAAGCATAGGTACAGAATAGCTAGCTCAACCTACTGCTCAAAGACTTTATACGGTATTGGATGAAACACTCTTTGAGGGGTGGGAGAAGATGCTAGAAAGAAAGGCATTAAGGAACTAGCAGCTTATTAGGTTTCAGCACATATAACTCTTAAGGTACCTATACGTTTCTGTGGTGAAGAGTATGCTGTAAATGATATCAAGGGGAATTACCAATACTGACACTGAGTGAAGAGCCCAGAGAGTGAACAAAGAGAGAAAAGAGAAAGCGTAAAATTATGCTCTATTTTGCAAAGTTTTATTAATTGCATGTACCTTTAAAATACCTCATCTTTTATGCCTAATCACCATTGAGATTAAGAAATAATATGTAAATCATTAAATGTTTCAGATTAATTTATATAAACATTGCTGGACTAGAATATGTATGTCCACCTTCTTAGAATCTTGCTCCCATAACATGTTCATGTGTCTTATGCCTGTCTGCTCACAACTCTAAAAAGCATAAAGGAAGATCATATATAACTAGGTATATATTTCATGAGCCATTAATAATTGAGATGACCAATTGCTTGATTACATAAGTTAATAAATCTCCACATTTATTTGAATTTATCTACTAGAATGATATACTTATTGATTTTCTTTGCATATATTCTTAGAATATGAAACAGAAATACAAAGGAAACAGAATACAAATAAACACAACCATCTTTAAATGCACTAAATCACAAAAAAGAATGCATCTAAAATTTGTTGAGCTCTTATAGCAGTTCTATTTTAATATACTCAACGGTACCTACATTTGGCACTGGAATGTTCTTTCATCACGTTTTGCATAAAGGAGAAGAAAAATCACCTTGAACACAAGATTAAATTGTAAACTTGAAGAGAACATGCACTGAGTTGCAAGTACTCTACTGATATTTTCTTATCTACAACTATCAGCTTTTTCCATCACTCTACCTCTTTCTTACAAGTCAATTTCTTAAATGACCAGAAGACACAGAAACAAATCTTGCTTTTACTACTATAATATATAAAATAAAGGCAAGGGGGACATTTAGCCCCAAATTGTCTGATAATTGACCGTACTGCTTTGTTCTTCTCTCTCTCTTTACCTTGGTATGTATGTATTTCTCTGTCCCCTCTACCACCTGCATTAATTCTCCAGCAGCTCATACATATAGCTGCGTAAGTCAGAGCCTTCATTTCCAATAATTTCCCAGCCAGAAGACATACTTCGTTTTTTAACTGGAGCATAGCTAATGATGAAGATGAAATCTGGGCCCGGTAACATTTGATCTGGCCTCAAACAAGAAGAGCAAGGTGGCGTCAGCCTCCTCTGATATAGTCTGCAGCCAAGGAGCGGCACCAGTATACAAGTGACATGCATATCACATGTATCAAAGTGGAAGCTCAATCTGTATGGCAATAAGACTCTCTCACATCCCAGCATGGGTGCTGGCCCTGAGCTGCAGTTCCAGTAATTGACATAGTTGCCCAATGCTACAAAACAAACTCAGAAACTATTCTCATTAGACATCCCCCTGCTTTGCGACTCTGTTATTGTAAAACCCAAACACTGAGCCCCATACCAGCGTGGCTCTGTTTTTAATTAGTTCTGATGGCATTGGGCTGTAAGCCAAAGAAAAAATGAACTTCCTGTGACTGAGGCTTGCTGCTCAGTATGTTGCTTCCTTCTTAAAGAGATTGTTTTCACAACATTTTATGAAAAGGACTACTGACAGAAATAATATAAGTTTTTACTGCTTTTGATATTTTTTTCAGGCCTATAAAAAGCAGCCAAAAGTCAGAGAATTTGTAAAGTTACAATGCCATTATTTGGTCTTTTGTGTGACCCAGTTGAGTTGTCTTTTGATTAAAGACATCCTACCCGATTAATTTTTTTAATGGAGAAAAACATGGGCTTCTGTTAAAATTTTAAGACCATGAATGTTTTAGTGTTTCCACTAAATTAATTCAGTGATATATTTTTTACTGCCTGGGTCATTGCTAGAATGGTGTTAGAATTGAGATGCTGGTAAGGTCACCTTCTGAATACAAGGAAGTAAAGGGCTGGTGAAAACTCCAGACAGATAAAGAACAATTTAGGTAAATCTTAAACAAAATGAACCTCTACTGGCCATTGAGTTTTAGCTCTCTATAATCTTTTGAAAATCCTTCCTATATGGGGAATTTCTGACTCTTCTCCTCCCAATTTAGAAGCTGGACATTTGTTTCCCAGATTCCTGTGTAATTTGTCTTGACATATGACTTAGACTGCCAATTAGACACACCCACACACAACTGCAAGAAGGTGAAATGAGGTTGGAGATACCACATGGAACTTATTCTGCCAAGAGAAGCATACAGATATCCAGCACTCAGAGCAGCAGTGGCCCAGGTCCCGGCTGTGGCCCACGCCTCACTGTTAGCAGCACCTCACAGAGCAGCACTGTGCAGTTATCTGTGCACAGAGGCAGCAGTCGTGGCAGTCATGGGGTCTCCTCAAACAGCGCAGCAGTGGGACTCGGGATGCTTTTTGGATGCAGAGCCTCCCTCGCCCTCCTGGAGATTCAACGAGCTGGCCAACTGCCTTTACGGATTACTTATCTACTTCCATTAGCTAGAGAGGATTTATTGTTAGCAAATAGGAACCCCTATTCAATCACTTTGACTCTATGCTATGCTTCCAGTAAAAAGGTAGCAGGATGGTAGTGACTAATGGTTAAGAAAACAATCTTTGGAGTTAGTAGGACATAGTTTGGAGTCCTAGTTCTGCCACTTAATAGCTGTGTGAACTTGCGACAACTGCTTAACCTCTCTGAGCATTTCTTCAGCTCAAAAGTGAAAATTATAATCCGTAACACATAAACTTCTTGGGAGAATTTAGTAAAATATGGCTGCAATTATTATTCTTCTTATTATCACTAACAGAGCCATTTATAAGACTTTTTTAAGTCCTTTTAGGTATATTATAAATTTTATTTTAAATAAACAGGTATTTATTCCCTTGGGTTCAGTCTTTGAGAATCACTGGATTATAGAGTCAGAAGACACCCAAGGATTATCTCAGTTCCCCCATGCCTCTAAAAGAGTAATTATCTATTCTGTAAAAGACCAGAGGAGGAGATTCCACTGATTATTTTTCATTTGAAGCTTACTCATACATACAAGTATTTTCTGACCAAACCAAAATCATTCTTATAACACTTATGCATCTGTTCTTCTGGAATACGTCTAGCAGCCTGACAAAGTTCTACACATCCTTCAAATCCCACTGTAAATGTCACCTCCTCTCTGATGCCTTTTCCTATTCCCCTTGATCAGGTAGGAGCTCCCCATCTGTGAACAAGGATACCCTTGTCTCTAGTGGCAGTTGATACATTCTTGCTTATGTGAAGGTTAGTCCCATGCATAACTTAACTCCCCCCACTGCTGTAAACTAAGCTTCTTAAGATGAGAATTTATCTCTGCAACTCCTGTAGGCCCTAGCAAAGTGCTCTGTACACGCTATTCCTATATAACGTACTGTAATCTATACTACTGCAATATTTGCTCTTAACTGTGTAATGATTTTGGAAGTTTCTTGAAGACACAGGTATTTCTTATTCACCCTTGTATGCTCTTTGGTGCCTATGAGATATTTGTTGAATTGAATTAAAAACATTAAACTAAAATTTTGTATATATTTCCTCCTTTTGTTATTAGCTTCTTTTTCCTTTCAGTCAGTTCTTTGATCCTTTGAGAATGCATAGTCTTCAACATTTATATCAGCCCAGCCAAGTCTTTATGAAAGTAAATTCTTTCTTTGTTGCCACTGCTGGCCACCCTTATTATTGCTTTTACATAATCTTTGCAAACGGGTCGTAAAATATTTTCATTATAGCTTATGGTTTAGAAGAGCTATTACTGTTTCCTCTCCCCGACACCTACATCTGGGCAGCTGTTGTGTAAAATGTGCTGCACATTGCTGTAATTCCTCCAACCTACTAAGGGAATTCATAGGAATCCGTATTCTACAATACTTCCAGTCCAAGGCCCCTCCTAGTTTCTAAGCATCTAAACTAGAAGGTGGCAGTGAAATAGCCACTTTCTCCTGTTCTGCCATCAGTGATGTTTTCTCCTCTTGCCCTGTCTTTTAATCTCCTTAGAGATCCTCACAAGGATAGTCTCAGTCATCTGTTCTTTAGTTTCTATAAGCACATTTCTTTTTGATATCCACCAGGACCTCACCAAAATGGTACATGAAATTTTTTTAAAAGTTTCTAACATGAAGCCTCCTCTCTTCCTTTCCACACAAGAGTTGTTCCTGCTCTATAACTCTTCACAATAGAAACCACTGTGTGTCCTGTTTCCTCAATGTGCTCTATTTCTGTAATGCAATACAGAGTGAGCTCATAAATAAGATGTTTTGACACTTATCCAAATACCTCCAAGAAAGTACAAACTTCCAAGTTGGTAGAGCAATAAATGGCAATGAGCAGCTCCAAACTCTTCCTCCTTCCATCCATCTTTCCCATAAATGAATTCATCAGTCCCTGGAAACCTCCTCTTATTTTTTCCTTTGAAATGTTCCCTCTTTAGATTATTTTCTTCATAATGTGGTTAGTATAGAAAGTTTCAAGCCTGCTAATTGACATGAACATACTCAACGCCCCAACTATGCTTTTTTCTCTATGGAGATCTCATGCTATGTCTTATTGCCACTAAAATATTTTCTATTAAATGAGTGATTTTAAAGTTTTTCAGATCACAGATCTCTTTGAGAATTTGATGAGGGTTAGAATTCTCTCCTCAGAAAAATATACATATGGACATATACACATATGCGTGCAGATAGTATCAAGGGGTAAAGAGAACCACTGAAGCCTCTCCATGGACCCCATAGCCTGTAATCCCAGGTAAAAACCTCTGCTGGAGTAGAAAAGGAATTTTTTTTTTTAATAAAAGCATAGCAAATTATCCACATCCCTTGAAGCAATCTAAGAGGCCACCGTGAATCATATCAAGATGATAATGGGACCACAGAAGAGAAAACTCATTTTGAGAATGAGCAATGCAGAGAAAGAGAAAAGCTGATATCTGTTACTTTACAGTGTCAAAATGTTACCTGTTGGCTTAATGTAATATTATCACAAGGACAAGCATTTGATGACTAAATTTAACAGATATTTCATCCAAGAGTTATGACTTCATTCATACTGATATAAAGCAAGAAGGACTCTATCCATTCATCCGTCCATCCATCTATCCATTCATCTAGCTATCTATATAACTGTATTACCAAAAATTTAATCCCTTGCTCCAAAAACTGTTCTCAATTTATTTTGAGATTGTCACCCAAAACTATCTGGCCTATTTATGGGTTCAAATTGAAAAATAATAAATATTAGATATGTCTCAAAAAAGCAAAAAAGAATAGAAAACTTTTTAAAAGTAAAAGCTTCTTAAACATTTTCATATTTACAAATTCACAAACAGCTGTTCTTGTTCAGTTGTTAGGTCACATTCTTTTGAAGACAAGGTAAAATAATGTCTACTAAACCATCATGACGAGGAGTATTGCCTACCGTGGCTTCATTCTTCCCCACAAAGGGACCTGCCATCCCCCTGTTATCTGTCCCCTTCCAAACAAGTCAGTATAGCCTTGTATAGAGATACTCGTACGTAGAATAATTTTATGGACATTAGAAATTGTATTTATAAATTTCCCTGGACAGCCATTCCTTCACAAGAGTTGCCATATTATTCCAACTGGGTTAACAGACTCAAATACATCAACTAAGTCCACAAAAACAACAATCAAATCCTCTCTGACCTATAGCCTCCTCCATTACTCCTCAGATCTCACTTCCTACTAGTCTCTCCTTGCACACACCATGCATTGCTGTACTTTCAATATGCCACACACGCTCTTGGAGTCAGGGCCTGTTCATATGCTGTTTCTTCTGCCAAGGATGCTCTTCATTCCCTCATTTCCTTCTGGCCTTTGCTCAAATTTCACCTCAGTGAGGCCTCCTGTGCTTTATTTTTCTCAGTATCACTTATCAGCCATCTAACATACCATACATTTCACTGTGTATTTTGTTTATCATCTGTCCCACACTGACCCCTTAGATAGAATGGAATGTAACCTCTATCAAGGCATGTATTTTTGCCTGTGTTTTTTTAAGCTATATACTCAAAGTCAGACAATATCTGAGACATAATTGATGCTCAATAAATACCCCCATAATTATGGCATCTCATATCAATGGTATCTTTTACTCAATTTTTGATCAGACAGAAACTAAGATCTTCTCCCAGTTTGAAATAATATTCTCAAATGCATTATACACGTGTACTTATTTTAAATAACTGAAATACACTGGGCAACCAACAAATTTTTGGCACTAAACAAAAGTCGGCAGGGCAGGCAAACACAAGGCCTCAGGAGTCAGAGCTACTTTTCTAATTTTCCAGACCAGAAAAGTTATAGTATTGAATTTAAGTTACTAGATTAACTGAAATAATGGATGGATTCTCACTCCTGTGGGAATAAATTAGATCATAATGCACTCAAGGTTCCGATGCCCACAGAGCAGGGAGGAGGGTTTGCCAGTGCTCACACTGGGTCACCACTCTCCCAATCACAATAGTTATCAATCACTCAAGGAATCTCACAAAGTCCCTTTGCCTAGCCCAAAAGCTCGAGCAGAAGACACAGGTTGGGCAAGGTTATACCAATGATAAAACTGTCAAGGAGTGGAAGGGGCTCAAAAACCAGTAATCTGGCTCGTGTCATCTTGCAATAGAGTAGATAAGAACTTATCTTGAGATACAAGTACACATAGCTCTAGAGTTTCCAAAACATTGCAGCCCCTGGTGGTCTAAAAACAATGAATCATGTTTGGCCCCATGGTCAAAGGTGTGACTATAGGAGTGATTGCCTCCACCCCTGATAAACCCTCAAACATGTGTAGCAGCAGCAACAGCAGTAGCAGCAGACTTGAGCAAACAGTTTAGGGATCAAAGTACCTACTCATCTAAAGCAGGACAAAGGACACTTAACAAAAGATCCACAAGTATCTGCCAATGGTGTCATTATCACAGCTCAGATGCACTGGGTAGGACACTAGGAATGTGCCTCAGTATGTCACTGACCACGATAACTCAGAACCTAAAGGGTATCTGGTAACTCATTCCTTTGTCAGAACCTAAGCACTCAGACTGCCTGGACACGATACAGTTGAACTAACCCAGCCACAGCACAGCCAATTTTGGCACTTTGGCTATCAGAGCACCTTAGTCTCCACTGATCAATGTGAATCCAGTGATGGCGTACAGTCAGCCTTAGTCCCTAACCACTACGCACCACCTCTTCAACCTCTTCTGTATCCAGATGACACAGAAAAGATCATGAATGAATACCACGGCTATTCACTGCACAGTGAGAGAAGTATGTCCGGGTAGCCCTGGTAGAAAAAAAGACATCAGATATTCGTGTAGTTTTGTCACCGAAGAAATGTGATCCCTAGTCTAGGGCCCTCAAAACAACTTACAGTCTGTCTTTTTTCTGCATTATGTTTTCCAGATTCATGCCAAGTCCTTAGTAGGCCTCATCCAAGTCAATTACCATCTCTGATTATGATTAAATAGACTCAACGCACTGATTACGGTCTCTTCCTCTGTTGCTTGCCAAGCTTGCTGAGTTTCTCTCGTCAATATCCTCCTTTACCTTTCATGGCTCCTTCCTAATTGGGAATCATTTATATTTAGTAATGATGCTTCATATTATGGTGGCAATCTTTTCCCAAGTAACATAAGCAAAAATATTCAACTAGAAAAAAAAAGAGAGAGAGCACACTTGTGTTGAAATTCAAAGGTACATCTGCATTCTACAATCCCAGATCCAGTTGATCGGGTGAAGTCCATAAAAATCAAGTAGTCACCTCCCTTAATAATACATTTTATTGTTTACAAAAAAATCAAGTGGGATGTACTGTTGCAGCTTTTTCAGCAAATGGTCTGCATGCTGCCATTCTGTAGACACAGCTAAAGTTAGACATTATATCTGTTCCAGTGAGTTCAGCTAAATCATCATAACAAGCATAGCTATTGTGCTGAGAGACATTAACAGTTGCAGTTTTTCATTTCCATCAGGGGGTAAAGACTGTTCTAGCTTTACTTCTAATAGACGGAAATTGAACTAAAACTGGGAAGTAATATTTCTAAATGGTGATGCTAACAGTAAACATGACATCTAAATATTCTAAAATAAATAAAATGAGAGAGATATAAAGTGTCCTCTTCTTCATTTTTTCCCAGAACAAAAAGTCATAAACCATTATGCAGCTTTTAAAATAAAAGGTGAAAAGTCAAGGCAATGGTCAAGCTGGTTCTCCAGACAATGAGGAGATCAAATCAACTCTGTTCTAGTTATGACACCTTTGATTGGTTAAATGTGGGCCTTTGTTTCCATTTCAATTCAAGAATTTGCTCATTTACCTGTGAGAGAAAAAGACAACAATCCACGAATTAAACAGAATTTCTCACCAATATATGTACATACCAATCTCAAATACAACTGGGATTCATACTATTAAGTATGATTTCAATATGTCCTACCATTGGTCATATAAACCTAAGCTTACCAGTATTCTCTTAAAGGCTAAAAGAAATCAATCTTATCTTACTCTTGAGTTAAACGAAAGGATAATAATAATGCTCTATTTTTTATGTGGAGCCTTGGATCATAAATCACTATCTTGATATGATATACCATACTTATTACAATAAGAATTTGGGAGGTTTTTTGGTCTGGAATGGCCTAATTGAAAGAAGGACTCTTTTTCTTTTTTGGAGCCTGCTTACTTTGCTCTGTCTCAGACACTGAGACTGTATAATTACCCAGAAAATCTTCCTGGAGATCCAAGTGGACCCCTAATGGGTCCATATTCAGTTGTCGTTTTAGCATGGATACGACATGCTTTTATTCATATAAATATTTCATATTCAGCAACTAAGCATGAAGATGGCTAGGGACAGTCTCACAGCCCCGTGAAGAAGCCAACTGAAAACTCTGGACTGTGTGGTAAGAATGAATCGAATTCAGTTAGGAGCCTGAAAGAATTAACTACGGCTCTGTTACCCAAATTCTCTACATATTTGCCTGACTTTGTGAACAAACCTAAATGACTGGTAGATGTCAAGTGGTTTGAGCTGCAGTGCTACACTGATAAAGTAAAACAGGAATCCTTTCAGACAGGTAAGCAATCCACACACAAAAGAAAGTGAAGTTATTAAAATAAAAGGTGGGTTTTTTCTTAATGATCTGCCTGATTATTGAATAATCATACTTGAATTTCTGTGTACAGATCTAGCTTTAGACTGGGCTCAAATAATTTCTTTAAAAATATGACTGTGGCAACGCTGAATCACATTTGGGGGCTATCTTAATGAGCAATTTGCTGGGTTAAAGAACCAGTCAATCAACAAATATTGAGGTGCACGTGCTTACTCCCTATCAGGGGGACAGAGAGAAACCCAAAAGTATGGGACATGGTCTCATCCTTCACATATAAAAACTAACCAGGGACTAGCAGCAAAGAGAGGCAGTGTCACATGATGATTAACACTCAGGCCCTAGGACCAAACTACTGGAGTCTGAATTCCAACTCTGCCATTTAACCTCTGATGCTTTGGATTGTTCCCCATCTATAATATGGGCATGATAATAGTATCTACCTTTTAGGGTTTTTGTGTGGATTAAAAAACTGGGTCAAAGAAGGTGTACAGCCTATATCTGTTGAATGAATGAACAAATTAATAAAAATTTTTTTTAAAGATTTTTTTCCTTTTTCTCCCAAAAGCCCCCCAGTACCTAGTTGTATATTCTTCGTTGTGGGTCCTTCCAGTTGTGGCATGCAGGATGCCGCCCCAGCGTGGCCTGATGAGCAGTGCCATGCCCGCGCCCAGGACTCGAACCAACAAAACACTGGGCCGCGTGCAGCAGAGCACACGATCTTAACCACTCGGCCACGGGGCCAGTGCCCAAATTAATAAAATTTTGTGTACAGTTCTTAAGTGCCATGACCAAAGATATAAAAAGCCTGACTTCTAGTTCATGCTCCAATACTATTTCCTTGTGTGAGAGTGAACTAGTTACAGACTTTGTGGGTTTCAATTTCTCCTACTTAAAAATAAGAGTTTAGGATAGATGATCTCAACACAAGCTTTGGTCATAATGCTATAACTATTCATCTTCCAATGAATAGAGAAAAGAGGTAGCAATAAGGGCTGGAGTTATGGAAGGTTTTATTAAGGAAGCAAAGGTGATCTATCTGAGGAAACGGGGGAGAAATAAGTTGATGGGGCAGGGGTAGAAAACAAACATATGAGAAGACACTGAGAAGGAAAGGAGTGGGGTAGATGAGAGGAACTAAAGTGAGAAAATTCTGACCTATTTGAAGGCTTCACACATGGAGGTAGGAGGAAGAGGGCTTTTACATGAAAGATGAAGCCTATATGTATAGACACTTGAACAAAAGGTAAAGGAGTTCCCTGGTAAGCCAGTAAGAACTCAGATCTCCTAACTGTTTTTTGAGAAGGGGATCGACCATGTGAAAGCACTGATTAAGGAAGATTAATTTAGTAAAGCTATGCAGGGTGAACTGCAGGAAGCGAAGATAAGGGATTCAGTTATTCTTCCTAAAATTGACTATTAATGCTGCTCGGAAATAAATGCAATGGCTGTTAGGGCCACCTCAGAACAAGTTTCATTAGTCTATGGTCTATAGTCTATTTGAGTCTATAAACTCAAATTTTAGCCATATGTACTATTTTCCCTCTGTCACATTGCTAAGTAAAAAATTCATGAAATCTTGTGACATTTAAAAACTAAACACATCTATATATGTATTTAGATCAACTGCCATACGGCAGATGCAAGCAATATGTTAAGATACTACCATTACATCTTTATGTCTCTCCCCAAAGATAAATGTAGTGTGAATTAAGTGAAATCTTACAGATTAATAGAACCTGTGATTTCTGGATAACCTCAGTTCTTATACATGATAGGCAAGAATGCATAACGAAATAATTTAGAAACACTTGCAAACTGTCATTGAGCACAGGAGAATAAGAAGGGAGATGTCACAAATCAAAAACTCTACTGTTCAGTGAGCCTCACTAGCGTTTCTCTCTCTTCAGGTTAACAGAGTAAGATTTAACAACTCTCCAGAAAAGTTAGATGAATCTTAGCAATAAAATCAGATGATTCATTTGCCCCTGGACACTTAAAAGAAAAAGAAGTCTGGGCAGTTTTCAGCAGTGTGGTCATCCTCTAGTCATCATATTTTGAGAACAGGATGAACGAGTTTGGAGTCACAGAACTAATTGAATACAATTCAATAAATATTGTTTATATACTATCATGAGCAAAGAAGAGTGAGAAGGGAGAGGAAAGAAATTTACGTTAAATATATACTATATATCCAACACCATGCTGGACACAACTTAAATGTTATCTCATTTACTTCCATTAAGAGAGCTCTAATATCTTCCTAGTTGTACTGATTTTAAAAAAAAAAAACAAAAACAAAAAAACAAGTTCAAAGAGCTAAAGAAACATATGTACAGTCTTATAAGTACTAAGTTGACTGAGCCAGGATTTCAAAACAATTATGCCTAGGCTTCCTATTTACAGCCTCTATGAAGTAACAGGGAAAAGATTCACTCTCTTGCTTGAAACAATCAAAATACATCAAATAAGGTTTTCAAAATACAAAAAAAAACATGGTTTACAAAACACTGGACGTCAAACAATGATGAATAGTGAGAAGCAGAAAACAAACTAAGGGAGCCCTACAATCTCCCCCAGCTTACTGCATTGGGAGAGTTTCCAGGCTCCAGCACAGGGAGGTGGAACCCAGAGCTGAGAGTCTGGGGAGCCCAAGGCAGCTAGAATTCACAGGACAGAGTCATAACGAGGAGAGAGGTGCATAGGGAGAGAACCTTGAAGATCTATAGAGGATCCCCTTCAGTATTCAGCTGAGCACTGACAAGCAATGCACGTGAGGAAACTACAGGGAAAGAACCACAGGAAATAATAAGGGGTAACAGTGCCCAACACTCACATGGAGCCAGGTGTAGTTCCCAGCAAATCTCAAGATTCAGGGGCATTAGGTAGAGTACACAGTAGGGTCTTGCTTCAATAGTGGACAATTACCCTTGAGTAAGTACTCTTCCACTCACATTCATTAAATCTTTAAAGCAAGACCTGAAAGGATCGATATATTTTCAAGTAACTTAACTGCACCACAGAAAAAAGCTCAAGAATATTTAAAGGAATATGAAAATATCCAGTAGCCAGCAAGGTAAGATTTACTGCCTGGCATGCAATCAAAGGTTATTATACAGAAGCAGGAGAACATGATTCATAATGAGAAGAAAGCAAAATCAATCAAAACTGATCCAGAACTGACACGAATGTTAGAATTAGTAGAGAGGAACATTAAAATGGTCATGATAACTATAGGCCACATGTTCAAAAAGTGAAGTAGAGACAAGGAAGATTTTTTTTTAAAGACTCAAATTGAATTTTCAGAGATAAAATCTACAATATGTGAGAAAAAATATATACTAATATGACTAATGACAGATTAGATGCAGAAGAAAAGATTAGTGAACTCAAAGGCATAATAACAGAAACTATCCAAAATGAATCACAGCATGAACAGAGAAAGAGAAAGAAAGGGGGAGAGAGAGAGGGAGGGAGGGAGAAAGAAATGAAGGAAGGGAAAACATTAGTGAACTGAGAGGCATTAAGCAGCCTAATGTGTATGTAACTGGAGTCCCTGAATTGGGGATAGAGTAAGGCCAAAACTTTTGAAGAAATACTGACCTAAAATTATACATACTCGAGGAAAATTATAAACCCACAGATTCAAGAAGTTCAATGAACCCAAAACACAAGAAACTTTTAAGAAAACAATACCAAGTTACACTGTAATCAAATACTTTAAACGAATGATGAAGAAAAAAAAATCTCAAAAACAGCAAGGAAAAAAAGGACACTGTATATACAGAGAAACAGAAAGAGAATGACAGCAGATTTCTCATAAGAAACAATGCAACCAAAAGACAGAAAAGCAACATCTTTAAAATACTGGAAAAAAAAACTATCCTGTGTCTGACCGGGCAAGGGAAACAAAAGAAAAAATGAACAAATGGGACTACATCAAACTAAAAAGTTTCTGCACAGCAAAGGAAACCATCAACAAAACGAAAAGACAACCTAACAATTGGGAGAAGATATTTGCAAACCACATATCAGATAAGGGGTTAATATCCAAAATATGCAAAGAACTCAACATACAATACAGCTCAACAACAAAAAAACCAACAATCCAATTAGAAAATGGGCAAAAGATCTGAACAGAGATTTCTCCAAAGAAGAAATACAGATGGCCAATAGGCGTATGAAAAGATTCTCAACATCATTAGCTATCAGGGAAATGCAAATCAAAACTACAATGAGGTATCACCTCACTCCGGTCAGAATGGCTATCATTAACAAGACAGGAAACAACAAATGTTGGAGAGGGTGTGGAGAGAAGGGAACCCTTGTTCACTGCTGGTGGCAGTGCAAACTGGTGCAGCCACTATGGAAAGCAGTTTGGAGTATCCTCAGAAAACTAAGGATAGATCTACCATATGATCCAGCTATTCCACTGCTGGGTATTTATCCAAAGAACTTGAAAACACAAAGGTATAAAGATACTTGCACCTCTATGTTCATTGCGGCATTATACACAATAGCCAAGACTTGGAAGCAACCTAGGTGCCCATCAAGGGACAAATGGATAAAGAAGATGTGGTATTTATACACGATGGACTACTACTCAGCCATAAGAAACGACGAAATCCAGCCATTTGTGACAACATGGATGGACCTTGAGGGTATTATGCTGAGTGAAATAAGTCAGAGGGAGAAAGTCAAATACCATATGATCTCACTCATAAGTAGAAGATAAAAACGACAAAAAAAAAACATATAGCATTGGAGATTGGACTGGTGGTTACCATTGGGGAAGGGGGGAGGGGGGAGAGCAAAAGGGGTGATTAGGGTCACATGTGAGGGGATGCACTATAATTAGTGTTCGGGTGGTGAACATGATGTAATGTATCCAGAATTTGAAATATGATGTACAACCGAAAAAAGTAAAAATTGAAAGAAAAAAAAAACAACTATCAAACTAGAATTCTATTTCCACTGAAGATATCTTTTAAAAAATGCAAACCAAGACTTTTTCAGAAATATTAAAGCTGAAAGAATTCATCACTAGCAGACCCACCCTATAAGATCTATAAAAGAAAGCCTTTCAAGTGGAAGGAAAATTATAACAGATGGAAATATAGATCTACCCAAAGGAATGAAGAAGATCAGAAATGGTAAGTACATCAGTAAACATTGCTTTTTTTCTTATTATTTAAACACTTTAAAAGAGAATTGACTATTTAAATAAAAATACCAATCTAGTGTTAGATTTATAATATATGTAGAAGTAAAATATATGACAAAAATAGCACAAAATTGGAGGAGAGAAATAGAAATATACTATTTTAATATTTTTTAACTATATGTAAAGTAGTATAATAACAGTTTAAGGTAGTCTACAATATTGTAAAATATATATATTATAAATATTAAAGCAACCATTACAATAGAAAAATAAGAAAACATAATTAACAGAGCCACAAAGGAGATAGAACGGAATCTTAAAAAAATTCAAAGAAACCAAAAAAGACAGGAAAATGGGAAAAGGGTAATCATGACCAGATAAGACAATTATAAAACAAATAGCAAGTTAACATACTTAAATCTAACCATATCAATAATCACATTAAATGTAAATGGTTCAAATACTCCATTTAAAAGCAGAGATTTTCAAATAGACAAAGAAAAAAAAGTCAAGACCCAACTACAAAAAACACACCTGAAATATGAAACACAAATAAGGTAAAAGTAAAATAATGGTGAAATACACAATATACTAATGCTAATGCAAAGTAAGAACAGCTATGTCTGATTAAAAAAATTTTAGAACAGAGAATATCACCAGCAATAATGATGATCATTTCATAATGATAAGGGGTAAATCCATCAAAAAGACATAATAAGCCTAAATCTAATAACACAGCTCAAAATAAATGAAGCAAAAACTGAAAGGGTAAATAGACAACCTCCAGGTATAGCAGAGATTTCAAACCCCTCTCTCAATAAATGGCAGAACAATTAGATAGAAATCAGTAAGGATACCAAAGATTTGAACAACACTATCAATCAACTTAACGTAAGCCACTCCACCCAGCAACTACTGAATACACATTCTTTTGAAGTGCACACAGATTATTTACCAAGATGGTCTGTATTCTAGGCCACAAAATGAGTATTAATAAATTTGAAAGCACTCAGCTCATACAAAATGCATTCTCTGAATAAAAAGAATTAATTAGAAATCAATAACACAAAGATATGTGAAAAATTCCTTACTGAGAAATTTATAGCACTAAATGCCTAAATTAGAAAAAGAAAGCTCTCAAATCAATGACATCGCTTCCAACTTAAGAAACTGGAGAAAGAACAAATTGAACCCAAAGTTAGTAGAATAAAGGATATTATAATAATAATAAAGAGCAGAAACCAATGAAAACAAAATAGAAAAAAACAATACAACAAAAATCTCCTTCATTGAAAAAATGTTAATAAAATTGAAAAACCTCTATCTAGACTGATAAGAAAAAAAGTGACAATACAAATTTAAAACATCAGAAATAAGAGAGATGACATAATTACACATTCCATAGATATTAAAAGATAAAAATGGTATATTATGAATAACTTTATGTGTATACATTTGACCACTTAGAAGAAATGGATAAATTCTTTGAAAGACACAAATTATCAATGCTCACTTAAGAAGAAACAAGTAATTTCAATAATCTTTTATCTATTCAATTGAATTTTTAGTTAAAAACTTTCCCACAAAGAAAATTCCAGAACTGGATGGATTCACTGGTGTATATCTCATTACCATTGTCTTTTAAAACGTGGTCTGAGGGGCAGCCCGGTGGTATAGTGGTTAAGTTCACACGCTCCACTTCGGCAGCCCAGGGTTCACAGGTTCAGATCCCAGGCGTGGACCAACACACCACTCATTAAGCCATGCCATGGTGGCGTCCCATATACAAAGGAGAGGAAGACTGGCACACTTGTTAGCTCAGGGTTTACACACACACACACACACACACACACACACAAAAGTGGTCTGACTTCAAATCTCATTCTTCTCTCCCCTACCTCCCCACACCTGGCATGCAGAGCATGCAGGTATGCAACTCAATGAGTAATTACTGACCCTCCTATATCCCTGACCCTGCACTTTGCATGAAAAGTACAAAAAAGAATATGGAAGGGGCTAGAAAGTTTATTTTCACAATAAATTTATATGTGGATCATATGGTAAGCATTGTTACACCCTTTTTCTGGTTCTACTTTATGTCCCTGTTCTTGTTCCTTTCTATGCATCTAATTATGTTTTCTGCATTCTTGGATCTTCTTTGAATTCTCTCTGAAACAGGATGAGATATAAATAAATATAAATAATTATATAAATGACTAAGACATGGTATTTTCCCTCAAGGAATCTGCAGCAAAGAATAGTCAGTCCTTCTCTTCAGATACCTTCCAGCCTAGTGGAGAAGGCACACGTGTACACTAATAATTATGCTACAAGATTTGATTTGTGACTACTATAAAGGTATTCATAGATTTAAACTTAAAACATATCTAAGTTCTACAGGAGGGAGCTCTGGAGAGGGTATGTTCGATTCCAGCAAGGCCAATAGAGAGGTTCACAGAGAAGAGACGGCTTTCAACAGGGCTTTGAAGGATGTGTTGATTCTCATGGGGCAGAGGTGAAGGAAGAACAGCATAGGCAGAGAAACACCATAAACAAAGGACTGAGTGTGAGAAAGGCCAGCATATATTCTTGAGCTAAAGAGCAGTCTAACGAGATGAGACAGACACCCAAGCCTGACCCCAAGTCCTTGGTATTTGGTGAGTTATTTAACCTCTCCAAGTTCCAGTGCCCTCAACTATGAAGTGGGAATAATTACACTATTATTTCCACCTAAAGAGGTTCTTAAAAGGACTAAAAGAGAAATAATGAACATTAAGCACTCAGCACTGTGTCTGGCATATGCCAAATGCTTACAAAACCAGTAGCATTATTATTAGTACGAGGCTAGAGTCCAGGGGAGCAGAGGGGAAGAGAAAACTTTCTCTCATTCATATTTTTGTGGTGACCAGTTGTTGCCCCAAGTAGCTTCATGAATGCATACATTCAGCTGTACAATGACATCATTCTTTCTAACACAAATTTCTGATTTCACCTGATCTGCTAAAAAATTATTTAAAATGTGGAGGGCGGGGAGGGGAAGCACAGATGGCAATTTCATGCTTAATAATTCAGTCCTTCTCATTTGAGTTGAAAAAATAAAACAGACTTTATGGATTCTTCCTCCAGCCACGTGTCTTTAGCTATTAAAAAAAAAAAAAGTCACATCAGGATTTAAAGTTTTGTGATTTTAAAGAATTCTTTTTTAAGTTACATGGAATCATGTTTCTGGAAAGGATTATCTGGTTGAAACTTCACATTTTCAGGCCAATAATACAATAAGCAAAAATGCCTTGAACAAACTAACCAACAAGAAAATAAAACCCCATTTGTAACTTGCTGCACACAACTCTGTGATTTCATTTACAGGAGCGTCAGACAGAGAAAGTGACTGTGCCTCCCAAAACCATTGTGTGGTTGAAAGTTAAACATAAGTTGAGAATGGCCACAACAAAAACTGAACAGACATTCATCTGTTCAGTATGATGAGTTACAATGCAGCCTGAAGGCAAGGAAATTGAGTAGATCAGAAAGAGCAATGGGATTTATTTGCTCTGGGAAGGCTAGCTATATGCCTAGTAAGGCACTGGTATGCCGTTAAATATTTACATGTTTGCAGAAGTAGAAGTTACCGTAACCATATTAATGTATGTTTTCCTCCATTTTTCTCTCCCAGTTCTACACTTGCATTTCTACCCCTAGTCCATATGATCTCTGGATGACTTGCTGATCAAATATTTTAGGAGCACCTATCCAGAGACCAGTCAATTCTATCGGAAGCAAATTTTTCTGTAAGTGATGTAAATCCTCTTAATACAGGAAAAGAGGCATTTGATTTTACATATGCGACATTTTATAAATAGATCAGAAAATTGAGAGTTATCAAGAAGGCTACAAACATGTAAGAAGGTGTGTTAACAATCCAGGAAACTGATTATCATGATTAGCTTTAAAATATCCAGGATAGTCCACGAGAAAATAAGGAAAGGTTTCTAAAGATAAATAAAGGCTTTGCTTCCAATGGCATTTGTTTTCCAAAATGGAGCATCAATAGAGAGAGAGAGAGAGACATAGACACAGACACAGACATAGACGTAGACACAGATATAGATTTTTTTCCCTCTCCAGGAAGTTTAAGGAATCTCTCTGGAACTTCCCATATCGGCAGATAAGCTGAGAGCTTGAAAAATTAATGAGGTGAAGAAAATTCCTATATCCCCTTTAACAAAAGATCTATTTCACTAAAGACCTGAAAAGTAGGTAAGATGTTGGTTCCATTCAAAGTAAAAAAATACAAACAAATATATATTCGTACTAGGAGAGGTGGGATAAGCAGAAGGACCAACAGAATATATTTATTTTATTAAACAACACATAGCAATTATGTGCCAGGCACCATTATAAGAATTTTACAAATACTATCATTTAAATTCATCCTTAAGGCAATCCTAAGATGAAGATTCTGCTATTGGGTCCAATTAACAGATTGGAGAACTGAGATACAGGCAGGTTGAAAGACTTGCCCAGGCTCACATGCTACTACGTGGCAGAACTGAGCTTTCAAACCCAGACTGCTCAGCTCCAAAACCCACACTTGTAATCACTTCACTACACTGCCTATTTTTCCTTGGTGGAGCTTCTGTTTGGGATAAGTTTAATCGCTGAACATTTCTGGCTTTCCTACAGAGCCCCGAGAGAAATCTTACTTGTGTGGTAGGGACCATTCTACAGGCAAAATCAATATTTTTATGGGATAATTTCCCTAGGAACCAGCTTAAAATGCCTTCTTAATTACTCATCACTTTAGAATTACTGTTTGAGGAGTTAATAATCCCCCTTTAGGAGAGAGAGGTGATAAACTTCAAGTACATGGCCTCATCAATTTTATAAACATTTCTGGGACATGGAGCTGTTCAGTGACTTCTCCATAGCACACAGATCCTTTTACAGGCCGAAAGGGCAATGTGAACTCAGCACAGCCGAATGTGGCAGCTGGCGAGTTGTCTCTTCTTCATCCATCCTGTTCCTGAGGAAGGAAGCCTGGTACAGTCTATGATTCCTCTCAAATAAAACTTCCTGCAGTAGAAGAATAATCAAGTCAAAGGCCCATGAGCAGCAGGAAAGAAGAAACGCAAGCTTTCTCAAGGAAAGCAGGCCTAGTCAGCACACTGACTGACTGCGGACTAGACAGTGTTGAATGCAACTGGCTCCTTCTTCTTGATAAAGATCAAAGCCACACTCAAAGTGATTGCCCTATTCAGGTTTTTCACAACAGATTGGAAAATATGACTGAGACAAACATGGAGAAAGACTCAAACCCTAACTTCTCAGGTTTCCTTCTAGATAGTCTTTAAGCTTCCTAAGGTAGTACTCTAGCATTTCCCCAAGTTTGGTTTTTTTTTAATTTCCTTTCTTTCAACCCAAGAGAACAATAGAAGCTTGAGAAATCATGTGCTTGTGTGCACATCTGTAGATTTATATAGTCATCCCCACTTTTCAGACATCAAAAATAAATCGACCACTAAAAATAAAAGCAAAGCAAAATAAGGCACACAAGGTTCCATTCAAGTACCATTGCACTTTGAGGTGAAGGTGAAGGTTAGCGGTCCCTCCTGATTGCTTGTCTTTGCACTAACATTCCTAACTGAACGAGCATCCAGAGGATGGTGCTTACTCAGGATTCCACTTCAGATTCTAGCACTGAGGTATCTACATAAAGCACGAGTAGCTGCTGTTGCCCTAGGCTTACTATTCCTAATTGTATTGTTTCGTTGCTCTGCTTGGTTCAGTAAGCTGATGCATTAATTGTGTAGCAGCATAGAAAAGAAAATATAAAAACATGTTAGTTTAAGCAGTGGATGCTTGGCTTCCTTCTCTGAACTTCTCAAGGGCTAGCAGTCAGTTGAAATGAGTGGCAAATATAACCTGATTTCCCGTGAAGTAAGGGAGGCCTTTTCCCAGATTCCTTTACGCTGCTTTCATCATTACACAGCAAAAACTACAATGTGGTCATCCTTTTTAGGTTTCTGATCACATTAGGGACCTGATTGCACTTTGATTATAGATTTGTTTAGAAGTAGTATTCGAAAGTTTGGAAACTGTTATACTATCTGTCCAGTGAGAAATCTCAGAATAAATGGAACCTCATTACTTTCAGAATAAAACTGAAACTGCCTAAAAAGTCATACAAGGCTCTTGATAATATGGCCACTGCCTAGCTGTCCAGCCTCAATAATAACCACATCTCTCTCTCCCTCAACTTGACCCAACCTCAAATAAATATGTAATCATTATTCCAACTGGAATAAATTATGTGATTTCCTCAATTCCCTATGCTTTCCATAACCAGGATATATTTTCACATGCTATTTGTATTAGTTATGGTGGGCTAACTGATTTAACAAATAACCCCAACATTTTGGTCACTTAACACATTAAGGTTTATTCCTCACTCAAGTCACAATCCCATGCAGGTCAGCAGTGGTCCTCTGTTCCACTCAGTTATTCAGAGACCCAGGTTCTCTCCTCTAGTAGCTCCAATATCCTCTAGGGCAGTCCTTCTCAATTGGGGTTCCATGAAAGACTTAAGCACTAATGCCCTAAGGCGTACATGCGTGATGAATTAACTATCTCCAAAAATCTATAACGATGCTAGCTAAGTACCATCCTCGCAAGAACTGAGAAAACAGTCATTAAAATTTTTCTATAGGGCTTGATTCTCTAGGAATCCTTTGAAAAAGGCTACTCCAGGGTACGGTCTTCAACATTGGCTGCATGTTAGAATCACCCAAGAGCTAAAGCTGAGAGCCACTGATCTGAGGCCTCAGAATTTTTAGTTAGATAATCTGCCCCCAGCCCACCAAAGAAGGAAGAGAGAGAGGATGAAAGGGAATGCCTGAAAGATTACCCGGGAGGTTTTCCTATGGGATAAGCCTAGAAATGTATGAATCACTTCTGTCCACAGTCCACTGGTGAGCACACAATCACACAGCCCCATGTAACTGCAATGAGGCAGGAAATATAGTTGCCTTCCTTGCGCCCAGAAAGAAAAGGAAGTGGGGCTTGATACACCCATAGCAGTATCTACCTCACTCTTCCCTTTACCTAAAGAGATAGCTCCTTTCCCTTCCCCTCCATGTCTCCAACTGCTCCACTTGGTAGCTCTCCTTGTCCTCTGAAACCACAGGTACCTGTTCTAGAAAACCTCCCTCCATGCCTCTAAAGCTCCTGAGATCCACTCTCATAAGACCACTTACTATGCAGAGGTCCCGGTTAGCCTCTCTGTCTCCTCCAGCTCGAACTTTGTATTCCTAGTGCCCCTTGCAGCTCAAGATACACAATAGTACTCAATACATTTCGAGAATGAATGGATGAAAACGCCAAAATGTACTTCACGCACCTGTATATTACAGCTGATCTTAACAAAAACTTCATATCATCCCTATATCTTAGATTTAAGAAACTTAGAGGTCTTAGAAGTGAAAGACTCTTCAAAGTGACAAAATGACAGCAATAAACAGAGATGGCCTTATGTCTGGCTATATAATCTATTGTTTAATTGTTCCTGTTGTGTTTTATCCTTGCTCTTCAACTTTAAAATAAAACTGGAATGATATATATATAAGGAAAAACACTCTATTCCATTTAATGCCTCAAAAAGGTCGTCTTAGTGAAAACAGCATAAAAACATTCTTCCTCTTCCACAGCCCAATGAAACACCAGATAAGCTATCAGGAAGATACTCAGTACCGTTTCCCTCCTGAAAGTTCCACTGCAATGCTTAGACAGAATCGTAGCCACTCTAGGTTTACCAAAAGTATCTACCGTTTCTAAAAGAACACAGCTTTGCTACTTATATCAGATATAACCAAGAATAATCAAGTTTCATTATGGCATAAACGGAATTTCGTACAGTGATTCCTTCCTTCCTTCCCTCCCTTCCTCCTTAGTACTATTGCCTACTGTTCTGTGACAGCTGAAATGAAACGCTATATTAAAAAAAAAAATCTTCTTCAGAAGGTAGCTTACAATATCTGTTTCTCAGTCTCCAAGCTAAGAAATCCTATGCAGATTCAGCTTCAGTGAAAAGGTTGATATTAAAATAAATAAATAAAAATAAAATAAATATTAAGCCATTACACAGAAGCTAATGGTATGCACACACTCAGATATGATGGCCAGCTGCAGGTGCCTGTGCAGTGGCAGGAGACAAGTGCAGATACACACTTAGTGGTGGGGGTCAGGGCAGGTAGCAAGGGCTGGTAGCAAGGGCTGGGCCAACTGCAGGTGACTGGCAGCTGTGTTGGCCCTAGCTGTTAGTGTGCACTATCGTGGCTGCTGAGTCTCACCACAGGTGCTCTCTCATTTAATTCTTGAGCAGAGTATGGTATATTGGCACTCAGCATTTCTTCTCATCTTCTTTCACTATACCTTACTTTATCGCAAAAGCTTGAAAGTTGAAAATTACATTCCCAGATTTTCTTTTGCACTAACAAAGCATATTAGATTTGCAAATTAGGTTCCACCAATTAGAAGCACTCCCCTGAAATTTATAAAGCAGAAGTAAAATTGAGATCACATTCCTGTGGCTTTCAACTTATTTTCTTCTGACAAACAAGCCTGTGAAGCCAATGTCCACAGTTTTACAGATATTGACAAAGAGTTGGAGCAACAGCATCTGGTCTATTTCCCAATGCTCAGGCAGTTACAGATGTACAGTGGTAGTAATAGTGATAGTGCTGATGACAGGCTTCTGAATCCTAGATTTCAGCAAGTTATTTGTTCACAGTTCTGATGGCAGCCTCTTGAATTCCTACCTTCTTAAGTGTGGAGAGGCGGAAGCTTTCCTGCCAGGCCAATTCAGCAGTCTTATTCTAAGAGGCTTTACTGGAGGTCCAGCCCAGTTTTTGCTCTCTAACCCTTCCAACAATTTTATAAGCAGATAACTAACCTGTACTAAAAATCTTACTATTTAAAATATCCAAAGCAGTTTTTCTTTAAAGCATTGAATCCTAATTGTTACAAACCTCAAAACCACTGTGTGGGATTCTATTTTTATAGTTCTTTTACATGTGAGAAAACTGGGGAACTGAAAAGGCAAGTAAAAAGCAAATGATATAGAAAGATAAGCCACAGATTGGGAGAAAATATTGGTAAAACACATATGTGATAAATAAGTGGTATCCAAAATATAGAAAGAACTCTTAAAACTCAATAAGAAAACAAAGAACCCAACAAAAAAGTGGGCAAAATACTGGAGTAGACACCTCCCCAAAGAAGATATACAGATGGCAAATCACGTATGAAAAGACATTCAATAGTATATGTCATCAGGGAATTACAAATTAAAACAATGATGAGATACTACTACACACCTATTAGAATGGTTAAAATCCAGAACAGTGACAACACTAAATGCTGGTGACGATGTGGAGCAACAGGAACTCTCATTCATTGCTGATGGGAATGCAAAATGGTACAGCCACTTTGGAAGACAGTTTTGTGATTTCTAACAAAACTAAACACACTCTTACCATTCCATCTAGCAATCACGATCCTTGAAATTCACCGAAGTTGTTGAAAATTTATGCCCACACAAAAACCTCCACACAGATATTTATGGCAGCTTTATTGATAACTGCCAAAACTGAGAAGCAACTAACATGTCCATTAGTAGGTGAATGGATAAATAAACTCTGGAACATCCAGATAATGCAATATTATTCAGCAATAAAGATAAGCTATGAAGCCATGAAAGGACATGGAGGAAACTTAAATATATATTGCTGAGTGAAAGAAGCCAGTTGGAAAAGGCTACATAGGAGTTGGCCAGTGGCATAGCAGTTAAGTTCACATGTTCGTCTTAGGCGGCCTGCGGTTCACAGGTTCAGATCCCAGGCATGGACCTACACACGGCTCATCAAGTCATGCTGTGGCAGCATCCCACATACAAAATAGAGGAAGATTGGCACAGATGTTGGCTCAGGGACAATCTTCCTCACAGAAAAAACAAAAAGCTGTTTAAAAAAAAGAAAAGGGGGGCCAGCCCTATGGCCAACTGTTTAAGTTTGTGCACTCTGCTTTGGCAGCCCAGCATTTCGCCAGTTTGGATCCTGAGCATGTACATGGCGCTGCTCATCAAGCTATGCTGAGGTGGCATCCCACATGCCACAACTAGAAGGATCCACAACCAAAAATACGCAACTATGTACCGAGGGGCTTTGGGGAGAAAAAGGAAAAATAAAATCTTTAAAAAAAAAAAAAAGAAAAGGCTACATAGTATACAATTGCAACCACATGAAATTCTGGCAAAAGGAAAACTATAGAGACAGTTAAAAGATAAGCAGTTGCCAGGGTTTCCAGAGAGGAAAGGGATGAATAGTTGGAATATAGGGAATTTTTAGGCCTAAAATTATGCTTTATGATACTGTAATGGTGGATATGTGACATTATGCAATTGTTAAAAGCCATGATACTATACAACCCAAAGAGTGAACTCTAATGTAAACTATGGATTTAATTAATAATATTATATCAATATTGGTTCATTAATTGTAACAAATCTATTATCATAATGCAAGATGTTAATAGAGGGAACTGTGTGTAGGTCAGAATAGATGAGAACTCTCTGTGCTTTCTGCCCAATTTTTCTGCAAAACTAAAACTACTCTTAAGAAAAAACCCTACTAATTAAAAAAAAAAGACATGAAAGACCACGTATCAAAAATCCATATCTATAATAATTCTTAATGGTGAAAGGGTGAATGGTTTTCCCCTGAGATCAAGAGCAAGACAAGAATATCTATTCTCACCACTTCTGTTCAACATTGTACTAGAAATTCTAGTCAGCACAATCAGGCAGGAAAAAAAAATAAAAGGAATCCAGATTAGAAAAGAAGTAAAACTACCACTGCTTGCAAATGATGTAATCTTGCATATAACAAACCCTGAGGAACTAATAAATGAGTTCAGAAAGATTGCAAGACATAAGAAACATACAAAAATCAATTATTTTTCTATATACTAGTATTGAGCAATCTGGTAATTAAATTAAGAAAATAATTCTATTTACAAGAGCAGCAAAAAGAATAAAATACTTAGGAATAAATTTAAGAAAAGGAGTGTAGGATATACTCTGAAAATTACCAAACTTCATTAAAAGAAATTTTGTGTGTGTATGTGAAGAAGATTGGCCCTGAGCTAACATCTGTTGCCAATCTTCCTCTTTTTGCTTAAGGATGATTGTCACTGAGCTGACATCTATGCCAATCTTCCTCTATTTTATGTGGGATGCTGCTACAGTGCGGCTTGACAAGCTGTGCTAGGTCACGCATAGGAACCAAACCTGTGAACCCCAGGTCACCAAAGCAGAGTGCATGAAATTAACCACTATACCACTGGGCAGGTGCTGAGAAATTTTAAAAGACCTAAGTAAAAGGAAGGTCACTCCATGTTCATGGATTGAAAGATTTAATAGTAAGACGGCAACAATCCTCAAATTGATCTACAGATTCAACACAATCCCTACCAAAATCCCAGGTACTTTTTTTTTGCATCATTTGACAATCTGATCAGAAAATTCATATGGAAATACAAGGGACACAGAATAATCAAAACAATCTTGAAAAAGAAGAACAAAATTGGAAAACTCACACTTTCTGATTTCAAAACATACTACACAGCAAGAGTAATCAAATAAGTGTGGTACTTGCCTAACATAAACATAGATTAATGGAATAGAACTGACAGTTCGGAAGTACACACTTACATTTACAATGGATTTTCCCCAAGGTTGCCAAAACAATTCAATGGAGAAAGAACTGTCTTTTCAACAAATAGTGTTGGGACACTGGATATCCACATGCAAAAGAATAAAGTTAGACCCCTTTCTCACTCTATATACAAAATTGAACTTACAATAGGTGGTAGTCTTAAATGTAAAAGCTAAAACTGTAAAACTTGTATTAGTCTCCTATGGCTGCTGTAACAAATTACCACAAATTTGGTGGTTTATAATAATAGAAATTTATTCTCTTACAGTTCTAGAGACCAGAAGCCCAAATCTGAAAATCTACAGAGGTCGTCTTGAGTCTTTAGCTCAGTTCTGATCTATGTACGTGTGAGAGGCAAGGAAAAGAATCACCAGAAAATAGTATGCTGTGCAATGCTAAGAGCTCACATAAGGCTGGGAAGAGTTCATATTTCCAACAGTTACAGAGAGAAGACTTCCTAAGTCAGGGGTCATTGATCAGAGTCCTCAGAGGGATATCATCTTAGTAGTAGTCTTTGGAGCAGTGTTAAATTAGCCTTATAGTAAAAGCCCCTTCGGACTCACCCTAATAAAACTTAAAAACTAACTTAAAAATTTATTTTTGTAACGTTTTAAACAAGAAAGCAACACATTCCTTGGGGAAAGGTGAGGGATTGAGAAGACAGGCCTTGGCTAAAAATTATGACAGCACCTGGAGTTGATGGGTCTTCCTAGGAGAGAAACATGGTCACTGCCACCCCACTACAGAGGACAGCCACTGTCTGAGGCTCAGCAAAGGAAAATAAGAACCATAAATCAAAGAATAATCAATTAGAAGAAACAGACAGAGATTACATATATAACAGAATTATCAGAAAAAGATGTTACAACATTTATGTTCAATGTGTTGAACATATTTCATATGTTTAAAAAGGCAGAGGAAGCTATGAATATGACAAAGAGAGAAACACAAGATATTAAGAAAATACCCAAGTGGCACTTAAGAGGTGAAAATACAATATCTGAAAGAAAAAATACACTGGAAGGAATTATCAGCTGATTAAACACTGCAGAAATATAAATCTGTGAACTTGAAAACATAAAACCAGAAACTTTCCAAAACGAAGAGAAACAAATACAGTAAAAATAAATAAATAACTGGGGGAAAAAATGGGAAAATGTGAACAGAGCATCAGTGAGCTATAGGATAATAACAAATGGTCTACCATACACGTAATTAGAATACCAGAAGATGACGACACAGGGATGACAAAAAATAATAATAATTGAAGAAAATTTTCCAAATTTGCCAGAACTATAGATCCACAGATAACCCTAAGCAGAATAAACATACAGGAAATCACACCAAGGCTCCTCATGATCAATTTGCTGAACATTAGTAACACATAGAAAACATAGAAGCAATCAGAGAAGAAAAGACACATTATATCCAAGAAGAAATCACAAGGAGAAGTAGAAACTGCTTTAAAGCAAATGAAAACACATCATATAAAATTTTGTAGTACGCAGTTAAAGCAGAACTTAGAGGGAAATTGATAGCTTTAAAATGCTTACATTTGACAAGAGGGGCCTCAAATTAATGATATTAAGAAATTTTTAAAAGAAAAAGTTAAATCCAAAATAACTGAAGGAAGAAAATAATAAAGAGGAGAGGAAAAAAACAAAAGCGGAAAGAAGAAAACTATAGGAAAAATTGTACTCAAAATCTGTTTCTTTGAAAAAATTCACAAATTTTATAAATCTCTAGCCAGATTAATCAGGAAGAAAAGAGAGAAAACACAATTACCAATATCAGAAATAAAAGTGGTGGCATCACTACGTGTTCTACAGACATTAAAAGAATAATAACAGGGGCTGGCCCCGTGGCCGAGTGGTTGAGTTCACATGCTCCGCTGCAGGCGGCCCAGTGTTTCGTCAGTTCGAATCCTGGGCGCGGACATGGCACTGCTCATCAAACCACGCTGAGGCGGCGTCCCACATGCCACAACTAAAAGGACCCACAACAAAGAATATACAACTATGTACTGGGGGCTTTGAGGAGAAAAAGGAAAACAATAAAATCTTTAAAAAATAAAGAAGAATAACAGATAATTATAAACAAAGCAATTAACAATTCAGGAAAAATGAAAAATCCTATGAAAGATACAAAGTAGCAAAACTCTTTCAAGAAGAAATAGACAAGGCAAATAGCCCTATTTTTGAAAGAGAGTAAAACACTGCGTACAGCAAATAGAACCTCTGAATCTGATCTCACATATTTTATTTAGGCCCCAAATCAAGTAGCCCAGCTCTAACCCAGAATATTGACTTCAAGGGCTTACATGAATTGACCTGGAAGCCATCAAAGCCATTTAAATTCAAACTAAGACAACCACGTCTATGTAACTGTAGATATGCAAATCCCCAAATGACAAGCCACTAAGGATGTTTCCAGGGTTCCCAAACCCTCTCCCTCTGCCCTGCTCTGTACGCTCTCCAGCAAAGTTCAGATAAGGCCACAAGCCCAAGCCCATTCAGGCAGTAGCATATAAATATGATTTCAAGGACTCTGCCTACATATCTGGGTCCTTTAATAGGAGGCAAAACATTCTAAAAGAAAACTATTAGAGATGAGGTTTAAAATGCAAATACCCCTAGAGGTAGGATACACATTAATAAATTTCCAAGAAGACTTAAATGACTGACTTGAAATATCACTGTCTAAAGAACGGTTCCTGGTAAGGGTGAGATTAAATGCCTGAAGGAGCAAAAGGATGGCAAAGAAAGGAGAAACTAGTGTAGACGTGGGAAGTTGATGCTGAAACCAATTTCACTTACCTCAGTTTGACAAATGTTAGTTTTAGCGCTGTGCAAGTGCCTGGCTATATGTACCGTGACACTGTGGCCCAGGAATTACTCAAGAACTCAGGTGAGTCTTCAGGATAGCACTTCACACACAGCTTTTTCCTCTTATTCATCTCAATCTTGCAGAATCCTGTTTCTAACGCTGGCTGTGTTATTTACTTAAATGAAGTCATTTCATTCTTATTTCAAAATCTAGTTCTTTTTCCTTCTTTCTAAATGGAAATGCAAATGGATACAATACAATCTGAAATAACCTTTTTGGTTCTTTCATCAAGATTAGGCACGTGACAATGCTTTTTGAAATAAAAACAAAATAAAAGTTTTGTGTATCCTTTTTCCCAGGAGCAATGAGAGATCCATTTTCACCACGACAATATATTTGCCGATGAAAATGCAGGTGTTTAATTAATATGATAGTCTCCTGAATTAATTTTGGCAGGTTACACAGAGTCAAAGACGTATTTGGCATTTTTAAAAAATTTATGACAATGTAAACAAAATGCTACCAGAATTGTTAAAACTGTTTAATTAGATGTGATGTAAATCTCCCTGAAGTAATTCACTACCTGGGTCATTTATAAAGACACACTTTGCTTATGCCCCTTTTATAGGGGACTAATAGGAGACCATTATCCTTTTGGAGCGGAGAGATTTCTGCTCATACCTTCCATTAGCATTAATCGGTGTCCACATAAATCACCAGGCACCAATAGCTGCATAGACCTCCCCCATCTATTGGGTAATTGGCTATTTGAGTTAGAAAATAATTTTGGGAGAAAGAAAAAACAGGTTATGTTCTTAATGTAATTATCTTAGGTTAAGAATACATTAAAATGGCATAGTAAAGAATAATGGGTGACCTGACACTTCATTTGGCTTTTATTTTCCCTACTTCCTAAGTTAATCATAAGCATAACAATAAGAAAACAAGCATAAAGGTAGATTAGAGTGACTGCTTTTGAAAAGAAGGAAAGTGCATTACATGATATGTAAGCACATTGACATAGATCATTAAATTAACAGAATGGAGTCACAATAAAAGTATATTGTTCCCTTCATATGGCAAATGTTTGCTACACTTGTACCTTAGACTAACATAGGATTCGCTTAACATTTTAATTGTATTATTTTAAGAAATACAATGTCTTCCAAATGTTCTATTACTCTGCATTTTTTTTTTAGTTCAGTATTGCTGTTCATGCATATGGGCTTCTCAGGGTCCCTGGCACAATTTTATGTACCTCGAAATATCATGTGCAGATGGTTACATTTTAGTTTTTCATTCCGCAGATATAAGAACTTTCATGTGCTTAATGTAAAGCAAGGCTTACCATGTCAAGTTGCCTTGTGTGACAAATAGTTGTATATAAATAAATTCACCAGATACACTCTAAAACAAAACAGAAATGTTTAACTTCTCAAAAATAGGGTATCAGAATCCAGGAGTCTTTCCCATATTTAGCATATGATTTTGTAAGACTCAGTTTCACTACTTGCAAAGTAAGTTATATCTTCATGGTTTAGAGAGACAAGCACCACATAATCTCTGCTCAGATCTAAAATGCATGCCTGTGTAATATACATTTGCAAATCTGTCTTAGAAATGTTCTGCTACAGATCAGATGCCTTGTTATTGAGAAATCAAACAGTTCTTTAAATAGAGGTTGAAAATGAGGCAGAAGCTAATTTTTGCAGTACAAAACTAATTGTGTGTTTTATTTTCATTTAACAGATTAAATATAGTTCTACCCTTTGCTTTGATTTCTCTTCTGTTTCTTACAAACGTGACAGTGTCAGGGTACATGCAGGGATTCCACTTAATTAAAAAAACATAGTCAAGAAAAAAAGAGAAAAGAGAAAGGAACAATAAAAACAAAACAATTTATAGGGTTCTGGCATTTAACAAAAGGCATTTCTAGGGAATTTTTAGGGAGCTATTTTATAGTTCTCACAGAGGATGCACCGTATTCCTTTACTTATTTTTATACTGTATTTCTTTTAAAATCAAACATACAGAAGAAAGCCTATATAAAAGGGAACCAGAAAAGAGAAGAAATGGATGACTGCCTCTTTGTGACATATTTTTTCCCTCAGCCTTGCATATTTGCATTAAAGTGATTGTGAATAATGTACATTTGACCAGTGCTGTCTGCAGAACTAATGCCTATTAAAGGGATGGGAAGTAGCATATGTTGTGCCTAGGGCAGAGAAAGTCCAATCACCCCCACTGTGCGAGTCTCCAACTACAACGCAGGACAGCCTGCGATTTATCCTAAATGAACCCAGCAGGGAGAGACAGGACACAGTCCCTCGGTCCACATTTAAGCTTCTGAACTAAGATTTTTAGAGTTTGCTTCCAAAAATAATCCATAATCTCTACCACTTCATTCGCACAGAGAACAGAATTTTTTTCTCCTTTGTCTTATCTACCTATCCTACAAAATTTCAAGGGAAACCATTACAGCAAGAAATCAGACACGAGCAATCACTTATTACAGAATCAGGATGTCTGCTCTTTATTGCCATTTTAGCAACTCTCTACTCTGCTTGAGCTATTCCCCAGCATTATCTGACAGGGCACAGTTTTGTCAGTAATTGCAAAATGTTTTGGGTTTGTGGTTTCACTTTTATGTTCTTGCACTCTACTAGAAAGGCTCTGCTCTTTAAATACTTTGCACATCTTCTCAGTCCTGTTACATAATCTTCCTGTGACCTCTAGCATCAGGTTCATATTCAAACCAGCTTTCCTTCTACCTGTGTTAACTTGATAGCTGAAAAACAGCAATTATAAAAATATACAAGAATAACAAAGTCTGATAACTAGGGAAATAGAAGTTGCCAAATTGCTGTGTTTAGATCAGTAGGATTGCCTTTTGCCTCATTAGCTGCAGTATTACAGAAAGAGAAAGAGAGAGAGGACTAGAAAATATATATTCAGATCATCCTTTTGGTATTATGTAACCCAAAGGGGGTGGGGGCTGTAAAAATAAAACACTGTCAGAAAACTTGTAAGCTGTATCATAGCATGACATGAAAGAGTCTGTGTAATGCTGAAAATAATACAGAGTTGATATGATTTAGTTTATCTTACCTCATACTCTCTTAGTGTTTAATTCCTATTCAAATTACTGTGAAGATACTGTTATGTTTCAGAATGGAAGAAAGCTCCAAACCATTGATTTTAGTTTATTGGTCTGCTCCTTGGGGTAGGAGGGGTGGCAAGGATTGCCCTATTTTGATAGCTTTTAAGAACTTCATTCTCCGAATGGTTGGCTATTATGGAGGGTTAGACACTCTCACGGAAATTGAGTTTTGGGTGTTTAATTTTATTTCTTTGGGATCATAGCCTGAGTTTTGCAGATCAAAGATCTCCCTTGCCCCACCGCTGACTTCACCCTCCTAACTTACTGGAGGCCCATGAGGATTGGTTTCTGCAAGGTGGACACCTTCATTTTTTCCCATGATTTCAGTCTTCTCTATCATCACTCAATGATGCTGCCTCATAGTGCATAATCACTGAGTTCCTAAGACCAACCAAACTCACCTTGAAGAAATTTCATTTGGGGCCATGATTCAGTGTCTACAATTTAAAAGAGATTAATCCCCTATTAAGATTATGGAGCAGCTTCAATCTGCTCCATAGTATTATAAGCACCTATAAGTTGTGGAGAGGGATTAATGGAGGGGCAATCTCCAAGACATGCTATCAGAAAAGGTAACATAAAAGTTGCCTGACATAAGTCTTATTAGATGCTCAGAAATACTGATCATTTGATTAATTAATTGAAGAAGGTAACTCTCCCTCTTATACATCATCACTTTCTATCTTAATCTTACTCTTGGCCATTTTTAAACTAGGGACTAGGGGTGGGGCAGTGCCATTCACTCATTCATTCATTCATTATTTCAGCAAATATTCATGAGTCACCTGCTATGTGCTGACCTCAAATGAAGTGAGAGGCCACTGTCTCCACTGAACCTAAAGCTAGCACTGGAGATAGACAATTTATGATCCATCGTGATCACGCTATGATAAACTGAGCAATATGAAGTTCTATGGAGTGCAGAGAGTGCAAAAAAGAAAAACGTAGAATTTAATTTTTTTAGAAGAGCTTTTCACCTCAAGTTACCAAACACCTGCTCCCGTTATGGCTGCCCTTGTTACTGTTGTTTTACCAACAATAGCGTATTATAGTTTATTCCTTTCTTAGCCACTCAGAGCTCGATATTGCAAGTAAACTGGGAGCTGTTCTCGGGAGAAAGCTCCATCACAGACTCCTCCCTCTTATGCTTGCTCTCGGAGGCTTTGGTCACCTCAGTTTGCTGCCGGGGCTGGTAGAAGTTTGTGTTGTGATGTATTACATTAGTCATCACGTGCCCCCAAACCCCGCTCCCCTTCTTGCATTGCTTTATTGCAGCACAAGGTCTAAAACCCATGGATCTTGCTGTCTTCCAACAGCCCCCTCTGTAACACCGTGACCTGTGCAAAATTAGAGCTAATAATTCATACCAAAAAGGACAAAAATCATAAAGCAACTGGCTTGCTTCCAGATTCCACCTCGAATCAAATATTTTCAGCAGTGCCCTTTGTGAGGCAGAATTAAGGCTGTGTGTGGCTCAGTCAGGAGCTCTGGGTTCTAGTTTCGTTTCTGCTACAGATCCAAGGCAAGCACGTGTCTCCTCTGGAACACAATTCTCTCATTTCTAAATGGAAGAGGCATGGAGTAGAAGATCCCCTAACATTAACGTCAACTCCAATATTTCATAAATAAATTTTAAAATAAACTAAAAGAACTTTTTGTTCTTTTAATGTTCAAACCCTTCATCTATCCAAAGTCTTTAAAGAACATTTTTAGATAAGATTTCATACATCATTCTAACATATGCAAATGGCTGAGAAATAGCATGTACACTCCAGATTTCTGAAACAAAAATTCTGAATCCCAGAGAGATTAAGTGGCTTTTCTAAGAATATATAGTGACTCAGCAGAGGACTATGGAATCAAATCACTATCTTCTCAAATTTTAAATAAGAAACCAAAATATTCCATAGCAAAAAGACATTTAATTTTTCATAATTTCCTCTGATTTAGTTAATAATCCGACCCTTCGTATGACTTAGTAAAACACTAACTATAGATGGCTCTCTGATAGATAAAGTAGTTTTATTGGCCAAAATGAATAGCTAAAGGAATTGGATATTCATTAGAATGCTAAATGGACCACACAGAAGGCCCAGATGGATGTTCCAATGTCTATATTTGATGGTAGCAGTCACCACTGGCAGGCAAGAAAACCAGGCCAGAGGTATCTCAATATTAGCTCTTCTCTCCTCCCCTCTGAATGCTAAATATACAGACATCACCATTTGATCTGCAGGCTTGGAAGTTTCCCTGAACTGGCTGGCAAGGAGACTACGTCTTCCTACAGACGAATATGTGTATTCCTAACTTGGAGTGTCTCTAGCCCTCAACAGAACACTGAGAAAGGTCAGAATTATTTTAACTGTCACAACTTGATGACCACAGAATCCAAAGCGCCAGGACCTTCGATTCCGAAAAGATAACACACATAATCTGGCACAGTTTCCATACCCCTTGCCTCCATCTTATCTTCTGTACATTTTCAAAGTGCATACAATCAGTTAAAATCTGCACCAGGAACAGATTTCCGATAAATGCTATAGTAGCTGTTGTGTAGGAAGTGAGGGTTACCAATGTATTTCTGGATATCCTGGCCAGGTATCAACTCAGTCCCTTCAGAGCCTCTTTTTTCCTGAGTTGGAATTCAGTCATTTAGAAAAGGTGACTGCCTAGCATTTAGAAGTTCAATTTTTGAAACATATTTTCAGTGTCAATTATCATGTCACTTATGTCAAGTGTAACCATTTTGTAACTAGTTCAAACTTCAGAGACTATTTTATCTTTTGTTATTCAGTTGCTTTTGATCTTGCCAAATCCCCACCTCCTAATCTGTACTAAGATTAAAGCTTGGGACTGGTCACTGTGATGTTTGTCTGCAAGTAGAAACAGTCAAGCAATCAATTCAAAAGAATAAACTCTCTCCATTCCAGTTTTCTCAGGCAAATGAAACAATAAGTCATACAAGTAATGAAATATATTAATTCTTTTATGTTGAAAGCATATGGGGTTTTCATTTGAAAGCATGATTCTATTTTCATTCCAAGAACAGAAAACAAGTGGAATTTTTGAAGTTTGCTTGTATTGAAGGAGTTTTTTAACAAGGTCTCACGTCTAGGAAAAGAAAATTTTATGTATTACATAAATATTATATACAGTTTATTACGTGCTAGATACTATTCTAAGTGCTATATAAAATTTAACTTATTTAATCCTCATTGTAATCCTATATGGTTCTATGTTTATCCCCATCTTACAGATAAGGAGATTGAGAAACAGAGGTTAAATAACTTTCTGAAGGCCAACCAGCCAATAAGTGGAGGAGCTGAAGCAGTGCGCTCCAGAGTCCACATTCTTAACTCTCAACAGGATCATTTAAATATCGATAAGATAATGTGAAAACTGGAAGCATCACTCAATTTACTGAACCTGATGCATCAGCCCTGGAGTCTTGCTTTCTTGTGACTCTTTTTCAAATATTTGAGAGAACATTCTGAGAAAAGCCCTACTGTTTCTCAAAAATAGTTTCACAGCATTTCTCCAAACTTATAATAAGTACTTGTACAACTTTGGATTGATTGATTTTTGGAAACTGGAGAATATGGGGGAAGATGGTTTTCTGGGAAGAAGAAATGGAGGAACTATTCTTATTATCATCACTATCCATGTGGTCGCAATAAGGAAAAATGAGATGGCAGCATGAATTGAAACAGCTGTGTTCAGTATACAACCCAAACTCTAATTCCACTATTCTGAGATTTTGCACCATTTGATCATGCTGAGCTTTAATTTTTCTTTTGTAAAATATGGTTAAAATATCTGCCTCACATGGGCCAACCCCAGTGGCCTAGTGATTAAGTTCGGCACATTCCCCTTCAGCAGCGCAGGTTCAGTTCCCAGGCACAAACCTACACCACTCATCTGTGGCCATGCTGTGGTGGTGGCTCACATACAAAAAGAGGAAGATTCGTAGAGGATGTTAGCTCAGGGCAAATCTTCCTCAGCAAAAAAAGAAAGAGGAAGATTGGCAGCAGATGTTAGCTTATAGCGAATCTTCCTCAGCAAAAAAAAAAAGCAATCTACCTCACAGTTTTATAGTATGGACTAATGAAATAATATGAAGTGCATAAAGTGCTTAGCAAAGTTCTTGGCACTAATAAGCCCTCCACAGATACTCAAATGCTTTCCTCTCATTGTAGAAATTAGGGCTTTCTAGTTTATAAACACTTGAGGGAGAATTATTAAGCTTTTAAAGATGTAGTTGAAGAAGACAGTCATTCAATCATTTTTTTCAATCAATTCAATCAAATATTTACCAAACACCTGCTATGTTCCAGGCACTATTATTATTTCAAACATAATAGGCTAGAAATCCAGAGGGTTGAAAAGTCCCATGGGTATTTGCTTCGTTTCTAATTTCATTAGAAACAATGTGTAAGTGGATGATTCCACCATCTCTGATTGCTGCTTTTTTGAAAGGACACACTGGGGGTCCGGCCCCATGGCCGAGTGATTAAGTTTGAGCGCTCCGCTTCGGAAGCGCAGGGTTTCACTGGTTTGGATCCTGAGCGTGGACATGGCACCACTCGTCAGGCCACGCTGAGGTGGCATCCCACATGCCACAACTAGAAGGACCCACAACTAAAATATACAACTATGTACTGGGGGGATTTGGGGAGAAAAAGCAAAAAAAAAAAAAAAAGAAGAAGAAGATTGGCAACAGTTGTTAGCTCAGGTGCCAATCTTTTTTTAAAAAAAAAGAAAGAACACACTATTTAGTTTGACAAGAACAGAGTATTCTGTGATTACTCTGCTTCTCCCTTGACTTGGCAGGAAAATCATTTCTGAATAGCCACACAGCTGAAGAGGCGTAACACTTGGTCCAAAGTAGCAACTACAGTGTCCAGAGATAACGGGCCAATGACGACTCAACACCATTCAATTCCTGGTCACTCGAGGTAAGCTGTCCTAGAGATCAACATAAACAACAGCCAAATTCCTGTGTAATAGGCAATTTCAAATCTGATCATTGGTATTAAGACAGTACCTTTCAGGTTGGGTCCATTTTGATAAAAATGCAAGAACATTTATCTTCTTTTTAAAAATTATCCAGGATTGTTATGTGAGTTTCGAATGTAACTATGAATGAACTCTCAGCTCCATAACAAAAGAGTAAAGCAAATGACCTCAGACTTGAGAGCTGTTCCTTCCATGTCTGATTCACCCCTCAGGTAGCCAGCAGCTGCTGCCTGCATCAGCCAGCTGTAGGGCACAGAGCACACTTTGAGTCTTCTCTGGCTGTGGGTTCTTCAGTTCACTGCGACAGTGTCTGTTCACAGAGCCTAACACTGTTAATAGCTCAGTCCTTCTCCTCACTGTCTTTCCACTTTCCTCTTATTTCCAACTGCTGCAGGTCAAGAGGCATGGCCGCCTTGGTCAGTTCCCAGCAGTCATTCACATCAACACTGCACAAGTAGCTAGTGGGCACCTAGCATGTGCTCCATGCTGAATATTGTGGAGAATACTACAACAGTGCTACAAACAAATGGCTATATTCTACTTTGAAGATAAGACTTAGATGAATCTAATAACGATGCAGGAGGGTACATAATTCAGGACCATGGCACTGCTGTGCTGCCTGGTCTGCAGCTCTACCCTGCCCCTCCAAAGTCCCTCTCACTCAGACATCTCAAAGAGCACTCCCTAGTGACACACCCACGGCTGAAGATTCCTCATCACACCATCAGTAACAGTCCCTCTGCACAGGGAGATGCTGCTTTGCAACACTTTATATTTTATCCACATTCCCTTTAAAAATATAACCTCCTCAGAGTTGTCCCAGGGTTTCCAAGGTCTTCATCTGAAGTCCAAGATGAACCCCTAGAATTTATTCCTGCTGGTAAATCTGTCAGTATTTCCACGGATTCCTTGGAAGGTTATACTTTGGTTGTACAATCTCATTTTAGGATAAGACCTTAACAGGAAAACATCGCACATGAGTGCACACGTGTGTGCGTGTACACACACACACAATCTTTGATTATTCAATGCAGAGGAGAACATAAAAATATACAAAAAAATCTAAGATTTTAGAGCCAAGATGGGTCATAACAAATTATCTAGAATGCTCTTTTTAAGAACATTATTAGCCCTATTTTACAAAAGAGGTTTTGAGGCTTGTCCCAGTTTACAGATCTCTAGGATATTTATAAGTAAATATACTTATTTTCTTTTATTTACATTATGAATATATTTAATACTTTGAAGAATTTTTCACTATTTATACTTACCATATACTTATAAAAGTTAAAATGGCTCAGGGACCAGCCCCGGGGCCAAGTGATTAAGTTCGCACTGTCTGATTCGGCGGCCCAGGGTTTCCACTGGTTTGGATCCTGGGCACAGACATGGCACCACTCATCAGGTCATGTTGAGGCAGCGTGCCACATAGCACAACCAGAGGCACTCACAACTAGAATATACAACTATGTACTGTGGTGCTTTGGGGAGAAGAAGAAGGAAAAAGGAAAAGAAGAACAAGATTGGCAACAGACGTTAGCTCAGGTGTCAATCTTAAAGAATAAAATAAAATGGTTCAGGCATAATTTTTGTCAACCTACTTTTTCTTTTACTTTCATAACTATTTCCCTCCTGTTTCTCTCTAAATATGGAACTACTCGTTTCTCACATGACTTCTGAATTCAAATAAATTCAATGTAGCCAATATTTAATGAATAATTATGTTAAGCCTTAAAAAATGCTCATTCTATAGATTTTAAATCCCTCGGTCTAAAAGATTCTGGGGAATAAAGAGTTGATGATTTGTAACTGAAAGTAAAGATGCATATAGTCATTCTGAATGGTGCAGGGCATGGCTCTACTTACCAGCTGGTCTGAGATCCATGCATTAATAATGATTAATGCATTAAGAGTGCTTTTGAAGATTGTACAATATGTAGGCATTACCAAAGAAATATAAACATAGATGGCCCCAACCCCTCTGATCACTACACTCTGGAAACTTACATTCCACTTATGGAGACAAGATCAAATTACTTTAAATAGCAGCAAATAGTAATAGACAGATATAATTAAATATAACATTGAGGGCTACAGACTGTCAAGGGTTACATCAATACAGAAAGAATGACATGGATAAGGTCTTGGGCTTCTCAGAAGGCTTCAAGGAGTCAAGGGGACTGGAGTTTAATGCCAGAGTGGACAGAAGGAAGAGTAACACGCAAGAAAAACTACGTGGCTGAAATGAGGAAGTTTGAGAGGCTACATTTCTATGCACAGTCCCATCTGAGGAGGCTACTTTTCCATGGATAGTCCCTGGATCCAAGCATGTTTCAAATTCCAGAATTTCTCTTTAGAAAAAAATAATTGCTTCAGTGCTTTATTTATCCTAAAGGGTCATAACTAAAGTATCTATGGAGCTCTCCATGGACTTAAAATCTAAATTAGGGTGAGAATCTTTAAAAAAGAGAGAGAGAGCACCACAATGGGAAGCTCAATATAGACTCCATAGGCTTTAAAGATTTTTAAAGGGGTTCTTTTAGGAAAGTGGAATTATTCTGTATGATGCTGTAATGGTGGATACATGTCATCATACTTGTGTCAAAATCCATAGAATATACAATACAAACAGGGAACCGTAATGTAAACTATAGACTTTTGTTAATTATATTGTATCAATATTGGATCATCAGTGGTAACAATTGTACCACACTAATGTACGATGTTAACAGGGGATACTGTGTATGTGTGGAGGGGTGAGGGGCTATATAAGAACTCTCTGTACATTCCACTCAATTTTTCTCTAAATGTAAAACTGCTTTAAAAAATAAAGTCTATTGATAGACTCTTTTACTATTTCATCATCAATACTCACTAGTCAAAATTTTGGACTCCTTTCATCCCCATGCCTAATGTCTGAAGAAGCAGAAATCCCCTGGCTTTTTCCTAGAGTCTTCTAGTCTTTCAAACAGAGTGTTCCTGACAGCAAACAGAAGTCATTCTTACAAAGAGTTTGCACTAAAATGTTTGTCCATTATTACACTGCTTATATTCAAGAGGTAAATAATTGTCCCGACTTAGTTAACTTAGCAGTAAGTGATGCCGTGAATAGGGCAGTGGGCTCACAAACGTTAACATGCACAGTCTAGCTGCATCTCTCCCATCCATAGGAAATGTGTAACTATAGCAAAGCTTTTTTCTAATTGTTCATTATTCTATGTTTTGATATATTACCTTCTAGAATTTCTTCCTATGTATTTTAATATATTAATATTTTTAAATATTATTAATATATTTGTGATCATGATTGGCAGAGTTGTGATTTTTTTAACTTACAATAATCCAAATAAATTGCTTAAATTTCCATTTTTCCTGATCTTGTCTCCAGTTTCCCTGACACTGTGTCCAAGTTTCACTTATGAGTAAAACAGCACAAGGCAAATCACAAGATATTCTACGATTAAAAAGCTTTTTGCAAATATGACATTTATCCAGAACTGCTAATGCCAGCTTTTCAGCAATATACAAAGTCTACAGCTGAAACCACACCTGTATTACAAGGAACTGGCTTCTTGTACAGCTGAAAAATACTGTTTTGTGACTAAAACATTTCTTTAATATATAAAAGCCGTTTGGACCAGAGCACAAATTGGGAACATGTCATTATTTCATTATTAGCTGTTACCATATATTTTAAACCTCTAACAAAGTATATAACCAGCATATTAAATATGATACAGTGAACACATTTCAAAGGAGCCAGTAGTGTCATGCTGCAGAAACTGAAATGGAAATGCAGCAAGAGCACGAGGTGCCACAGGTTCAGGTTCCAGAACAATTCTTGCCAAACTGCCTGCACTGAAGGCCACTGGTGAGGACTCAGCCAGGAGCAAAATTCTCCCCCAGTTAGGCCAGTTTTGACTCAGGTGGAGGCCTAAAAAGCGAAGCTCATAAGCATATAAGAAACAAAAGATTCCAATGATCAAAAATGTTAAATAATATAAAAGGCCATGGAAGACAAAAAAAAAAAAAAGTGAATTCTGTCCACACAGCCCAAATATTCCCTTCTGAATGGGCTTTGTCTGCAGAACATTCCCTCAGAAGGCTACTACTTAGGAAAATGTGGAAAAATGCCCTTTCCCCATGGAGTCTCTGGGTGAAGGAATGAAAGGAGCCAGACTCTTTGCCGGCCTTTCTCTCTCATTAGTGCCGGTAAAGAGGCACGATGGCTCGGAAGTGTGGCATGGTGTGAGCTCAGTGAAGCAGGCAAGGGACAGAGAAGCACCTTGTTCTAGCTGTACTGCATTATGGGAAAGCGATGCAAACTCTTTGAGGCTCCATTTCTTAATTTTCAGAGTACGTGTTGTGTCCCATTTTCCTCCATTCCTCTCGTCAACTGCCTTCACTTTTCTCCCAGCCCTAGTGAACTACCTGTAGTTCCCAAAGAGCACCATGCTCCATTTTTTGCTTCTGCATCTCCTCTCCCCATTGCCAGAGACGCTTTCTGGACCCTGCCCACTCCTCCTCACCCGCTTAGCTAATGCCTCTCTATGATTCATGTCTCGCATTAGACATTACTTCACCCAGGAAGACATCCCTGATGCCCTGACATGACCCACATGCACCTCCTATGCATCCCCATCACAGTATTCCCTGTACTAAAACCCTACCTCGTCCTCCACAGAAAGCCCCTGTGAGTTTGACACAGACTAACCACTCAAAAAAATACAGGAGAGGAAATAAAAACAAAGGGAAGGAAGGGACAAAGAGCAAGGAAGGGAACGGAAGCCAGGGGAAAGGTGAACTGCCCTTTTTTCTTCACAAGGTTCTTCTCACAATCAAAGGAGACAATGTTTATGAAAGCACTACAAGAACTCTATGTATCAGGATATTAAATGGGACTTTTCCAGTTCTCCAGGAATTTGGAAATTTCTGCTGAGGCTCTAAGCCGAAGACAATGGATGACCTAATTGCCCATGAATCATTCTTTCATTGTATCAACTCTCTTATATGTGAAGCACTATTCCAGACACTTGGGACACATCAGTGAACAAGACCACCGCCGCAGCCCTTGCAGAGCCTCCATTCATAAGAAGAAGACAAACAATAAAAATAAACATGATTAATAGGACAATTACATAGTTCATGAAATGGGATAAGAGTGTTGGGGAAAAATAAAAGAAGAGGAAAATAAGAGCAGCATTAAGACTAACAGGAGTGACAGGAGTCCGTAAGTTTGTAATTTTAAGGGATGACCAGGGCAGTCTTCAATGGGAAGACAGCCTTTGAGAAAAAGCCTGAAGAAGAAAAGAGAGTTGACCACATGAATAACTGGGGGGAAGATCACTCCTGGCAGAGAAAATAGCCAGTGCAAAGGTCCTAAGGAGGCTACTTGGCTGTCACGATTGAAGAACAGCAAGGAGGCCGCTGGGGCTGGTTCAGGGGACTGAAGGCTTACAGAAGTAAGAGATGAAGTCAGACGGGCAAGAGGAAGAAACGCAATCTTTGTAATGATTTGCAAGCCATTGTAAGAATTTCCTCTTTTACTGTGAAATAGAGAACCATTCCAGAGTTTAGAGCAGAGAAGGATCATTTTCTGAGGTATATTTCAAAAGGGCCACTCTGATCACTCTATTGACAATAGACCCTAGAAGGGCAAGGGCAGAAGCAGGCAGCCAGAGGAGGCCATTGCAGTAATTTAGGTAAAAGATGGTGGTGACTTGGATCAAAGTGACAGCAGCAGTGGTGGTGACAAGGTTAGATTCTAAATATATTTGGAGGGTGGAGCTAACAAGATTTCTTGATCTAGTCAGAGTCTTTAATGCTGCTGAGTGTGAAAGACCTGAAACATCTTGAAAGGAGTCTACCCAAGATGGCTACCTGGCAGACTGCAGAGTTATGTAGCTAGAGGGCAAGGGGTCAGTCTTAAAATGGTACCTCCAGAGTCCTCCAGCAGGGGACTCTTCAAAGAACCCACAAGGCCCCTGTATGAGAGCAACAGCATTAGACTCCTGAAGTGACAGAGGGTATACAGAAGCCCAGAGAATCTATAAATAGCACAGGTGAATTAAAAGGCATTTGCCCCTTTCCTATCACCTCTTCTTGCTGCTCTGCAAAAGTCAGAAGCAGCTTAATGACAGGGGGAAGAGAAATGGATAGTAAGGTGGAGCAACAGTGGAAGAAAACTCAATTTCTGGTCTGCAAACTCAAGGATCAGCCCTGAATTGGGAAGCAGGGAAAAGTGTGAATTGGATGAGAGACTGATGTTTTAGATGGGACTGAACTTTTCAATACCTGAAAATTAGATGCTTTAGTACATATGAAAGACTGGGAAAGGAAATGAATCTACCCAAGATACAGACAAGGTGTAAAGAAGGGAAATTCATCAGAGCATGTTTGAAAACAATGGTGGAAGGAGAAAACATTTTCTATTTATACTTCTATTAAGTCAACCTGGTTTACTAAATGAATTGGATATATACATACAAATGAAAACCAGTAACAATGAACACATACTGAAAAATTACTATGTGCCATCATGTCCTTTTCTAAGCACTTTTATGTACTTTCGTTTTTTTACCCTATCAGGCGGGTACTATTGTTTTTCCTAGTTTATAAATAAGAAAACTGAGGAACTGATAAATTAAGTAATTTACCCAAGGTCACACAGCTAGTAAGTTACATTCTCTAGGTAGATGCCTCTGGTTGATGCCTGTCCTAATCAGCTTGAGCTGCTACAACAGAATACCCTTAAATAGGTTCTGGGACCAATTGCAATGGTGGGGGCTTCCCCCACACCAACAAGTAATTCTCAGTACATTAGCAAAGTGTCCTATAATTCAACTCAATCCAACTCAATTCTGGCACTATCTACTGGGAGATAGCATCAGATTCCACAGGTTAAGGCCTCAGTCCTACAAGACTGCTCCCCAACCCCTCACTTCAGATAACAATCACAAACCCAGGTTGTTATCTGTGCTTCTGACCAACGAGCTACAGACTGGAGGTTCCTAAGACCTCCTCTTTGGGTTCGACTAATTTGCTAGAGTGGCTCACAGAACTAGGAAAGAGTCTAATTACTAGAACAGCTGTTCATTATAAAAGGCGATAACTCAGGAACAGTCAAGTAGAAGAGCAGCGTAGAACAAGGTATGCAGAAAGACTCCTTTCCCCACATCTCCACGTGTTCCCCAACATGGAAGCTGTCTGAACCCAGTCCTTTTGGATTTTTACGGAGGTTTCATTACACAGGCATGACTGATTAAATCATTGGCCACTGACAACTGATTGAACCTCCAACCCCTCAGAGGTCAGGGGGTGGGACTGAAAGATTCAACCCTCTATCACTTAGTTAGCTCCCCTGGCAACCAACCCCCATCCTTAGGTTACCTAAAGGCTTTCCAAAACTAGCTTCATTAACATAACAAAAGACACCTTTACCATTCTTATCGAAGGAAATTACAAGGGTTTTCGGAGCTGTGAGCCAAGATGGCCATTTCTTGCTGTAACCTCACATGGCAGAAGGGGACAAGAGAGTACCCTGGGATCTCTTTTATAAGGGTACTAATCCTATTCATGAGGGCTCCACCCTCATGATCTAATCACCTCCCAAAGGCCCACCTCCAAATATCATCACACTGGGATTAGGTTTTAACATATGAATTTGGGGGGAGAGGGGCACAAATTTTCATTCTATAACAGTGCCCCCAGTATATTTTGTTTGGCTCAAACAGTGTTTTCTGTCTGTCTGTTTTAATTTGAGTAACACTAAACTGAGTACAACTCTTCAGGTCAGCACAGCCCCACCACTCCTAACTCCTTAGATGCCTGCCAGCTTCACTAACTCACAGCACCTGCCTAGCTCTTACAGACAATAGAGCTTGCAACTCCTGCCAATCAGGCTAATCTCATTCCTGTCCCTTACCCTTGCTCTTTACCCACCTGCCTAGACTCATCCTTCTCAATCTGGAACATTCTCCATAGCCTCTTTTCCAGATCAATTACCATTCCCAAATCTAGCTCAAGACCTAATTCGAACCCTTCCCAGATGAACTTCAGTAAACAAGAACGTTTCAAATCTTTTGAATTCCAAAGCATTTGTTTGTTGTGGATTATCCTTTTGCTAAACAGCTTCATTAATGCATACTTTATCTTACCCCGCCCTCCAAATCAAAATGTAAATATACTGTGATTACTTTTTTGGTGTGTCAATTTTGCTAGGCTACAGTCCCCAGTTATTCAATCAAACACTAATCCACGTGTTTCTGTAAAGGGATTCTGCAGATGTTTTTGGTACCCCAATCAGTTGAGTTCAAGTAAAGGCAACTATCCTGGATAACCTAAATGGGCCTGAGTTAATCAGTTGGGGGTCCTTAAAAGAAGAGCTGAAGATTCAGAGAGAGAGAGTCAGAGACAGAGAGATCCTACCTGTGGACAACAGTGGCCTGTTCCATCCTGCCCATGATCTTCCCTTCCCGACTGCCTGCCTGCCCTGCAGATTTTGAATTTGCTTAAGCCAACCCTCCCATTCACGTCAGCCAATTCTTTGTTTTACACACACACACATTTCCATCCTACTGATTCTACTTCTCTGGTTGAACCCTGAGCAATAAACACAGTAAGTGGAAGGAACCATCTCTTCTTTTCGATGCTCCCATCATAGATAACATACATACACACAGACACATAAACTCACATTTGGATACCTAGTTAATACCACTGAATAAACCTAAGGCATTAAAATCATGACAAAGTATTATATGCACAGGAAAACATGCAGGATAAACAAATGCTGAGTAACAGAAAAAATCATAAAAGTAAGCCAGGATAAATCATGGACCTTGCAGAAAGAAAAAATTTTGAAATGAAGTCACTGAGTAAGTTTTGAATGTAGACTGGTAGTGATAACGATGGAGAACAAAATGAGAAAAATACTTCTGAAACAGTGGCAGTGCAAGTCAACTATGAACCATATGTATATCCACATATTTATTTTAACCCACTTCCAAATAATTAAAATGCAACAAAATATGCATTTTATCTGTCTAGATCCCCAGTTTTTTAGTTCATTCTAACAAGCTGTCATGATAATAGCAATAATTGATGTTTACCATTTTAATATTAAAGATTTCTCACTAACGGTATTAGATATAAATGACTTTGATTTGTGATTTCCCCCAACACTGTGCTTTTAGAATGCATGACATGATTATGTATGAAATGGGAATTGAAAATTCCCTTAATATCCGTGAGCACGTATTTATGAACTCTTTAAAATTTAGAATTATGTAGGTTGCCTAAGCACTAGATTCGAACATTCAAATATAAACGATTACATATATATGGTAATCGCCCCGTATATGAAGGAATTGCAAGGAGCAGAGAAGGAGGACTGAGTACCGAAGTTCAAGGTTATAACCCTCTGGACATCCCACTATCTACGGAGCATGCACATTTTTAAAATACTCTAAAGCTTCTAGTTAGCCATGCAATGACTCAGAATTGGCATTCAACGTCACAAAAACCAAAGGATATGTTTTTGGTTTGAAAATTGGTTTCTCGTGTCAGTTTAAATTCAGAAACATATTTGCTACTCCATGCCAACCTCATTCTACTCCCCCCACTATTATATAAAATTAGTTTAATCAAATGAAACTATGTAGATCAAGCTTAACTTTTCACCAAGTTATAAACCCTGAATGTGAAATGTTATAGAATGGAAATGTTGATATTCCATCAGGGAAAGTGTTATTTTAGGAGAAAAAGAAAGAACTGCCCCAAAAATATTAAATTTAGTTAAAATTCAATTTAGCAGACACATACGAAGTGCCTACTATTTACTTGGTGTTGAGTTGACAAATGTGAATAAAACACAGTTGTTGCCCTCAAAATGATCAGTGTGTAATGGAAACAACAGCCATGAAACAATGTGATAAGCATAATAAGAGACTTATACAGAACATTATAGGACAGAAAAGAGGATATCCTAAGCTTCTGGAAAGGACAGGAGTGTCAGGACAGGATAACCACTTCTCAAGTGGTTATCCCTGAGCTGAGTCTTAAAGGATGAGCTGGAGACCGTCAAGCAAGAGAAGGGAGGAGGACTTACAAGGGGGGCTGCCCAAGTACTGCAAAGAGCAGAGCCAGCACTTTGGGTTTAGTTTACCATAGATAATTCAGGGGTGGTGGAGCATAAGAGGTGAGACAAGGGGGCACACTGATTTTTAAGTCGAGACTGAACTATAAATAAGATGGATAACAAAGCCTTTCTTTATAGATAGCATCTGAGAGTAGGGAGAAAGAGAAAACCAGTACCAAAAGAAGCTTAAGACATTAAAGACAGACGTTGCGCCTTTGTAATTTTGGTTAGGCGGATCCTAAGCAGTTGTAGAGACAGATAAACAATTTCCCCACTAACATCAAAAAACACCATCCACAGAGGATTAAGCTTGCCTACAACCTAAACAATGAAGCCACAAATACACTCTTAGACATTCTCAAAAATATCAGCAGTTATGACTAACCAAAATATTATTTTGACGGCTGTATTCATTTTCATTACAGACAAATTGTCCAAGGTGTATAATATCTCATATAGTCTTAAGTCATTATAGTGACATATCTCCCTAGGCATTAGATTCCCTAATTGTTTTGCATGTAAACAAATGAAAACAAATGACAGTACATGTAACGAGTAATGTTTTCCTTCAAGAGACCTTAACTGGTACATTTGATGTTTACTAGTCTGGGAATCACCAGTGGCAGGAAAAATCTATTTGTTATCATCTCAAATTCTGGTAACGGTCTGATGATATATAGAACTGAATAGACATAATGATCAATCTTTACAAAAGATTCTATTGGAGACCAAATCTTTTCCTGATCATTGAGAATGTACGATAACTTGGCTCTTACCTACCTTCTAACTATCTTTCAGAAAGGTGGGTTTTGAATACGCTTGAGATTATCATAAGGAGAATATGCAATACAGGCCAGCATTATAGCCTGGTAGTTAAGCAGAAGTCTCACAGACCTGGATTAAAATCCATCCTCTGCCACTATTAGCCCTGTGACCTAAACTGTACTTAACTTCTCTAAGCCTGGGGGACAATGAAAGAGACACATTTCATAAGGCTGCTCAAAAGTTCCGGCAGGATCAAGACCCAGCCGCCCCTGAGGTGACCAAACAATAATGCATCCTAACCTATCTTTGAATTCGCTCTCCTGTTCCCCGTATCAATTCCCTCTTCTGAACTCCAGCCCTCTGAGATGAAAATGTCCAAATAAACTACTACCTCCAGCCAAATTTTCGTCGCAGGCTCTGCCCTCGGGTGAACCCAGCAAAGGCAGCATCCTAAAGTAGATGTAGCCTGTGGACCTTAACTGTAGAATGAAAAGTCTCCCGTTTCTCACCAAACTAGACAGGTCCCCAAGGAAACCAGGTCCTTCTTCAACTGGCTGGAAGGGAAAGAGCACTTCTGGATTAGATACTTCTGCCTTTTGGGACATTTTGTTTCCTCCAGATGTTCCGTAGGTGGCCAGGAAGAGCGGCTTCCAGCTGCACCCGGAAACATCCTCTCTCCGTGCCCTCTCCCACAAGGGGTGCACACGCAGCCACTCCCACACATGCACATACCGGGAAACACAAGGCAATAAATGCTCCGTAGGCAACTCAAGATCCATGGGGTCAGGACCTAGAGGGTGCGCTCTCCTTTCTTTTGTCTAGATTGTGCACAGTTGTGATTCGTTCCATAATGCACCTTTTGATTGGCTTTCACTTCTTTCTGGTTTTGCACCACACAGTCCCTTGCTCCTTTTTCTTGGGTTCATTTCCCAAGACAAATGACCAGCATCAAACCTTTTTCTCAGCCTCTCTAAGGGGGACCTGGGCTAAGAAAATGCCTGTCAGCAGATTACAGAGTACAACAAACACTCCCTGGAAGTAGGTCGTGCCTCAGGCTGTCCCATAGGGTTGGCCTGTTAGTCAACTGGATGGAGCCCTAAGATGGCCAGGCCCATGAAGTGTCACTATCCCTTTAACGTATATAGCAAAAAGCCACATATAAGCAAAACTCACACTTATATTTCAAGCATAGCTTTGGAATCATATTCAAACTGTTGTGTTTTATAATTAAGTTATATAAGCCAGATTTATATTGAAGGCCTCTATTCTCCAACTATGTTAGGGGCACTCTGTTGACCAAAGTAAAAAAGTCACAGCATAAGTGGCATTAGTTTGGAGACTCTCATCCTCAGTGATGTGTTATCCCTCCCACCTATCACCAAGTCAAATGCCTACCCGGGGGCCTATGTTTAAACAGAGCAAACAAGAAACATAACTAAAAAAAAAAAAAAAAAATTGATACCAATATAATTCTACAGGTATTATAGTTTGCATGGAGTTTTATATATTTATAATTATTATCGAAAATATACAAAGGACTAATAAAATCTTCAATTAAATGAGTTAGACAACAGAGTGGAACACTAATATTGAAGTTTAAGTACAAAAAAGGGTATGGTTTAGCAGATAGTGTGTTCTATGTTATCCCTCTTAACTACTAATTGAAGGCCACTTGGAAAGAGTACTCCATGGTCATTTATAAGCCATAACCAACAGAAGTTGAATTAGTTTACACACCTCAGGACAGAGATCTGTGGTTCTGAGGAAGAAAACTAGAAGAGGAAGGTGCTAATAAGAAAAAAAAAAGGCGGGAGAAGTTAGAGGCTCTGCCCACCAAGATGGGAACGCCCAACACAACTACACAACACAACTACATTGCTAATTCACTACTTGATTCAACAATTGGTGAGGCACATAACTCTTAGAACACATTTCCTTTAAAGTGAGTGCAGTGTTTTTTTGGGGGGTGGGGGGGACGGTTAGAGTAGGAGCGATTTGCTAAATTAATATTGATTTGAATTCTGTACTTTGCCAAGCATGTGCTAAGTGACTTACACTGCCTGCTCATTTAACCATTTGGAATATTCCTCCAAGTAAATATTATAAACCCATTTTACAGGTGAGAAAGCTGAAGCTTTGGTTTTAAGCAACTTTCCCCAAGAACAATTATTAAATGGTAGAGCCAGATAGGTCAGAGTTGCTGGGTTTTTTGTTGTTTTTTTTTTTTTTTCACTACACAAAGCTGCTCATCTTTGCTTTTGTTTGAGTCAGGGCAAATTATTGCTAAACTTATTTACATCACAATTTTCATCCATGGATACGTACAGTGTTTTCTCTACAAGGATGCCACAAGTGTTATATGTAGCATCCTTCTAGCTTAGTAACAAGAAGAACAATTTTCCTATCTTCCAATATTAACACCTACATTTAGAAATAGGTTTCAGCCCCATGGCCAAGTCCTTAAGTTGGCGCACTCCACTTCAGTGGCCCAGGGTTTCACCGGCTTGGATCCTGGGTACAGACATGGCATGCTCATCAGGCCATGCTGAGGTGTTGTCCCACATGCCACAACTAGAAGGACCAGCAGCTAGAATACGCAACTGTATACTGGGGGAATTTGGGGAGAAAAAGCAGAAAAAAAAAAGAGGAGAGAAGATTGGCAGCAGTTGTTAGCTCAGGTGCCAATCTTAAAAAAAAAAAAAAAGAAGAAATGTAGCTGTGTTTCTGATTTGAATTGAATTACAGAGAAATTGACTGGAATAGGCCTGACAATGACTTTTGAATACAAAGAATTTGGAATTAAAGAATTACCGAAAGGAATATAGGGGCACATGTGTACGGTGACTGATAAACACTAAATTATTGGTGGTGAACATAATGCAGTCTATACAGAAACTGAAATATAATAATGTACACCTGAAATTTATATGATATTATGACCTCAATAAAATAATAAATAAATTTTAAAAGAATTAGAATTTTTTTAAGATTTTTTTTATTTTCCCTTTATTTTTAATTTTTCCTTCCCCAAAGACCCCCGATACATAGTTGTGTACTTTTAGTTGTGGGTCCTTCTAGTTGTGGCATGTGAGATGCCACCTCAACGTGGCCTGATAAGCGGTGCCATGTCCGTGCCCAGGATCCAAACCAGTGAAACCCTGGGCCGCCGCAGCAGAGCACACAGACTTAACTAACCACTTGGCCACCGGGCCTGCCCCAGAATTAGAATTTTTAATTTTATAAATTAAAGAAACTCTTTGAAGAGGAATAAATGGCCAGGGCTTATATCTTTCCTTAAAAAAGAGAAAGCAAACATAGAAAAGAGAAGTGCCGTTGCCAGACAGAGACCGAGCAGGGAATGAAATTTTAAGCTCCAGGTCTTCAATGATTCTTTCTAACTCTAAGACCGCTCTCCAGAGAATGATCTGGAGGGCTCTCTGCTCTGAGCAAATCTCTTTGGAGACAGGTCTGCATCTTCCAGCTCAGCTTCTTCCCTTACTAAAAATGTCTCAGCTTGTCTTTGAAATATTTGTGACATTAAAATGCAATTCTGTCTTTCCTCCTGCCTTTTCTCTGAACAGCAGTCCATAATTACTCCCTCTACCACCACCCATAAACCCCTAGAATGTCTACATGTATAATGTATCATGCGTGTGCTCAACAGAATGTTTTTTCTGCACAAAGCCTTAGAAATCTGACAAAGTCTTTAAGTTTCTATAACAGAATTTTAAGTACAGTATCTTTTTTTCTGCATTTAATATTGACCCCAGGCATTGTCTGTGGCTTTAAAGTCTTCAAAATTATCATTCAATTTACATTCTTAGGGTTAGATGAATGCCAGTTCCTCACAGGCACTGTGGTTGGCTTGTCCTGGGACACTTAAGTTGCCTTATCCCCATTTCTCTTGCAAATTTAGTCAAGACTTTTAAAGTTCACAATTTTTATTAGCCTTTTGGATGTTATATTTCACGGTGTGCCTCATCCATAGTCTGGAGCTCCAAAGAGTGTGCATAGTCGCCTGCATCATTGACAGAAGCAACTTTGCTTAGGGTGTTATACCACTTGGGAAAGCTCCAGATAGAGGAGAATTTATCACAATAATAACACAACATAAAGTTATTTGCAAAGAAATCTATTACCAGATAAATACCCAGCGTGGATATCAGGGTGGATTAGCCCTGCATGCCATTTAAAGAAAGAAAACTACTTTGTAATGGGAAAATTATTTTTATATCTCTGATCTCACCTGCCGCATTTCCCTTCCATTCTGCTGATAATTTCACACACTTTTATGAAGAGCAATCCCAGACTCCATTATTGTTCCAAGCTCTGACATTCTCATAGAAAATGAAAAACCGCCATAACCTTCCCTCCTGCTCATAAAGTCTGAGAAAAGGTGGATCAGACCAGAGAATCTTCTGACTTAGGGTGAAATTTTTATTCTTTTACATAAATCCCCCAGGCAGGAATAAGGAAGAAGTATTTCAAACCTAATTCCAAATATTTCACTTGGAATGGCTCCCTGAGAAGAATGGAGCAGCTGCCAATTAGCATATCTGTAGATCTTCTGAACAAACTCCGTAATATTTTCATTAATAAGTTGACTGAACACAGCCCCCAGCTGTCACCTGGGTACATACCCCAACAGGAGAATTTTAAAAAAATAATATAAAGAAAGCCAGATGATTGTTATTTCTTCAAATGCCTTTATAAGGCATGGAGTCACAGAACTGAAAGGGTTCACAAAGTCCAGCTGGTCTACCCTAGCTCTCTCATTTTCCAGGTGAAGAAACTAAGGTTCGGGGAGGTTAGGAGAGCTGCACAAGGTCATGCAGCTACTCGGTGACAGAGCCAGCACTGGTGCCCAAGTATCTTGACCACTCATCTAGGGTTCTTCTCACACTGATAAAAATAATCTCTAATATGCTATTTCATTATTTTCATAGCGAGGAGATTTAACATAGGGATGTGTTTTTTCTCAAGAGCTTAATTACACCTAGTAATCACATATCATTTTTCTTTCAGATATCTACTGATACAACGGTAATGTCTCTCAAATATAAATACTGTGGCCCCATTCTCTTTTCGTCTTTTTTATCCACAAGGTGTTTATTGGTATGGTTTCCCGCTCATCTTGATTCAGGGGGCTTTTAGTGCTGCTTCTGTTTGAAGGAGCATCCTTCTCTAAGCCTTGCTTTCCTCCTGTGGGCTGGCAGACAACAGTGGAGCAGCCGACAGACAAAACTGCCATTTGTGCATGGCTACAGACAGTGGTGATTTTACAGCATCCTGGGCATTTCACATCCAGAAAGTAGGAATTGGGGCTCTGCACCAGGCACTTCTCGTGTTTCCTCTTCTCCTTTTCTGGAGAATGATGAAGGAGATCCTTTGCAAGAGGCATGTTCTCACAAGGAGGTCTTTACTGTTGGAAAGGGAGTGGTCCCATTTTCTTGATGAGGAGATGTTGACATCATAATCATAAGGCTTAGTCTATACTCACTCCAAAATTCTCACATAAAGGAAATAAAACTACAAATTGGACCATAACAGTATCTAGTTTTCATTGCTCTCTGATTATTTCATGGATGCAGTGTATCCCCTCTTTTATCAAGTCTTCATAATCCTTGACCTGTAACAGGAAATCTTTTCCTACAAAATAAATTGAATTCTTATATGACTTCCTTGGAGAGCAACAAAAAAATAAAGTCTTGTATTCAGGAATGTTTGAACATCCCTTGAATGTTTGAACATCAGAATAGATCAGAAGGGGCAAGCACCAGGCCATGAAAGTCCTAGCAGCAGCCATGAGTTCAGCAGCCTAGACATCAAATTTCAGAGCAGCCCAATTTGTAAAGCCCATTTCACATGAACTAGGAACAAAACCAAAATGAAGATGGCTAAATAAAAGAAAAATACTAATTAAGACGAGTTACACTGTTTTGCACTACCATTGAAAGCCTTTGGGAAAAAAAGGGCCAGCAGCCAAATCAACGTAGGATGCACCTAAACTTAAGTCAAAAACAGCCTTTTACCCTAGATAGTCACAAGATGGCTCTCTATCCAGAGTCGCCCAAGACACACTGAGTGGCCATTATTCCCCCCCTCCAGAATTCCTGTGACAAGAGAGGGAAGCCAACCAACCTCAGTATTCACCTGGCTTTAAATTCCAGTACTCCTAGGACATCTGAAACTCAGGTTGAGATCAAAATAGGCCAATACCAGAGGTGGTCTTTCTGAGTCCCGCAAATGAGCAGGAGAGTTAGGTAGGGGCTGGTGAGATACAAGGTACTAGGTACAAATTTGCCAATACTAGAAGGAAACATCAATTTTGGCCGAGGTCTAAAAATAATGAGGGCAGGGAACTGGCCCCATGGCCAAGTGGTTAAGTTTGTGCACTCCACTTCAGCAGCCCAGGCTTACCCCGGTTTGGATCCTGGGTGCGGACATGGCACCACTCATCAGGCCATGCTGAGGTGGAGTCCCACACAGCACAACCAGAGGCACTCACAACTAGAATGCACAACTACATGCTGGGGGGCTTGGGGAGAAAAAAAAGGAAAAAAAAAAAGGAAGCTTGGCAACAGATGTTAGCTCAGGTGCCAATCTTTAGAAAAAAAACAAGTAAAGGGGGTAATTGCAGGGAGCATCTTAGCTTGGCCTGCTATAACTAAAATACCATAGACTTGTGACTTATGAACAACAGATATTTATTTCTCACAGTTCTGGAGGGTGGAAGGCCAAGATTAGGGTGCCAGCATGGTCACGTTCTGGGGAGGCTGTCTTCTGGGTTGCAGACTGCTGACCTCTCCTTGCTGCCTCACATGGCACTAATCCTGTTCGTAAGGGCTCCACCCTCATGATCTCATCTAATTCTAATTACCTCCCAAAGACCCTACCTCCACATAATATCATGTAGGGGATAGAGTTTCAACATGTGAATTTGGGGGGGACACATTCAGCCCAAAACAGGTAGTGTTCATTCAATTATGTCTAGATAATATGAAGTTTAAAGTACTTCAAATGAACTTAACTTTATTAGCCACTTGAGTTCTTTGGGGGAAACGGGGAAATCTCAGGAATTAAATTATCACTCTTCAGGAAGAAAATGTACTATTTAGTGTTTCCTTGGATTTCATTACATTTCTGTTTGTACTTTGTACTTTAGTTTTAAAACATGGCCAGAGACATCTTATTAGCCACTTCAATCTTCTGATTCTTTAGATGCTGCCCATCATCTGCTCCAATTTGAAATGCTCTTACCTGTACATATAAGTATAGACAGAACTCTTTATTGATAGAAGGTGTTCTTTCTTTTTTGTTTTAATACATTTGTACCTCTAGGACAGAAAATCTAAACTATTCTATGAATACAATAGAAAAATAATAAAATTAAAACATGATATGGCTAATATATCACTAAAACCTAGAGAAAGGAAATATGTTGTAAAAAATTTTACCATTCAACCATTTTACCATGACATATATTTTTAGATTAAAAAAAAGGTGTATCTATGAATTCTAATAGTTTCCAAATTACCCTTTAATGACAGACTTCAGAGACTGAATCAATTGGATTTTAGTAGCAGTAGGTACTGAGATGCTGTGTTAATAGGAACAGTAAAGTGGTCCCTTCTTTTAACAACATCCTCTCCTTTTAACTTAGTGCCAAATAAACACAACTCCTGGAATGAAGATTTAATAGGAAGAAAAGGGAAAATTTCCAACAAATAACAACAGCAGCACTTAAAGCACATGAGGAATTAAGATACATCTCTGCCACCAGATTAGTAATGAATAAATAGAGCCCACTAATTTTTATTGTGCTCGCAGTAAAACAGACCACACAGGCCTTCTCCTCTGGAATCTGTAAGTAGTGCTTTAAAATCCTTACATGACTTTAGCACCTGTAATGACTTAGGATGTTCAGGGATGTCTAAAGGAAAAGGCACTCAGCATTTTCTTACACACAGTTAAAAATAATTTCCTGACTGTTAGCTACAGTGACCCAGAGGACAGCTCCAGGCCTAAACACCAGGGGTGTTATTCTCTACTCACCTATCATCTACCTTAGCTTTTTTTAATGTGACTCATCAATTACCCCTATACAAATTCATCCTCCAGCCCTAATGATTGATATAAATGTTCCCCATCCATGATAACATAATTTACAGTACTCACTTCCTTTCATGCACAATTCTGCATAGGTATTTGACTTGTAGTAAGATCCCACATCACTTTAATTTTTCATATTGAATTCATTTCAAGAGCTGCACCCCAGGATCCCCTCACATGACATCTCATTTTCAGGACAATCTGTAAACACTATGGCAATCTGTAAGCCGGCCTGATAGGAGCTATGTTTATAGAGACCCCAAGGAGCTGTTGCTGCCGAAGGGGGAGTCTCTCTTCCCATGTGGCCGCTCCCACATTTGTGACAGTTCCTGCTAATGGCTGTGTTCTGACTGATGCTGGTGAAGAGCTAACTCAGATATGGCAGAAACTGCTCTCGGATGGACGCTTGGATAGTTGTGCAAGCTTTAGTTCTCCAGGAACGAGGCAGGAATCAGAACGTTTATACACAGGCAGAAGAACCCCCACAATCCCCCTTCCCAACCCTAAAATTCCCACTGTCATTGTACTATGCAGCTGTGTCTGTGTTATGGGGGAGACTTGACAGTAAAAGAATTTCAGGAAAGCCCCATGGATTCTGTGCATTTGCCACTTTTTTCCTATAGCTCAATTCCAAGCCTGCTAGTTTTAAAAACAGGTGTGTCTTTAAAGAATATAATTTGCATCTAGGACTATGACATGGGAAAACCCAACAAAATCACTGGGAGGCATGTATATATGACACATTTAAGTGGGCATGAAACAGTTAAACAGCAAAAGCCTGTCAAGGCAGCCAGTGAACAGCTTTTAACCAAGGGCTGCTGATGTCATGGGGGGTCGTTGATAGCAAAACACAGGAAGTAACAATAAAGTAAATTACTTCTGAGTAGTGAGGGAGACTTTTTTTTAACTAGTGCTCAGCCTGAAGTTTATTCTATTTGCCATCTTTACAATCCAAGAGAATTTTCAAAACCTCTCTGTTGCTACTGCAAAGGAAAGATATTTACTTCTGGGCAGCTACAGAATAACTGTTAAACAAGTACCAACTAGGAGGTTAATCACATTTCCAGCATTAACAGGAATCTATATAGTAGGAGATAGGAAGCAAATAGCTAAAGCCATGGAAATCAGTAAATAAGGAGTTTGCACTTCAAATGCTAAACTTTGTTGTGGCAGATAACCTAAGAATTCTCCATAATTCGTACATCAGCCCTGACACTAGTAAGGGACAGACCTATGGGCCTCTCTGACATGGGGCATGGATGAATGGGACAACAGGTGATAATAAAAAAAAACAAGTGCCAGACCATGGCAGAGACATTTTCTTAGCCAAGGCTGCTGCTTCCCATGGATTTGGTGAGAAGAAACTGAGACAATACAGAACTACAATATCATTTTTTCCAAACACTACTTAGAGTTTGTTTTATCTATAGTTGTGCTTAATTTCATGATTTAGTAAACACATCTATTTCTTTCTGTTATGAGCATTTAATTGTTCTTAATTTTTAAAATCTTTATAAAGAATCTTTATAAAGATTTTAAATAACCCCACTTGATCATTTTCAGAGAGAGGAAATTCTACCAAAATGTCCCAAATTAGATTTTCAAACAAGATCTTTATGTCCAGATATGCACGTTAAACAAAATGATGTCTGGTGGAGGTCTCACACCGTGTGGATATATCTTACATTATACCTTTATGCTGAGGACATATTATTATCTCATATATCACAAATGTGTGAGCTATGCTCTCTGACCAAACTGAACCTTCAAAATTGACTAGCTATTTGCGTTTAATGTAAAGAAAATGACATTATCTAAACCTGTTACTCTTATTCACCAGTGAGAGCTGCTAAGTTACCAGTTGGAGAAACACAGCCCAAATGCGTAACTCAATTTTCCTCCCTTCAGCAGAAGGAAATCCTCTCTGAAAAGAAAACGCTTTCTTCACTTTTACAAAACTTTTTATGGAGAACTATTATCAAACTTAAGCAAGCATTGCAAGATTAGAACAAAGAATTTCCATATTCACCCAGATTCATAATTTTGACACATTTTTTACCTTTCTCCCCACCCCTCCTTCTTTCCTGAACTATTTGAGAATAGATTGCAACATCACACTCTTATATCATAGGACAATTATCAAATCACAAAACTTAGCATTGATGCAAAACTATTTTCTAATAAAACTAGCCATATTTAAATTTCACCAATTTCACCAATAAATCCTTATAGCAAATTTTTCTTTGATCTAGGTTCTAATACAGGATCATAAATTGCATTTAGTTGAATGTCTCTTAGTCTTCTCTAATCTGAAACAGTTCCTCAGCCATTCTTTCTCTTTCAAAACACTGATATTTTTGAAGAATACGGACACTTGTTTTGTAATAGGTCCCTAAATTTGGGTTTATATGATGTTTCCTTGTGATCGAATTCAGATTATACATTTTTTTTGTGAGATGTCAAACTGCATAGTGACAAGGCAAGTGACATCTTCTTCTTCTCAGGGTATCACAGCAGGGGCACCTGACACTGGTTAAGACAATGGCAGTCAGGCTTCTCCACTGATATGTTAAGAGTCTCCACTGAGTTTCTCCATTAATTTTCCTTTCTGTAGAACTCCATCCCATTTTCCAAGGCACAAAGAATAGTTTATTATAACCATTTCACCTATATCCCAACAGGAAATAAGTTGAAATCATTTGCTATACTTTCACTGAAAATCATTTATACCATGTACTGTTTTACCTCTATATTTGTATGTGTGTGTGTTTGTTTTTATTTATTTTTTGGTGAGGAAGATTGTCCCTGAGCTAACATCTGTGCCAATCTTCCTCCACTTTGTATGTGGGACACTGCCACAGCACGGCTTGATGAGCACCATGTAGGTCTGTGCCCAGGATCTGAACTCACGAATCCCGGGCCGCTGAAGTGGAGCACGTGAACCTAACCACTATGCCACTGGGCCAGCGCCCCGTATATTTGTGTTTTAACATCCTTAATTTATAATAGAGACCTGAAAAAGTTTACCTGATGTCAAAGAAATTTCTGGCACCGAAAAGCAAGTAGAAAAGGGGCCAGCCCAGTTGCACAGTGCTTAAGTTCATACATTCTGCTTTGGAGGCCCAGGGTTCGCCAGTTCAGATCCTGGGTGTGGACCTATGCACTGCTTGTCAAGCCACGCTGGGGCAAGCATCCCACGTAGAGGAAGATGGGCATGGATGTTGGCTCAGGGCCAGTCTTCCTCAGCAAGAAAAAAGAGGAGGATTGGAAGCAGATGCTAGCTCAGGGCTAATCTCCCTCAAAAAAAAAAAAAATCAAGTAGAAAAGGGGCCGGGCTCATAGCTGACTGGTTAAAGTTCTGCATGCTCTGCTTCGGTGGCCCAGGTTCGAATCCCAGGCACAGACCTACTCCACTCATCAGCCACACTGTGAAGGTATCCCACATACAAAATAGAAGAAAATTGGCACAGATGTTAGCTCTGGGTGAAACTTCCTCACCAAAAAAAAAAAAAAAAGTCAAGTAGAAGAGAGATTTAGAAGGAAAGAAGATTGTCCTTGTCTCAGAGACTTATTAAGTCTGGCTGACTCTAATTTAAACATAATATTTTAGGGTCCTAAATATCAGGCTTTCAGTGAGAAAGAACAATGATATTACTAGGCATTTCACTCACTTGCCCATTCCTTAATCCATTCTTTCCTTTATTTCTTCTTTCTATCATTCTGTCTTACGTTCCTTTCTATCTTTATATTTCCTTCATTCCTTTCTTACTTGGATAATCGTCTAACCTACTCTTTCTCTTCCTGTGCTTCAAAGTCCTGATGGTTAGATGCCAAAAAGCAGCGATATTTCTCAAAAATAAGTGCCCTCCCTTTCTCCTGCACCACCACTCTTGACCAGGACATACAGCCCCTCCTTGAGCACTAGATGACTGGAAACACACACACACACACACACACACACTTAAACACACCTAATTCATGTTTTCATTATCCACCTAAGCAGTTGTAGTCAAATTGATAAGTGTGTATTTTCTGTTATAATTTAGAGGACTCCGGGTGGCAGGATATCCACTGCCAATTAGAAGACTTTCAGAAAATCAGCTGAAAATCTCTTCATTGCTTGTCACAGGACAAGCCCATTAACTCTCCCCAGCCTCCCTTTACTCAACCAAGTCTGTGAGGTCCATAATATTCCAGAGAACCTGTGTGGGATTAAATGAAACAAAACACGGGAAGGCACACTTTAAACTGTACAAAGCTGAACAAATATAAACTACTGTTTTCCTTATACTTTTCAACAAAAGATTTTCCTTTGAGTTTGCTTAAGACCCTAATCTAACACGAATGCTTATGTACTGGTTCTGAAGACACCAATTAGAAGAAAAAGACATAGTGTCTCAACCGGAATGATGACATTTCAAGATACTAAAAGGACATTAGATTTCCTGTATGTATATCCTGGGAGCCCTACATCTGAAAAGGAAGATTTGGTTAACTCAGAGATGTATTTAAAGGAGAAGAAGAGGAAGAAGGAAATGGAGAAGAGCATTTTATATGTCTATATCTGTCTATCTATCTTTATTCATACAGGTGTATGTGTATATATACATAGAGAGAGAGAAAGGGAGATGGAGAAAGAGAGTGCACATCTTAGCTTCACTTATTAAATCTCCCTCAAAAAAAAAAGAAGAGGAAGAAGACGACGACTATACAGCAGAATATCACTGGGTCTGGCAGTTCTGGCTAAACACTGAGGATTTCTTACTCAACGGACCCCACTCTAACGCTACTTGTCCAGTACACTTGATGACCCAGCATCTTTTGAAGACTGTTAAGTGTTAAGTTGCTTGTTTTTCTTCCCTAAACAAAGAGCCAAGTGCACTGCCTGTGCTTTGCTTTCCTTAATGCCACTATTGTGCAGGGATTCGCTCAGCAAGCTAGGGGCATAGAGTGTGGATATTGAATACAAAGAGGCAGCAGGTTCCAAACATAGCCTCCAAAAGACGAGGCTGCCCTGCACCCCGCATGGGATGGAATGAAACTGTGTTTTGTCCAAAATTAAAAAGCCTGACCCGCGGGTCCTCAGAGGAGAAAAAGATTTCCTGCAAAGGTGACATCTGGATTTGGTTCTTGCTTCTGCTTCTACTGCTGTTTTTACCACCATCTACTATATCCCCATTTCTTTGCTGCAACTGTCAAAATTTAAGTTTGAAAATATTTTATCCTCCCCTCTTGCACTAAACAGTTTGAGTGAGGGGGAAGCTTATGATTTCTCAAGCGGATATATTTTAAAAGGGTTTAAAGGCCCCACTATTTCTTCCAGAAATTTTAATAAGCATATAGAAATAGCCAGCTGACTAATCCTGGGAATATCCCTCCTCCTTGTTCATTTTATAGAAAGATCCTGTGGTCAGGAAATATAAAGCTTTCAACACATTGACCACAGCTAGGATTATAGCCTCATATGGTAGAGCTTTTTCCCACTGTCTTTTTCTGGGTGTTGGCAATATCCAGCAGTCCTCTCCCGGGTGTCGAAGTCACCTTCACCCTTCACTCACCAGGGAGAACTTCGAGATTGACTGCACTAATGAGGGAGTCTAGAATTGAGACGTCACATGTAAATCCATCAGCGTGATTAAACTTAGCATGCACACTGTGTGTGCTTGGTGCTTTCAAAGAGCCTGGCTATTAAATGGCTTCATATTTTTATACCTTTTGGCACCCTCATAAAAAGACTTAAGGAAACAGAATTTTTCCTTCACTGCTACAGATGGACTAAGGCAAATCTATGCTAAGACGCTATAAAATAATTTGAAACGTCTCAGGTTCATTGATAAATCAAGTCAGTAGCTCTGCTGAATATTTTTAAATGTATAAAAACATATATTAATAAGGTTATATGCGTATGTAAAAGCAGATATATGGTGCAAACCCTATTAAGTTGCAAATAAAGTAAAACCTCATTAATTCAGACTCACTTAAATCAGAATTTCTGATCTAACAAAAGGTCTGGCTGAGCAGAAGTTTGCCTTTACCATATCAATGGAGAAAAGACTTGCCGAACAAATTGCTGGTGTAAATAAAGATTACAGGGGAAGTATATAAACTGTTTAAGAGAATACACTGTTTTTAGTGTCCTCAAGCACTTGAGGAGCACCCATTTACATACAAATAATTGAGAGTATAATTACAAAGCAATCTTATGTATTAATCAAAGCAGGCCTCTAAGGACTTCTAAAAGGAATCTTAATTATTGCAGGTCCACATCTTTTATACACTTGAAAGAGGTACAGCTACATCCTTTTAAAACATTCTATAGTTCAAACTTCTCACACATGTATGCACATCTTTGTCCAGTTGATGTAAACTATCAACTATGATACATTAACATGCTAGCCTCCTTGTTTTTGCATTTCAAATACTGTAACAAAACACTATTTGCCCATTGCTGTGGTATGTATGGCTACATACTTACATTAAGTATGGCAGTATGGAATGACAGAAGGAGCGTAGAACTTATCTGCTCTGCCCCTCTGCTGCTAGATGAGCTTGGGTCCCAACCTGAGCCCAGGTTTCCTCACCTGTAAAATCAAGAGAGGTGCCTTAGTACCCACCTTACATCTCAAACTTATTGCAAGGATCATTAAATAATGTTACTTAATGAAAGTACTTCATAAAGTGAAATGCAAATATGTTTTAATTATCTTATCTATATAATGGATACTTATCTTTGATTTAGAAGGAAACGTTGATGAGGCATACTATACTAAAATATCTACATATAAATTTCAAATTCATTATTACCTGGAAAATATACTACGTCCTAGCTTGGGATGAAACGAGAGTAAAGGAAATTGAAGCAATCTATAAACACCTACTCATTCTCTTTACCATCTAGAGTGCAGTGTTAGGGATTGAAACCATAAGGTATTTTAGCAATTGAAGAAATCTCTTAGATATTAAAAATCCGACATTCATGTTTAAATGAAAATCTCACAAACGTACAGGGTTTAAGAAACACAGGATGGGCCAATTCAAAGGGCAGATAAAACAGTACACCCAAAGCAAGAGCCCTTGTATCCGGTTCATCCGCCCTAAGGTAGCCAGGACCAAGCACAATGGCTAGCATTTAGGAGGCACTTGATGACTATGTGTTTTACTAAGATGCCTCTTGGCCAGCTATCAGCTAACCCTAGATAGATCCAAAACTGGAGGATCAACATACTTGCCTTCAGGACAAAAGACTGTGCATTTCACAAGGTAAAAGACCAGGTCTGTCTTGTTACTGATGTATCCCCAGATTCTACAACTTAGTTCTGCTCAGGAAGCATGTGTTGAAGGAATGAGCAACTACTATATGCCACGTTTTATGTAAGTTGATTAAGACATCGTCTATACATTTAAAATTTATAAAAGGAGGTGGACAGAGAGAGACTTTTATAATAGGACGGGGGGGAGTGCCATGTTATCAAGAAAGTGCTCTGAGAACATAAAGCATTGATTTGTTAGCCCAGCTGTACATCAGAAACACCTGGGGATGTTTTGAAGCAATATCAGTGTCTCAGACCAAATAAATCAGGGGATTGGGCTTGGACAACAGTATTTTTTTTTTAACTGTAGGTAATTTTAACATGCAGCCAGGGTGGACAACCATGAGAAGAGAAGTTAAAAAGAGTAATTATAACAAGAGGTAAAAGAGTTAAAGAAATTTTTCTTAAATGAGGTGATATTTATACTGTGCCTGTTTGTCCCTATGACACATCAAGCCTAGAAAAATGCTAAGTTTTCTTCCCCTTCCAAATTTCCAAACAAGTGTCTCTTCTCTAGGCACTGTGAAGACCAACTCCTCCCACACACTGCTCTTTCAGACCCTTTGAAGTTCTAAATCCCAAGGACTCAGAGGAGCATCAGAGAGTCCTAAGAGTCCTACATCACACCTCACTGGAGAGTAAGATTCAGTACCTCAATCTGGAGCAAGGATGGAAGAAAAGGAAGAACAGGTAGCTCATGATGTTCCAGAAGATGAATTGCCTAAGATTGTCTAGTTTTCTTCACTTTAGGGCTTCTGCACATGTGATCATACTCAAGGGTGTGTGGTTTCATGATTTAATGAGGGCTGGCATGATCTGTGAGCGGAGAAGTCAAGGCATCACCTTTATCTGTCATACGTTTCAATCATGTTCACACTTAGTTAACTCAGACACTTTTATTTATAATAACTGAACAACCTAGTCCACCATATTAGGAAGAAAAACAAGAGTTCTTTATCTTATTATCCTGATCTTCCAATCCCAGATAAATTGGAAGAAGAATTTTCACTCTCTCCTTATAATTAATGCCAAAAACTGTGATGCCAAAAGAGTATCCATTGTGAGGGATCTATTTTTAAAAATACTGTCCTGTGGGATCAGAATCCTTTTAAGGCCTCTTCTTCAAAACTGTTGAAAGATATGTAGAAAAAATTCAACACTAATATCTAGAATAAAAACCAAAATCCTAAGATCTTCTATAGAGGAAAGAGCACTTTGGACTAAACTTCTAATTGCAGTTCCACCATGAGTTACATGCACAAGGTTGGACGAGCCATTCTCTAAGCTTCTGTGAAATGAAGTGTCTAGGTTAATGATGTTAAAAGAAACTTTTTTGTGCTGCCATTCTGTCCTACTTTAAATTCAACATATTAACACTTCCCAAATGCACCCAAGGCAGGCAAGAGAATATCCTATGGTAAGAAAAAGCCAAGTGTCCCCCTGTGCTTTCAAATTCTCTTTACTGATTCCAACCTTAAAAATCATTTGAAGTTGATCTCACCACACCACCTTCGGATAGGGCCTTTTACGGTCACCAAGGCAGCTCTACTCTGACCAAGTTTTGAAGAATCCTGAAAGATTATATATATATTACTTTTGATAAGTATAGGCAGTCCATGTGGATTTTATTGGTTACTGGAAACTTTTTCCTACACGGCTATTGCTCAACTAAATGAAAGAGCCATAGTTCGTGTGCTCTATTTATCTGCATCAGGCTGTGTGTGGATAAAATGAAGCGCTAGGCAGTAGAAGGTAACATACACAAGGTACTGTTATCATTACTGTTTTAGGTCTCACCATACTTATTCAAGACTATAAATCAATGAATAAAAATGATATATGAGGGGCTGGCCCCGTGGCCGAGTGGTTGGGTTCGCGCGCTCTGCTACAGGCGGCCCAGTGTTTCGTTGGTTCGAGTCCTGGGCACGGACATGGCACCGCTCATCAAACCACGCTGAGGCAGCGTCCCACATGCCACAACTAGAAGGACCCACAACAAAGAATATACAACTATGTACCGGGGGGCTTTGGGGAGAAAAAGGAAAAAAATAAAATCTTTAAAAAAAAAAAAATGATATATGAATAGAATGACAGGACAGGTACTAAAGACAGTCCTACTTTCAGGCCCACCACCAATGGAGCCAACAAGCCCACTATTATGCAGGCAATAGTCACACACACTATTGCCTGCATAAACTCAAAAAAGGTTCTTTTGGGGGAGCATAAACTTCTCCTTTCATCCCTATGTATTTCATAGGTCCTTCTCTCATATTAATGAGTTTCAATATTACCTACAGGAACTCGAAAACCATTGCTATGTGTATTTTGTGGCCAGGTGCTTGTGGACCCAAAGACTTCTCAAGGAACCACTTGGAGAGAAAAGGAACTTAACATGCATTTGGTCAGCATCATGAATTATATTATTAAACCAACCCAGGGTATGAATGATGGCAGGTCCAAAGGAGAATTGAAACCACCCAAATCTTCCCCATAGCTGAGAAGGGCCACAAAGGACCTAACTGACTATAAGGTTAGAAATTATGTTTTCAAGTTCCCATCTGGAGGCATGTTTGTTTCTTGCTGTGTAAGTTTGCTCCTGAGTTCTTCAATGGTCTGTTTTGAAAGGGTGAGACTGACTGAAACAACTGCCTCTTTCTTAAGGACTTAAAAAAAATCACTGAAAACAATGTAGGGATATAAATGTCTGTGCCCACAGCCAGGATAAAAAATGCAAAGTCTGGGCCACCTTGCCTTTAATTTTCTAACTGCTGTTTTGTAAGGCTGTGTCATGCTTCTCAGTTCAAACACGCTTTGGCTCTTTATTATTCATGGACCTTTTTCTCAGTCAGTGGTGTTGAATAATAAAACAGCCCAGGATCAAATGGGCCAATTCTCCACGCCTGACACCAACTGCTACTGTTCGCTGGGCTCTGCCAAGCGTTGCCTCTGATAATGAGTGGGATTTGGTTAAACAGTAAATTAATGAATAATGAAATATCCAGGTTGATCAGTTAGAGAGCACGCTTGCTTTGCCCTGGGCTAAATGCTTGGGGCAGAAATTACTCTCAAACGGCACTTGCCTGGCTGCTGGTCTGGATAACTATTTTACAGCCTATTGCTTGACAGAATGCTGGGAGGGGGGAGCCAGTGGGGGAGAGGAAAGGAAGAAGGACAGAGTTATTAACAGTCAAAAAAGAGAGAGGAAGAATAACCTAGTTATCACCTTGTAGGTTTCTAAACTGCATGTGTAAGAACAAAGTCACAAATATGATCTGGAGAAGTCAGAGTTCCAAAATTCCCAACACATGTTTAACATCAAGGAGAAATGAATGAAAACAGTCTTCTGAGTGTGCCTGTGCACATTTGTGATTAAACGTACAACCATTCAACTGCAAACTCATGTTTCTGTGTACACATTAGAGTGATGACATGCAGGGAAGCCATCCAGTGTCCAGTTGACAGGAAAACTCTACCCTCACTTTAAGGTTTCATGCTCTGGTTCTCAGACACATCCCCTTCCATAAATTTTAGAACATTAAAAATAGGATGGCTTTTCCAAATGACCTCCATTAGGAAAAAAGTTTCACTACAACTGAGAGTCCAGGAGACAGACAGATATATACTGATATATCTGTATAAATACATATATAGTCACTTTTCAACCAAGTTTTAAATTGTTATGTAGTTTCATGCATACATATGTAATAGGTTTGCTCATTGAAGATCAGATATATGTCCTTTATGAGAAACAAGTACGGATCATCAAAAATCCAAAATAGAGTGCCATGAGGAAAACCTGTACTAAGAAAACGTGTTCTTTCACTCCTGACATTTGTTTTGGAGATAAATTTCTCCAACTGGTTATTTCTGGAATATCTTATTATTTCAGAATTTTGACCCTTTCAAATGGTCTCAAGATTGGTGGGTTTCGCAGATGTGCACACTGAAAGCTGAAATACTTTTCAATAGATTGATTGACATGTGGTGGGTGTATTTTGTCAAGTTGTTTGGGGTTGGTTTGGTGTTAGCTGGTTCTTAGGTGGAAGACAGAAGAGCCTTCACAAAAGTGGTGGGAGAGTGAGAATTCAGGAACCTAACTGAGGAACCTAATTTAACAGTCCTCGCAGCCAGAAGTAAACTCAGAACAAGGCTAGAGAGAGATGGACATGATTTTCTTTTCCTGGTATAGAGATGACAAATGATAGGATTGTAAAAAAAAAAAAAAAAAATGCCCGCAGACTAGTAAAGAAAGGAGCAATATGAATTACGTATATCTTCAGTGTACATGATAACTACACTCAATTCCTCAGGGCCTACAATGCAGCAAGGCCTAGTGGGCGTCATTCCCCTAGTTTCATCCTGCAAAGCAGTGTCATAGACAAAGTTTTTACCTCTCCACACTGGCACCCAAACCCCTCTTCCCAAAGAAAAAATAAAAAGCTCTAATTGTCTTTATTACTTTCAGACATTGGCCACCGAACACAGATGTTCACTATTGAGAATTAAAGGAAGGGTAAAAGGTCACAGGGACCCGGATCAGCTTTATCCTTCTTTGGATTATTTGGTCCCATTGTCTTGAATGGCCCTTATCTTTGAAGAAGAAAAGAATATTTAGATTGAACATAAAAGTGATTGAATCACTCAGTGGGCCCATTTTGTCGGTAGGGCTCAAGCCTGTGAACCACCCCACCTTCCTAAAACCAGCAGAAAGGAAAGTGTGTGAAACAACCCATAAAAAGAGTAAACTGTGCTTTTGCCTTAAATGTTGGAAGTTTCCTATCTCTAAGAATCTCTGGCCAAAAGAATTCTGTCTTGAAAGCAAGAGCCCTAAATCCTAAGAAACGAAAAAAAGTCTTCCTTTGGTTCCTTAACACAGGGGACTCTCACGGCAAAAAAAAAAAAAAAAATCACATTGGAAATGTTGCTTTGTTGTGGTTGTTTTTTGTTTAGGAATTGAGGAGTTCCCATGCTGTGATACTGTGTGTCTGTGTGTGTGGGTAAATAACCCTCACTACAATCCCCCCCCAAAAGTTCTCTCATCTAGTTTCTGGTAGGATCATTTATCAAGGAGGACAACATATACACAAAAGTCATCCTGGTCCAAGATTAATATCTTGATCCTGAAGTTAGCGCTGGCACATTTGGTTTAGTGTGGTTTTGGTGAGAGCAGGCTAATGGAGCACTAAGGTTTTGTGTGGTTTTATACTTTTCTTTGGATTGATTGGGATTTTCCCAGCCATTTTGTACACCGCCCCGCCCCCCGCCCCTTTCCAAACCTAGAACGGTCGACAGTTTAGGAGTAAAATCCACTGCCGTGTAGAAACCACCTAAAATCCTGTTTCTTTGGAAACTCGGACCACGGCTGTACTCACTCTGGCCACTCGAACTGCCACCTGCCTTTCCGGTTATCAGGTGTTTCCGAGCTGCCCCGCTTCTAACTGTGCATCTAGACGCTGGTTCTAGCGCTCAGCACCCGATGGTTCACGCGGTCAGCGCTGGAACTCACTGGGTTGACTCGATCCTCCAACCTCTATACCGGTCTGATTTGGGTCCGTATTCCCAACCCGAGAAAACTTGCATGCCCAGTCCCAGAGACCCTCCCCTTCCCCCCGCTCTGTACCCTGCCGCTCATGTACCAGCTTCTTTTCTCCAGCCATTTGATAAATGTCTGCACAGGTAGGGACATGTGGCTGTGTCAGAGGGCAGACTCTGACCTCCCCAAAATATTCTACGCGTATTTGCCCTGTCCGTGCCCTCCTTCCAGTTAAGTGCGTCGGCTAATGACGTCTGACAGCCACATCCTTGAAACGTTCGCTAATATCTCCGCGAACCGGCACGTCCAGGACGTTAACTGGTGGTCGAGTCACAGATGACTGCCAGAGCTGCCCTCCGTGCGGCCTGGGCAAGTCACGCTTTGCTAAGTCCATTGGCTATTATGCTTCTTTTTAAAATTTTTAAAAAGCATTTTTATGCAGGGGCCTCTCCCGGCAGCAGGTGTGACCCCTATTTGGGTCTGGCTGCCTCTCGCCTGAGTCATCTCCAAAAGGCTGCAGCCCGTTCGTTCGGAGAGAAGAGAAAAGGCGAAAAGAAACAGGAGGGGCAGGAACCAATACGTTTCGAACAAGTGGGCAAAAAAATCGCCGCCTGACCTTGCTCGCTTGTGAGCAGCGCAGGACGTGTTGAACTTGTGTGATAAAAGTGCTCTTAATATGAGCATAAATAGCTTTCAGGAAAAAAACAAGGTTGCCCACGCTGCGCACGTTTGCGAACTCAGCGCCTCCATACTGACCGCGCGCCGCAGGAACCCTCCTAGGCGGGCCGCGCCCTGGGCCGTCGCGGGGGCTGGAGTTACGCCCCGGGGGGCCGTGGCGCGTGCGTGCGCTTGCGTGGGCGTCCGCGCGTGCGCGCTTGGTGACACCCTGCGCCGCAACCCAGAGAGCGTGCCTAGACGAGGGCAGCGGCGCTCTGTGCGTGCGCTCGGCGCAGGCGGGGGCGGCGCACGCGTGGTACGTGCGCACGCTGGCTGTCCCCGGGCTGTGAGTGTCTCCGCGTTCGTGCGCGGTCTTCACGTTGCTGTCCGCTGGTGCATCCTGGAAAGAGGGGCGCAAAGCGCCGGGAGCGCACCAACCTGTGACCTGGGAGGGGCGGCGGCGGCGGGGAGGGAGCCACGCCGAGAAAGTGGACCCGGGGAGACGTTTGACGGACCTCTTCCTAAGGGAGCGATGTGGTTATTTATGGGGCCTGATTTCAAAGTAGTGGCTGCCAGGGAAGTGAAAAAGGAGCTTACCCCAAGCTATGAGAGAAGCTATAGTCGCAAGAATGCTGTTTATGACGATATAAATCAACATGGAGCTTGTGATGGGAAATATGGAAAGTGTGAGTTTGGGATAAAAACAAGGAAACAAAGTCAAGAAGGAAAAATGCTTTCGCCCTCCGTTTTCTGCCCCCCGCGTGATTCCTTCCTCCCCCAGGATGCCAGGACTCCAGCAGGAAGCTGGGGAGGGTTTGAGCACACCCCGTCGAGGGTCGGTGTGCCCGGGTCTTCCCCCAGTTTAAAGGAGGCTCGTTAGAGGGCGAGGGAATACATGTAAATAAACAACTTGGAAAATTTATGGGAAGGAGTTCAATTTTATAGGACTGTATTTATAGAGCCAGCGCTGGCTCACTTATAAATAGATTAATGGGAAGCTAAAATTAATGGACTTGTGAGCTGCACGTTTAATTTCTGAGGCTTCAACATGACAGACAACCGCCCTCCAAGTCCAAGCATGGAAGGCAGCTTAGGTCGGGAAATCGTGAGCGCCCTCGAGAAGGGACAGGTCTAGTAGGGCCAGCATCTCTCTGATGGCTCTCTGCTCTGGCTCCCCAGGGTTCCTGGGACGGGGACGGAGGATCCCACGGGGGCTGTTATTTGCAAATGAAGAAAAAGACTGAAGCTTCATAAAAGAATAATCGGATCTTCCTCCTAGCATTATTTTTGATCAGGGCCCTTAAACGGCTAATACGGGTGAGCAGGGGGTCTTCTCGGGCACTGTAAGCCGCTCACCCAGGCTGGCTGCCCCCTGGCAGGCAGAGGTGGTTGCGACACCTCCTCTAAGATCACTTAGGGTTCCTGCGCTGGGCCTGTGGTCGGGGTCCACGGCCTAGCGGTTCCAGCTGCGGTTCTTTCCTTACTCCCTCTGCAGCCTGGTAAGACAGTAACAAAGGGGCTGAGGAGCTGTGACAAGCTGCCAAAGGCCATTTTCTTACGCAAGGCTGTCTTCAGGCTTCCTGCCTCTTTCCTTCCTTTCCAGTTCCTCCTTCCAGGTCTTTCTTCCAGTTCTTTTCCCACATTGGGGCCCATCAGGACCTTGGGTTTTACCTAGTAAAGTAGATTGTCTCAGATCCTCTCCCTGTTAACGGTGGTGGGAAGGGGGCAAGTGGTCAGAATTTACCTATGAGATAATAGATGGCGTGTCTGTTTCTCCAGAGCTGGAGCTAACCTTTCTGTAGGAAAATCTGCCATAGGAAATGGAAGTTACTCACCACCCCCTTTGTACAATCCCAGGGGTAACCAACCCCTCACCCTCCGAAAAGCAAATGAAGCTCAACATAATACAGTTGAGCCAGAGATAAGGCATATACCTGTTTTCTTTCTAGATAAATGGATTGCATGCCCTGTTAATCACACTTCCCTTGATTTTCCTTCCTTCCTTCTACTTCCCTTTCCTTTTTGAGGGGAACGGGGGAGGCTTTTCTTTGATTCGGTCATTTATAGTTCTAGTCATGATACCCTCCCCCCTTTTATAATTAATAAAGAAGCCAAGAAGTGGAAAATCTCACATAAAGCAGATTCCATTGTCCCTTCTGTGTTTCCCTATGGGGAAGTCCAACTTCACCTGAAAAACAGAAAATTGATATGGGAGGTATATTGTTACTAACTGAGCACCAACTATATGCTAAGTACTCTCATAATCTGGGGTTATCAAGATTTAACTTGCCCATCATCCTTAAATGTATATAAATATTGCTGTTTCTGCTTTTTATATTTAAACTAGGCAATGGCGATGTTGGGAAGGACCTTAGAAGACCCACATTTCACAGATAAAGACCTTGATGTCTAAAGAGAAATAATGACTCATCCACACTGTGTGACATCTTGGATGACTTTACTTTCCTGGTCTCAGGGAAGACACTCAAGCCTAGGGATGAAATACAGATTGAGAAGATGTTTGATCACTGCAGCCCATTAACCCAAATGAGAAAAGCTCTGCCTTCTCTAGGCAACCTCTGAGCCTGAGGTAAGAAGCTACCTCCTCAGACCGCTATGCCTCTTTCCTTCTGTGGGTCAAGGGAACTTTTCCTCATTTGGTTATGGGTCACCTAGCTTTGCTGGTAAGGTCAGGGTTGCGTTCAATCCTGAAATGAGCCACCTAATTCCTCCGACTTGAAGGTGTGGGGTGCAGGAGCCCATACCTTGCCCTGTGGGCATCTCCCCTGCACCATGTCCTTCAGGGAACACCATGCCAGAACGCTAGCCCACTAGCAGTGGGAGGGGAGCTTTATCTTTGACTTGGACCCAGACTCCTTTACTTATTGGAACACAGAGTTACCTGGGAAGTCAATTTGATGCCTCATTTTTTTTAAAGGCAAAATAAACCAAGAGATGCAGTTAGCATGAACTTTTATTGCAAATCTGGTTAGAAATAGAGAAGAATGTCAGTTTGGAATTTAAAAAATTAAAAATGCCTCCTAGTGAAAACCAAAGTGTCCATTTTTCTGAGAAGCAAAAGTTATTGTATTTGTGCTGTTATTTATGCTGTAATGAAAACATTGCCTGCATTTCGGTAAGAGGGGACAAAAGGAAAAACTTCTTGGCTATACTTTTTTTCTGTCTGTAGAGTTAATAATCATATTCAAGAAACTGAAGATGAAAACACAACAAAAACACAACAATCTTTTTATTTATGTAAATCAGATCAACACTGGACAATAAACCAATTTCTACCTATTACCATAACAGCTTGTCTATAAAGAACAGAAAAATTCAGATAAGATTCTACCTAGGGTCAAGCGGGTTTTTTTTTTTTTTACCACCCATTCACAGAGGTTTAGATTCACAGATAAATAATCCCAAACTACTTGCTCGCCATATTTACACATTCCCATTAAATTAAGCATAAATAAATATATACAAACTTAACATGGATACCCTCCAGAACTCTTCTCGTGAAGAGTCAATAGATTGATATTTCTCGATTGTGTGGCAAAAAACAATGTTAGTGAATTAGAGACCAACTCAACAGAGAAGTCGATTTTGGCATTTAAAGAATAGTGTTCATTCCACTTTTTAAAAGAAAACAAAATGAATTTTGATATTTCTTTTTTTAACGCCGATAATTTAACATACATTGGCACAGGAGGGGAAACACTGTGGGCTCTTGAGGCAACATCAGATGGTTTAAGGTTATTATTTCCTTTCCACATAATGTATTACGCATACAGGATATCAGATGTGATGACAAATTCTCTATAAACACTCTAAGTAGGAATGAGTTGCCCTTTTAAGTAAGGCTTTGTACCGGAGGAACAGTGTGTAGATAAGTTCGGGGTTTCGGGTTTTCCATTCGACCAAAGTTTTCATAGGATATGAAATAATTGAGAGAAAGTGGTTTCCTTGGCCAAAGAAAATAAAACAGCCAGGTCTTTGAAAGCCTCTTCCGTTCTTTATGTGGGGATAGAGAAAGCTAAGGATGTGGAGTCAGAGAGAAGCAAAGACAACGCAAGATGCCTGGGGTAGGGAGAGGAAGTTACCTTCCCAGTTTTGGGGAGAAGTTAAAGATCACTTCGTAGATGGAATCCTCACCCAGAACAGCCTTTTTTTTTTTTTTTTTTTTTTTCTCCCCTGAGACCCACAATACATGTCGGAGGAGGCGGGGTTGGGCGGAAAATGGTCAGGAGACCTTTAGAGGCTCCAAAAGGACGTGCAACGTGGAAAGCGTGAGGGCAGCGCAGCCACATCCGGACTCCTCCTCTCTATCTTTAGCTATTTCGGTGTGGGACAGAGCATTTAGGAGAGGGCTCTCGGCATGGATAAAATGTGTAGAGTGCAGGCCTGGGGAGAGAGCTGCAACTCACCTGTTTGGTTTGAAAACAACGCTCAAAAGGGCTTGCTTTAAACGTTTCCTTTGACTTAAAAGGCAAACTCTTGCGTTAATCCTACTGTTTATTGATTTATGGGCCCAAGGAAACCAAATCTTTTAATAACTCAATTATCAGATAAACGTAGCGGGCCTGGCTAACGAAAGCAAGGGGCGGGGTGGTACATGAAAGGAGAAGGGAGGGCGGGCGAGGGGGCAGTGGGATCGCCCCGCGCGGGGGCCGGGAGGCGCGCAGGGGGCTCTGCTTGGCTGGGGCGCGGGAGGAAGGCGCGGGCGCGGGCGCGGGCGAAGGGAGGCTGCGGAGCCAAGCAAGACAATTCGTATCCCATCCCCCGCCTCTAGGAGCGTGAGGGCGGAGAGAGTTTTCGTCCTGGCACAGGCAGGGGAAGCTTCCGATTCCTTGGACATTTCTAGGCCACTCGCCCTCTGGGAGCAGACGCCCGCGGTGGCTGCTGCTAGCAAAGGGCCTCGGCGCCACTGAAACCCCTCCCCGCCTGCAGCCCGCGGGGCGCCGCCCCATTACCTACGGGAGAGTGGGGCTTTCTCGGTCGCCTTAGCCCTTAGGGTGAGACCGAGAGCGGGAAGGGCCCGGGCGGCCCGCGGCCCCTCCAGCGGCTGATTCTATGTCCTCAACACGACTGGGCGCGAGTGGCCCACAGGTTCTCAGGACCTG